>NC_035442.2:114249017-114563223 GCF_002127325.2 Helianthus annuus | reverse complement strand
AATGCCCTGAGGCTCGCAGGGTGAAGTATGCCACTGGTACTCTCGAAGGCATTGCGCTAACCTGGTGGAATGCGCAAGTTCAGATGCTGGGGTTGGCGGCTGCTAATGCCACCCCATGGAACGACTTTAAGGAACTAATTAAGCGAGAATACTGTAGTCGTGATGACATCCACAAGCTAGAAGTGGAGTTCTTTAATCTGAAGATGACAGGGTCAGAGATAGAAGCATATACGAAGCGATCGAACGAGCTGGCTATTTTGTGTCCAACTATGGTGGACCCTCCTATCAAGTGTATTGAGTTGTACCTCAGAGGCTTAGTACCAGAGATTCAAAGCCATGTGACGTCTGCCAACCTTGCTACTATTTAGGATGTTACCCGTCTTGCTCATCGTCTCACAGATCAGGCAGTGGAACAGAACAGACTGCCTAAGCGTATCAGTGCTGCTACTACTACTGCTTCTGCTAACCCAAGTGACAACAAGAGAAAATGGGATGGGGATTCCAGCAAGGGTTCGACTACAGTTCAGTCCCTGGCACAGCAGCGAAAGACTGATAACTACCAGAGTCCTGTCCTGGTCAACAATCTTTTGGTAGTCAAAGGAAGGGTGGATAACGAGGAAATCTTCCGAAGTGCAACACATGCAATAGGCACCACAATGGTCAGTGCAACAAGGGTCGTTGTCAGAGGTGCCTCAAGATGGGTTGTGACAACTGTGTTCTGTAAGCACCGTATAATGTAAAATAATGTTGGTTATCAATAAAACAATACGCTTTGCTGTTATTATATGTGTTCTTGTGTTTGATGATTTTACAATTTGATTCGATTTCGACTTCAAGCTTTAAATCACTTTCTGGAAGGTTATACCCAAACTGGTGCTTAAACGCAATTAGTTTAACGCAACGTACACTCCGGAACTGTGATGTAAGCCAAACATACCCTAAATATCCCTTACATAACTTAGAAATAAGTTTCGAAGGATTCGGTATGGAGAAAACATGTTTATTTGAACTAAAGAACTAATTACGACAAAACTGCGAAACGAACGTTGGTGACCGCCCAGATAATATTTAAATCCCACAAATATTCTGTTATGATTAAAATTTTATTTTAATCAGGTTCGTGTTGAAAATTAAATTAAAACGCTTAAAACGTTATTTTTCACGTTTAAGCGCGTACCGTGTGTTCCTACGCGACACAGTGCTTACACTGCAAATCGCAGACAACGCAGGAAACCCAGGAATATGCCAGGAATATGCCAGGAATATGCCAGGAATATGCTAGGAATATGCCAGGAATATGCCAGGAATATGCCAGGAATATGCCAGGAATATGTAAGGAATATGCTATATGGAAGATCTATAAATACCACCATTCCATCACTCCATCTTCACTCCCCATCTCTCCCTCTCTCTATCTTAATCTTCTTCATATCTTCAAGTCTTGTTCTTGAAGATTCAACACTCTTTCTAGTAAACTTCAAGTTAGTGTGAAGATCTAAGGGTGTTCCCAAGGTGTTGTCAAGTGAATACAAGCTTCCTATCATCCCACAACCTACTTGAATCTTGAAGGTATAACACTTATGTTTAAATCATACCATTGATTCATAGTTGTTCTTAGATGATTTAAAGTTTCTCTTGAATCTTGGGATTTTCACTAAACTTGAAATCTAAAAATGAAATGGGTCTTGGTTACAAAAAAATGGTGGTGTATATATACATGTATAACCGTACATATACGTATATATATGTGTGTGTATGAGTTTTGAGTTTGGTTGTTGTTAAATACTCGTTTATATTGTTGCTTGTTCTTAAATAATGGAAAAAAATGCAAGTATTTGGTGATTCATGTATGATATGTTAGATGACCAAGTACATCAGCAAATAACATAAATAAATCTCATATTTGATGCATCTAAACCCATATAAAATGTGATGCTATGTTAGTGTGCTTTAGGCACTTGTACACGAAGATACATGTGGGTTTAAAGCTCAAGAAATGATAAAAAGGGGTTGTTTGGCAAAAACTGTTTTAGATCAGGTTATAAACACTAAAAATAACTTTATTTGATGTATTATAATGGCATGAAACTTTGACATAAGGTTGGTAGCTTTACATGTTGTACATATAGCTTAAAAAGTGGTAAAATATGCGAAATTTGCATGATCTAAATGCTGTATTTAAGACCTGCACTATCATGAGTAAAACCATTATTTTATTCAGTAAATAACATGGGTTATGTTGAAATTTCAAGTCGTTTCGATTAGGGATGGTTCGGGTAACGTTTGATGCAAAACTATGCGGTAAAACGGTTAAAAGTCGCCTTTTCGAAGGATTTTTATTAAACTGTTTTAGATCAGTAACCAAACTGATATTTTTAGTATAAAAATAAGTATTTTAACTTATATTAAGTTTACTTGGTGTTTGGTTAGTCATACGTGACTTCCGACGCTCAAAAAAAGTTACCGAAACGCTAAAATAAGTGTTTTTCGACATAACTATAATGGGTTGTTCATGAGAAAATTTTATATGTTACAATGTGCTATGTGTTTTATAATATGTGTATGATGACATGATAATACTTGACAAGATTATTTGTTTTACGCTTGAGTACATATACGCGAATATACCAAAATAATCAAAAATAATAACTTGTCAAGGAATCTCAAAGTTATGTGAAAATTCTAAGTATCGGAGAGTGTCATTTTTATGAATTTTGTTTATTAAATCATTCTTATTTAATTTAGGACAAATAAATAATTTGAGGGATTGTGTTAGCATATAAAAACGCACCCAAAGGTGAGTACATAGTTCCCCTATTTTGTTGTTTTCAATTGTTTTGGGGTGATTCATATGTATCAAAACGATTTCGATGTTTTAACGATGGTTTCACAACGAGTAAGATGGTTTATATCAAACTAATAACGATTTCGATAATGTGAACGAGCTTGTTGGTTGTAGTTACATAACAAATGACATTCATTAATTTTGGCCAGACCGACCAGTATTAGGTTATGGTACCATAGGATCCGACAAATCCTGTTATCAGACCGGACCCATGGTTATGTGTGGGTTAGGTGGGTAACGACCGAATCTGATGATTGTTAACTTACCAAAAGTAAGTTATTAGCGAGACGACCAAAAGTAGTTTCACAATCTAAAACGAGAATGATTTAAACGACTAAAGAGATGTTTAACGAATTAAACGATCTGAGTAAACAATTGGAAGCGATGTCACACAAACGAGGTTTTCGAAACGATATAAACTATACGAATTTTATTACGAAAATGATTTACGATTTGGTTTACGAAAAAACAAATGCTTTGGGTAAAGATTTATGGCTTCGAGGTTTATAAATTATAACCAAACTATTTTGATTCGGTTATTCATTTTACGATACAAACATTTTATAAAACGAGGTTTTCTAATGACAATTAACAAGGTTGCACAATTTATTCCAGCGTACAAACGAGCCATGAATCTGACACTCTCACAAAACCTATGTACTCGCCAGCATTTCTTTGCTGACTTTATTTTTACATATGTTTCAGGTGAAGTTGCTTAGTGTTGATTGCGAATAGGAAGCCTGCTCACTTAGGACCTGTCACACCCCGAAATATCAGAGCTGGCGTGACTGGACTGGTATCTTCATTGCACAGCGGAAGCAAAAAGCTAAGACTTCTAAACAATGAACGCCCGCTAAGTACTCGAATTCCCATGGGTTATCCTATTCCAACCGTTCCATAGTTTTGAAAATGCGACCTGAGAAAGAACATGCGAAAAAGTTAACATAAAGTTGAGCGAGTTCATAGTTTGTTTTGAAAAGATTTAAGATAAATCTTTTTGATAACCAGTTTTAAGGTTGTTGAGAAAATATAATAAAATTATTTTCTTGGCATGATATAAGAAAAACTGTGAGTCTAGCCCACAATGGTCTTTGTGCATTGCACGAGAGAGAATGGGCCGAGCCCAAACGAACCTTTGTAAGCAGGATCAACGCGTCCTCTTACTTAAGTATAATTTGAAAAACGTTACCAAAGTTTATAAATCCATGTATTTGTGAGTTTACATCAAATGAATCTTAAAAAAACATTTGAAACTTCAATTTATAAGTAGGTATGTAATGCGTCTATGAACATGTTGATCATTAATGTGTAGCTAAGACATTAATATGTGTGCCGACATAGGAAGCACTCAACCCAGTAGACGATTTAAGTGTCGATTCACTTCGACAGGGACGCAAAAGCACTCTAAGTGGCCGCACAAGGACCATGAGTGGGGCTCGCCAGTACCCGATAGATCCACCCCCTGTTCCGTGGTCCTTAAAAGGATTAATGGTGCCTAAGTTAGCGCCTATTCACACGTGATCCAAGAGTTCATTCCATAGCTTAATCATACCCTAGTTAATATGTATTTCAAAAGAAAAAGGGGGACATAAACCCATTGGGTTGTCTTGTTGTTCGTACGCAGAACAACCCAGTTCCGTTGTAGTAACTAGGACATTTCTGTCACTAGTCATGAAAATCATGCACGTTTGCGAAAATACGCATTTGTTTTGTAAAACCGGTATGTTTAGTATAAACCTTTCGTAAACCATTCGAGTTCGTTGAAATTCATTTGCAATATGGTTTATAAATATGTGTTTTCGTTCATCGAAATAGTGTTTTCTTTTGCAAAAACTTGCATGTCTTTCCACCCCCGAAAACATTTATAAAAATGTAAAACCATAAAAAGTGGGGTTATGAACTCACCTTGACATTCCTGTGCAAAGCTAGCTTAAAGTGTGATGGCGTTGAGCCGTTCCATGAACATGAATTTGCTAGCGTGCAACTATAGCATCCCTAAAAGGGAATAACTTATAAGTTTCTAATAAAACAACGTAGTTAAACTACGTGTCCGAGCTCTACCGAATCATTAGCTAAACGATTCTATAAAGGTGTTATTATTTTGGTTTGAAATAATCAAACTATTGTTAGTCGATCTCGTTTATAAGCGGGATAAAACTAAGTCCCGAAAACGACTTAGTTTTCGAATGGTTTAGAATGTGTATATATATATATATATATTCAAGTACACACACACACACATATATATATATATACATACATACATATGCTATGGAATATATCCAACTATATTCATGTTGTAAAAATATTCGAGTTCGAAACGATCGAAATAATATAATAATTATATTCATTTTATAGGATTTCGAACACTGAATGTTTGAAATATTGAAATATAAACTTTAGATTTTGTCGTTTGTTATAAATATAAAACAATTATATTCATAAATATAAACGACATTTGAAATAAATATGAATAGTTATATTTATTTTATAAAAATTATACGAGTAACGACGTTTAGAATTGATATAAACGATTAGATTTGTTAGAAATCTGCCTTATATATTATAAAATGCCGCTAAAATAAATATACTTCTATATTTATTTTTACAAGAAAACTAGAGTTTCGATTGGTGTCGTTTTTAAGATATAATCACGTTTTGTAATTTGGATTTTTACGAAATTCGGGCAGAGTTTCATCTGTTTTTGGGCGATCCCGACAACTAGGTGTCGATATATTTCTCAAAATTTCAATCAACAATTCAACAAAATAACCACTATATATAAAATTTCTCGTCGAGTATAATAAATATAAACTAGTACCAAATTGAAACGGGTCGAGCTCGGTCGCGTAAACTACTAAATTCTAAATTCTATATCAGTCTAATCTAACTTTTGCGTCTTAAAATTTTACCGGATCTTCGTTTGACTGAGTTTGACCATCATTAACTGTCGTTGACTGAGTTGACTCGGTTTGACCGAGTCTACTCGCTGTTGACGCAAGTTTGACCACCTCGATTTGTTGACCGCGGCTGACCGAACCAGATCTGAATCGAGTGAACCGTGATACCCGAATTCCAAACATCTTGAACAACTAACCCGAATCTGAACCAAGTTAACTTGAATCGAACCCCACTAAACCAGTAACACCATCACCGCTATTTGTGACCATACTGCCGCCGGCTGCGGCAGTTTTCTGCCATCCATAACATAACGTCGTCATCATCATCCTCGGACAATAAAAGAAACGCACACCGATCGTGATGTTATTACCCGTAGGTGAAAGAAAAGAAGGAAAAATAACAAATAAATTATAAAAAGCTCACCGGAGCTCCGACGTCGGCCGACGGCCACCATCATCTTCGACATCATCACTGTGTTCTACAACAGCCGCCACATCTTCATCCATTGTCGTCGCCGTTAGTCACCATCCAAGCCCCACCTGTATGCGGCTGTTGCCGCTTTATCCCGTGTGCCGCCACCACCATGGTGGTCGGCCTCTGATCTTCACCGTGACAACGCGAGAGAGAGTGTGGGTGGGTGTGCGGCCGTAAATCGGGGTGGTGAAGGTGGGTGTGTAATCTGTTGATAAACGACCGGGATGCGATCGGAATTAACTCTGATCGTCAGAGCTCGAGAGACAAGAGGGAGAGAAGGGTAGCAGGGGGTGTTTGTGAGCATCTGATTTGAGAAAATGAAGTCTCTGTGTTGTTTTAGGGTTTCTTCAAGTCATAAGTGTGTAGAGAAATATGAGAGATGAGGGTTCCATTTTTGTGGGTATCTCTGCAGTAGGAATTCAAGAGAAGGGGAGTGCAGGGAGGTGTGGTGTGTGCTGGTTTTGAGTTTAGGGTTTTTAGATTTCCCTTTATTATTATTATTATTATTATTATTATTATTATTTTAACAATAGCTGGCCATGCCTCATAATTGTTTAGCCAACTCCACAAGAAAAGCAATGTAGGAATGGAGGGGCATGTTGCAGCCGTAGGGGGGTCTAGGGGGGGGTATTAGGAGTTTAGCTTGTCATAAAATGATGGTGAGATTAAGGTTGCAACAATATATAACAATGATGCTTCATGTTTTACTGAATTTATTAACTTGGTAATAGCAAGTTTGGGTTTTAGTTTTAAACAAAATCATCACCTGTATATATCTCTATCTCTAGAACTTAACTTGGTTTTATAAAATAAAAACACAAGAAAATTGGGATTATACTATGTATGTGTCGGGTGTGTGTATATATGTATATACACATTTTAGCATGTGTAGAAAATTACAAGACAAATCCATGATATCATTGATATATGCTTATGGTTTTTCATCTAGCCACATAAGTCTAAAAAAAAGTATAAGTCACAAATACATAATTTATGATAGTGAAACTATTATTATATATATATATATATTTTTTTTTTCCTTTGATTTATCACCAATGTACGCTTTCGTTTAAATGCTTGCAAAACTCCCCAAATTGTAAATCGCATATCGTATAATTCAAATAGATGTTCCTAGGCAGTCGAAAGGCCCAATTAAATTAATGTGCGTCTTAAACACTGTTTATTTTTAATCACCTAAACGCTTGTTAATCGCGTAATTAAAAGCTGTTAATCACCGGTTGTCACATTCTCCCCCTGTTGCAGAAATTTCGTCCTCGAAATTTGGACTATGTTATCTCCTCAGAGTTGTGTGGTTTCGCAGGTAAGTCCGAATAATACCAAAGTGAATGACCGCGTAACTGAATCAAGACTTATTAAGATTACGTGAGTGTAAGGACATTTTGCATCAACAAGAACCCAACGGTTCAACTGAGTGTGTTTCAGAAATCGATGTCGAGTGAACGAAGCGTAGTGATATTGTCACCAATGTGACCAAGTTTACGGGGTTCAACAAAAGAGGAATTTCAACCCATAGAATTACAAATGAACGTTCACAAACTGCAAATTAATTTTTGAAACAGATTTTACTACCAACGGAATCTTGCGTTGGTTGTTGTATAAATGAAACTCGAATTCAACAAACTCAAATAAATAAAATCATAAAGATGATTCATCAACTATCGAACCAATGAATGAATAAAAATCAACGTGTTGCAAGGATACACCAAAATGAAATACAACCGAACCTGGTGTATCATCGTCTTACTACATAGTTGCATTAAGACTACTTAAATGATTAATCAAACGAAAAGCATACGTGGTTTTGCATGAAACAATCGATCACGATTAGCACAAGCTACAAGTTTATACGGACACCACAAGGTGTCGTAGTGAGTGAAATAATTCGATAATAACGATGATCGAGAAAATATCACCGTGTTTTGCATGAAACGCTCGATCATGATTAGCCCAAGCTACAAGTTCATACCGACACCACAAGGTGTCGTAGTGAATGAAATAATTCAATAATGGCGGTGAGCAAACAAGTTCACCGTGTTTGAATTCAGCCGAAGGTTCATCGAAGTAACTCTGAATGTTTGTTTCAAACAAACATCATGAGATTTTCAATTGATAATGAAACAAATAAATAATGTTTTCCGATCGAAAATGAAATAGCAATAGATATCACAAAATATTCGATCGATGATTAAAGAACAGTCAAGAGGTACACCGAAATATGACATGAATTTGTGTACCATTATCTTAACACACGATTGTATTAAGACTGATCTAATACAACAAATCGAACAAGCGGATTTAATATCAATAAACAAATAAATAATTAAATAAATAAATCCGTGTATAATGTGAGCAAAGAGATTAGCGCAAGCTTCAAACTTGTGAACAACGCCACCACAAGGTGATCGTGATCAAAGAAACGATTCAATGAAATCGAAGACCAAACAAGCCTGTTATGGTTCAAAGCAAATGAAGTGCTTGTTGGGATTATTTCGAATATGATGGCCTCAATCCACCATATGGGACCTTGAATCAAATATGCATTACGAGCAAGTTCAATAATTGAACTTGTTTGAAACACAATCAAACAATGAATTCATGTATCAATAAGAATGTTTCGAGATGGTTATAACGAAAAACAATGTATGCCACTCAAAAGAACATGAGTTTTCCAAGAAATCCGTTGACTCGATATCAAGGAGTCAACATTTTGCAATAATACGAGTCATCTAGATCAAAATGAAAAGATTGAGTATAGCGAAATAATATATGAGAAGTTGACAAAACAACCATTCAAAGTGAAACCACACGCGTAACAAGCAATGCATGTGTAGCGTACAAATTTGTCAAGAATTAAGCAATGAGTGTTCGCTATCATGAAATAAAATCTTGGTGATGCATTGGCCATTAGGGGGAGTAGAAATGCAAAAATCTACTCACTATATGCAAAAGTCAAATTTTCAACAAAAGAAATGTAAAGACTTTACCTGGAATTTCGTGCGATGACCGATTGTTGAATGACATTACCATGGAATGTCGAACATAGCCTAATCGCCATAAATTAAATAGGGGGAATGCGGAGACATGTGACTTCTTTTGCAGCACCAATAATTGTGAGTCTCTTTAGACTAAGCATCGATCATTATGAAATCTTGTTTAAGCGTACCTCAGCGTGATTCGTGTCGTTTGCAGGATCACTTGCCAATTTGCCGCTTTCGACCAGTAGTTCTCCCACTGACGGGGTTAGCATCATTGTTGTCATGCTCAATCATGTTATCCAGAGGCCTTGCCTCGAAAGTCGTGTGTGATGTATTTCGACGTCCGCGGCCTTGCCTCGAAAGTCGTGTATGATGTACTTCGACGTCCGCTGACGTATAATTTAAGTTTCATGTATACTCACGCACTAGCGTTTCGTTCCGTGTAGGTTACCTGCTCGGGTAAGTAAGATAGCATAGACGACATAATATATATTGGCGCTTGCCCGAGTTGTTAGTCACAGTTTCTAAGTGAGGGCCTTTAATGAGTTTCGACATAAGTTTTCCAGAGGTCCTAAATGTGTGTTACCACAACTCTCGAAGTCTTGCTTTATGTGGGTAATTGTTTTGTGTACTGTGTATCGACACAACATTTGTATATGTTTAAAATCAAAACAGTTGACTCATTGTTCTTGGCAACGGTTGGAACCCATATTCAAGTCTTAGGTGCTCTGTATGCGTTCAAGTCTTAATAATCTAAGTCCCCAGAAGGAAAATGAGGTTAAAGCCTAGGTACCTCTACAGAAACCTAATTCGCTGAAACCTATAGCTCTGATACCAATCTGTCACACCCCGAAATATCAGAGCTGGTGTGACTGGACTGGTATCTTCATTGCACAGCGGAAGCAAAAAGCTAAGACTTCTAAACAATGAACGCCCGCTAAGTACTCGAATTCCCATGGGTTATCCTATTCCAACCGTTCCGTTGTAGTAACTAGGACATTTCTGTCACTAGTCATGAAAATCATGCACGTTTGCGAAAATACGCGTTTGTTTTGTAAAACCGGTATGTTTAGTATAAACCTTTCGTAAACCATTCGAGTTCGTTGAAATTCATTTGCAATATGGTTTATAAATATGTGTTTTCGTTCATCGAAATAGTGTTTTCTTTTGCAAAAACTTGCATGTCTTTCCACCCCCGAAAACATTTATAAAAATGTAAAACCATAAAAAGTGGGGGTTATGAACTCACCTTGACATTCCTGTGCAAAGCTAGCTTAAAGTGTGATGGCGTTGAGCCGTTCCATGAACATGAATTTGCTAGCGTGCAACTATAGCATCCCTAAAAGGGAATAACTTATAAGTTTCTAATAAAACAACGTAGTTAAACTACGTGTCCGAGCTCTACCGAATCGTTAGCTAAACGATTCTATAAAGGTGTTATTATTTTGGTTTGAAATAATCAAACTATTGTTAGTCGATCTCGTTTATAAGCGGGATAAAACTAAGTCCCGAAAACGACTTAGTTTTCGAATGGTTTAGAATGTATATATATATATATATATATATTCAAGTACACACACACACACACACATATATATATATACATACATACATATGCTTAAAGTCTCGTCATTTGAATGGAATATATCCAACTATATTCATGTTGTAAAAATATTCGAGTTCGAAACGATCGAAATAATATAATAATTATATTCATTTTATAGGATTTCGAACACTGAATGTTTGAAATATAAACTTTAGATTTTGTCGTTTGTTATAAATATAAAACAATTATATTCATAAATATAAACGGCATTTGAAATAAATATGAACAGTTATATTTATTTTATAAAAATTATACGAGTAACGACGTTTAGAATTGATATAAACGATTAGATTTGTTAGAAATCTGCCTTATATATTATAAAACGCCGCTAAAATAAATATACTTCTATATTTATTTTTACAAGAAAACTAGAGTTTCGATTGGTGTCGTTTTTAAGATATAATCACGTTTTGTAATTCGGATTTTTACGAAATTCGGGCAGAGTTTCATCTGTTTTCGGGCGATCCCGACAACTAGGTGTCGATATATTTCTCAAAATTTCAATCAACAATTCAACAAAATAACCACTATATATAAAATTTCTCGTCGAGCATAATAAATATAAACTAGTACCAAATTGAAACGGGTCGAGCTCGGTCGCGTAAACTACTAAATTCTAAATTCTATATCAGTCTAATCTAACTTTTGCGTCTTAAAATTTTACCGGATCTTCGTTTGACTGAGTTTGACCATCATTGACTGTCATTGACTGAGTTGACTCGGTTTGACCGAGTCTACTCGCTGTTGACCCGAGTTTGACCACCTCGATTTGTTGACCGCGGCTGACCGAGACCCGAACCTGCTGTTGACGGCACTTAACCGAACCAGATCTGAATCGAGTGAACCGTGACACCCGAATTCCAAACATCTTGAACAACTAATCCGAATCTGAACCAAGTTAACTTGAATCGAACCCCATTAAACCAGTAACACCATCACTGCTATTTGTGACCATACTGCCGCCGGCTGCGGCAGTTTTCTGCCATCCATAACATAACGTCGTCATCATCATCCTCGGACAATAAAAGAAACGCACACCGATCGTGATGTTATTACCCGTAGGTGAAAGAAAAGAAGGAAAAATAACCAATAAATTATAAAAAGCTCACCGGAGCTCCGACGTCGGCCGACGACCACCATCATCTTTGACATCATCACTGTGTTCTACAACAGCCGCCACATCTTCATCCATTGTCGTCGTCGTTAGTCACCATCCAAGCCCCACCTGTATGCGGCTGTTGCCGCTTTATCCCGTGTGCCGCCACCACCATGGTGGTCGGCCTCTGATCTTCACCGTGACAACGCGAGAGAGAGTCGGGGTGGGTGTGCGGCCGTAAATCGGGGTGGTGAAGGTGGGTGTGTAATCTGTTGATAAACGACCGGGATGCGATCGGAATTAACTCCGACCGTCAGAGCTCGAGAGGCAAGAGGGAGAGAAGGGTAGCAGGGGGTGTTTGTGAGCATCTGATTTGAGAAAATGAAGTCTCTGTGTTGTTTTAGGGTTTCTTCAAGTCATAAGTGTGTAGAGAAATATGAGAGATGAGGGTTCCATTTTTGTGGGTGTCTCTGCAGTAGGAATTCAAGAGAAGGGGAGTGCAGGGAGGTGTGGTGTGCGCTGGTTTTGAGTTTAGGGTTTTTAGATTTCCCTTTATTATTATTATTTTTTTTTAACAATAGCTGGCCATGCCTCATAATTGTTTAGCCAACTCCACAAGAAAAGGAATGTAGGAATGGAGGGGCATGTTGCAGCCTAGGGGGGGGGGGGGTATTAGGAGTTTAGCTTGTCTTAAAATGATGGTGAGATTAAGGTTGCAACAGTATATAACAATGATGCTTCATGTTTTACTGAATTTATTAACTTGGTAATAGCAAGTTTGGGTTTTAGTTTTAAACAAAATCATCACCTGTATATATCTCTATCTCTAGAACTTAACTTGGTTTTATAAAATAAAAACACAAGAAAATTGGGATTATACTATGTATGTGTCGGGTGTGTGTATATATGTATATACACATTTTAGCATGTGTAGAAAATTACAAGACAAATCCATGATATCATTGATATATGCTTATGGTTTTTCATCTAGCCACATAAGTCTAAAAAAAATATAAGTCACAAATACATAATTTATGATAGTGACACTATTATATATATATATATATATATATATATATATATTCCTTTGATTTATCACCAATGTACGCTTTCGTTTAAATGCTTGCAAAACTCCCAAAATTGTAAATCGCGTATCGTATAATCAAATAGATGTTCCTAGGCAGTCCAAAGGCCCAATTAAATTAATGTGCGTCTTAAACACTGTTTATTTTAATCACCTAAACACTTGTTAATCGCGTAATTAAAAGCCGTTAATCACCGGTTGTCACAGGACCGGACGAGGCCTTAGTGATTTAATAATGATATTTGTCTGTGTTTGATCTGCTTGTTTAACTTTAAAACAATGTTTAATATTTAATGAAATGAAACTCTTCGTATCCATGGTTTGAAACAATAATTCTGTTACAACACTCCCCGGCGTTTCCGCCACGATTTGTCGTTTTACGTGGTCGGGGTGTGACAGAAGAGTTGGTATTAGAGCCAATGGTTATAGAGAATTAGGTTATTAGTAAAAATTTCTACCTAGACTATAACTTTCTAGGACCCCAACGCAAGTTGATTTGCGTTTAGGATTAAAAAAAAACGAAATTCGAATCTGCTTCAAAAATTAATCGTCCGTTCTAGGATGATTAATTACTAGGTTTTGAACCCTCCCATTTTGATTCATTTTTGGCTTAGTGCCTTATGAGTTTTCAAAATCTCGTCAAAGTTTGGGTCTAAATAATGTGAACACGTGCAAACTAGAAGAGTGAATGCCTGTACCCTGAGTTTTCTGTCTAAGGCTAGAGTGTTCGTACAAATCCACATAATCGGAGCAGTCACTCTTACCTGGGAACTCTTGTGGTGAGTGTTCACTTATAGGCGAGCATGTCTTCGCGATACATTATTTCGATCCATTACTTTGATTAGTCACTACGTGTTGTTTGTTTGTTCGAGGTAACGAACAAATGATCGCTCATGATTTCCTCGAAGATGCTAAGTGCCCGTTTCATTCTAAGAAACGAAATTGGCAATCTGAGTAATCACTTTAATTCCTTGGTTAGATAACTAAGGAAACCCTTATTTGTCGAAGTTGCTACTGGTAAACCCTTTGTGCTCGATTCTGTTATTCGTGATTGTCAGTTAAACCTTGATAACCATCTTTTTCCCATCGACCTCACGCCGATGCAACTTGGGAGTTTCGATATTATCGTGGGAATGGATTGGATAACCAAACATCATGCTGAGGTGGTTTGTTTCGATAAGATTGTTCGTATTCCTCTTCCGTCTGGCGATATTCTGGAAGTTCGTGGAGAGAAGCCGTCAGGTGGTTTGAAGCTTATGTCGTGTACGAAGGCTCAAAGTTATTTGCGAAAAGGATATGTCGCTTTCCTGGCACATATCACCGCGGAGAAAGGGGAGAGCAAGAGTATTCAGGATATTCCGATTGTTCGGGATTATCCAAAGGTGTTTCCCGATGAACTGCCTGGTTTGCCTCCAGTTCATCAAGTCGAGTTTCATATTGACCTTGTACCCAATGCCAACCCGGTTGTGAAGGCGCCTTATCGTCTTGCACCGTCGGAAATGCAAGAGTTATCGAAACAGCTTCAAGAGTTGTCTGATAAAGGATTCATCCGTCCGAGCTTTTTCGCCTTGGGGAGCTCATGTCCTCTTTGTCAAAAAGAAAGATGGATCTTTTCGAATGTGTATCGATTATCGTGAGCTTAATAAGCTTACCATCAAGAATCGATATCCCCTACCTAGAATTGATGATCTCTTCGACCAGCTGCAAGGTGCTTCATGCTTTTCCAAGATCGACCTGCGTTCTGGGTATCATCAACTTCGTATTTTCGAAGAAGATATTCCCAAAACTGCTTTCCGTACAAGATATGGGCATTACGAGTTCACTGTCATGCCTTTTGGTTTGACGAATGCCCCAGCTATCTTCATGGACTTAATGAATAGGGTTTGTAAACCTTATTTAGATAAGTTCATCATTGTGTTCATCGACGATATTCTCATTTATTCAAAGTCTCAAGCAGAGCACGAACAACACCTTCGTTTGACGTTGGAACTCCTAAAGAAGGAACAACTTTTTGCTAAATTCTCCAAGTGTGAATTTTGGCTTAAAGAAGTTCAGTTCTTGGATCATATTATCAATGAGTAGGGTATCCATGTAGACCCATCCAAGATTGTTGCGATTAAGGATTGGAATACACCAACGACACCTACAGAAGTTCGTTCTTTTCTTGGACTAGCTGGTTATTATCGACGGTTTACTTCTAACTTCTCGAAGATCACGGTTCCACTCACCGCTTTGACTCAGAAAAATAAGCCTTTTGAGTGGGGACCTAAGCAAGAAGAAGCATTCCAAACGCTGAAATGAAAGCTCTGTGATGCTCCTGTTTTATCTCTGCCTGAGGGAAACGATGATTTTGTTGTCTATTGTGACGCGTCGAATCTAGGACTTGGTTGCGTTCTTATGCAACGTGGTAAAGTCATAGCTTATGCGTCTAGACAATTAAAAATTCACGAGAGGAACTATACGACTCATGATCTTGAGTTAGGAGCTGTGGTTTTTGCGCTTAAAATCTGGAGACACTACCTCTATGGAACAAAGTGTGTGGTTTTCACAGACCACAAGAGTCTCCAGCATATTCTCAATTAGAAGGAACTGAACATGAGGCAACGACGTTGGGTTGAACTCTTAAACGATTATGATTGCGAGATCCGCTACCACCCTGGTAAGGCGAATGTCGTAGCCGATGCGCTTAGTCGAAAGGAACGAGTCAAGCTTCATTCTGTTCAAACTCTATCTGATATTCGATCTCGCGTCCTTCAAACTCAACGATCTTGTATGATCAAAGACTTATTGAAGTATGAGCTACTGCTTCAACTTGAGCTTAAACCCGAAAGGAAAGACGATGGTTTACTCTATTTTGAGAATCGTTTGTGGATTCCGAATCTGGACGATCTTTGCACCTTAGTAATGGACGAATCTCACAAGTCTCGATATTCTATCCATCCTGGTGCTAATAAAATGTACAAGGATCTCCGTACCCAGTATTGGTGGCCTGGTATGAAGAAGGATGTTGCCTTGTATGTATTGAAATGCCTAACTTGTCTCAAAGTCAAGGCGGAACATCAACGACCTTCTGGTTTGCTTGTACAACCAGAGATACCGGTTTGGAAATGGGAGAACATTGCAATGGATTTCATCACCAAATTACCGCGTACGTCTAAAGGTCAAGATGCTATTTGGGTTGTAGTTGATCGTTTGACAAAATCAGCTCACTTCTTACCAATCCATGAGGATTTCTCTGCTGAGAAGCTTGCCAAGATCTATGTAGACGAGATTGTATCACGACATGGTGTTCCTTTGGATATCATTTCTGATCGTGATGCTCGATTTTCATCTCATTTTTGGAAGACCATGCAATCTGCTTTGGGAACCCAACTGAATCTAAGCACTGCTTATCATCCCCAAACAGATGATCAATCTGAGAGGACAATTCAAACTTTGGAGGATATGCTTAGAGCATGCGTGATAGACTTTGGTGGTAATTGGGATTCTCATTTACCATTGATCGAGTTCTCATACAATAATAGTTATCATGCTAGCATTAATATGGCACCATTCGAAGCTCTCTACGGTCGAAAATGTCGTTCACCTGTCTGTTGGAATGAGACTGGTGAAGCTCAGCTTACTGGACCTGAGCTCATTCTGGAAACAACAGACAAAATCAAGAAAATCCGCGATAATCTTGTGACCGCTAAAAGCCGTCAAAAGAGTTATGCAGATTTGGGACGCAAGCCCATGGAATTTCAAATCGGAGCCCTGATTTGATTCCTGGAATGCTTTAAATACCCGTGTTCAAAGATAACAAATTAAAGGTCAAGTTAAACGATTAATGCGATTATGTGTTTAGGTGTTCTCTTTTATTATGAGATCCGATTTTCGTTATCCAAATCCTCATAGAATCTTCCATATCCTCATATGAGGGATTCATAATAGGATATTCAAAAGGTACTATCTTAAATCCTTAATAGGTTTCTACATGGTAGTTAAGACCCTTGGATTATATAGTACCATTCCATGATTCGAAAATAGACCCTTGAGTGGTCTAGTTAAAGATTGACTCAGAATCTGGTTAAGAGTGGCATGTGATGATGCAGCTGAAAGGACCCTCTGGTGGCCCAGTCACACTCATCACAGGTTCATTCATTTGGTTTTTCCCTTACACATTATTAAATGCACTATGTGGACTATGCAAGGAATTACGTAATTATGGACGCGTACATAATTATAAAAATTCAGTGCACGGAAACCATAGTAAGATTTATCATGTGTAAGAACCAATAGTGACAACAATAACGAAATGTGAACAATGTAATGAAGGTACGGTGGACGCACCAATGATGCTTCATATACTTGTATATAAGTGTCCCTCTTGCCTTGCAAGCATAATGTTATTTAAAGTTACTAGAAGTTCGGAACCCTAACCGGTGTTGTTTTATCTTTTCGACTTCATGTTTCAAGCTTTCACAAGTTTCCTCTAAATAAAATTTCGGGACGAAATTTCCTAAAGTAGGGGAGTCTGTGACAACTGTGTTCTGTAAGCACCGTATAATGTAAAACAATGTTGGTTATCAATAAAAAATACGCTTTGGTGTTATTATATGTGTTCTTGTGTTTGATGATTTTACAATTTGATTCGATTTCGACTTCAAGCTTTAAATCACTTTCTGGAAGGTTATACGCAAACTGGTGCTTAAACGCAATCAGTTTAACGCGACGTACACTCCAGAACTGTGACATAAGCCAAACATACCCTAAATATCCCTTACATAACTTAGAAATAAGTTTCGAAGGATTCGGTATGGTGAAAACATGTTTATTTGAACTAAAGAACTAATTACGACAAAACTGCGAAACGAACGTTGGTGACCGCCCGGATAATATTTAAATCCCACAAATATTCTGTTATGATTAAATTTTTATTTTAATCAGGTTCGTGTTGAAAAATAAATTAAAACGCTTAAAAACGTTATTTTTCAAGTTTAAGCGCGTACCGTGTGTTCCTACGCGACACAGTGCTTACACTGCAAATCGCAGACAACGCAGGAAACCCAGGAATATGCCAGGAATATGCCAGGAATATGCCAGGAATATGCTAGGAATATGCCAGGAATATGCCAGGAATATGCCAGGAATATGTCAGGAATATGCCAGGAATATGCCAGGAATATGCCAGGAATATGATAGGAATATGCTATATGGAAGATCTATAAATACCACCATTCCATGACTCCATCATCACTCCCCATCTCTCCCTCTCTCTATCTTAATCTTCTTCATATCTTCAAGTCTTGTTCTTGAAGATTCAACACCCTTTCTAGTAAACTTCAAGTTAGTGTGAAGATCTAAGGGTGTTCCCAAGGTGTTGTCAAGTGAATACAAGCTTCCTATCATCCCACAACCTACTTGAATCTTGAAGGTATAACACTTATGTTTAAATCATACCATTGATTCATAGTTGTTCTTAGATGATTTAAAGTTTCTCTTGAATCTTGGGATTTTCACTAAACTTGAAATCTAAAAATGAAATGGGTCTTGGTTACAAAAAAATGGTGGTGTATATATACATGTATAACCGTACATATAACTATATATGTGTGTGTGTGTATGAGTTTTGAGTTTGGTTGTTGTTAAATACTCGTTTATATTGTTGCTTGTTCTTAAATAATGGAAAAAATGCAAGTATTTGGTGATTCATGTATGATATGTTAGATGACCAAGTACATCAGCAAATAACATAAATAAATCTCATATTTGATGCATCTAAACCCATATAAAATGTGATGCTATGTTAGTGTGCTTTAGGCACTTGTACACGAAGATACATGTGGGTTTAAAGCTCAAGAAATGATAAAAAGGGGTTGTTTGGCAAAAACTGTTTTAGATCAGGTTATAAACACTAAAAATAACTTTATTTGATGTATTATAATGGCATGAAACTTTGACATAAGGTTGGTAGCTTTACATGTTGTACATATAGCTTAAAAAGTGGTAAAATATGCGAAATTTGCATGATCTAAATGCTGTATTTAAGACCTGCACTATCATGAGTAAAACCATTATTTTATTCAGTAAATAACATGGGTTATGTTAAAATTTCAAGTCGTTTCGATTAGGGATGGTTCGGGTAATGTTTGATGCAAAACTATGCGGTAAAACGGTTAAAAATCGCCTTTTCGAAGGATTTTTATTAAACTGTTTTAGATCAGTAACCAAACTGATATTTTTAGTATAAAAATAAGTAATTTAACTTATATTAAGTTTACTTGGTGTTTGGTTAGTCATACGTGACTTCCGACGCTCAAAAAAAGTTACCGAAACGCTAAAATAAGTGTTTTTCGACATAACTATAATGGGTTGTTCATGAGAAAATTTTATATGTTACAATGTGCTATGTGTTTTATAATATGTGTATGATGACATGATAATACTTGACAAGATTATTTGTTTTACGCTTGAGTACATATACGCGAATATACCAAAATAATCAAAAATAATAACTTTTCAAGGAATCTCAAAGTTATGTGAAAATTCTAAGTATCGGAGAAACTTCGTAATTTTTATGAATTTTGTTTATTAAATCATTCTTATTTAATTTAGGACAAATAAATAATTTGAGGGATTGTGTTAGCATATAAAAACGCACCCAAAGGTGAGTCATAGTTCCCCTATTTTACTGTTTTCAATTGTTTTGGGGTGATTCATATGTATCAAAAAGATTTCGATGTTTTAACGATGGTTTCACAACGAGTAAGATGGTTTATATCAAACTAACAACGATTTCGATAATGTGAACGAGCTTGTTGGTTGTAGTTACATAACAAATGACATTCATTTATTTCGGCCAAACCGACCAGTATTAGGTTATGGTACCATAGGATCCGACAAATCCCGTTATCAGATCGGACCCATGGTTATGTGTGGGTTAGGTGGGTAACGACCGAATCTGATGATTGTTAACTTACCCTTTGGAGGTTTGTTAATGCGAAAACGAGTTGAACAATAAACGAGTCACACAGGTTTGAATGTTATTAGCGAGACGACCAAAAGTAGTTTCACAATCTAAAACGAGAATGATTTAAACGACTAAAGAGATGTTTAACGAATTAAACGATCTGAGTAAACAATTGGAAGCGATGTCACACAAACGAGGTTTTCGAAACGATATAAACTATACGAATTTTATTACGAAAATGATTTACGATTTGGTTTACGAAAAAACAAATGCTTTGGGTAAAGATTTATGGCTTCGAGGTTTATAAATTATAACCAAACTATTTTGATTCGGTTATTCATTTTACGATACAAACATTTTATAAAACGAGGTTTTCTAATGACAATTAACAAGGTTGCACAATTTATTCCAGCGTACAAACGAGCCATGAATCTGACACTCTCACAAAACCTATGTACTCGCCAGCATTTCTTTGCTGACTTTATTTTTACATATGTTTCAGGTGAAGTTGCTTAGTGTTGATTGCGAATAGGAAGCCTGCTCACTTAGGACCGGACGAGGCCTTAGTGATTTAATAATGATATTAGTCTATGTTTGATCTGCTTGTTTAACTTTAAAACAATGTTTAGTATTTAATGAAATGAAACTCTTCGTATCCATGGTTTGAAACAATAATTCTGTTACAACACTCCCCGACGTTTCCGCCACAATTTGTCGTTTTACGTGGTCGGGGTGTGAGATGGGTCATGAAGCTAAGGATTGCAGGAGTTCACGACCTGCGAATCAGAACCAGCAACAACAACCATCAGCTCCACAGAACCAGTAGCTGCAACAGTAGCGAGGCAACAGGGGATGCTTTCAGTGTGGTGCTGAAGGCCACTTCAAGCGGGACTGCCCCTAGTTAAACCAGAATCAGAACAACAACAATAATCAGGGTAATGGGAACAACAATGGGGGAAACAATAATGACAACGGTGTTAGGGGTCGTGCGTTCGTGCTGGGGCAGGGTGAAGCAAGGAATGATCCTAATGTGGTAATGGGTAAGTTTCTTCTCGATGACTTTTATGTTACTGTTTTATTTGATACGGGTGCGGATACCAGTTATATGTCTCTGAAAGTTAGTCAAATGCTTAAACGTACATCAACTCCTTTAAACACCAAGCATGTCGTAGAGTTGGCCAATGGTAAAAGTTTAGAGGCCACACACATAGTCAAGGGTTGTAACATCGTCTTAGCTGGTCAGACGTTCTCCATCGATCTTATTCCTATAGTTCTGGGTAGTTTCGACATCGTTATTGGGATGGATTGGTTATCCCAGCAGCAAGCAGAGATCCTATGCAAAGAGAAGATAATTTGTATTCCCCGTTCAGGTAAAGAACCTCTCGAAATTCAAGGCGACAAGAGTGGTGCTGTGGTGGGCATCATCTCCTTTCTTAAGGCCCAGAAGTGTTTGCGAAAGGGTCACACCGCTATCTTGGCACTTGTCACTGACGTGTCAACGAAAGAGAAGAAGATCGAGGATATTCCAGTAGTACGCGACTTTCCTCAAGTGTTTTATGAAGATTTACCTGGGCTACCGCCTCATCGACAGGTCGAATTCCAGATCGAACTAGCTCCTGGAGCAGCACCAATAGCTCGTGCACCGTATCGCTTAGCCCCATCAGAACTGGAAGAACTATCCAAACAACTGCAAGAACTCTTGGATAAGGGTTTCATTCGGCCTAGCTTTTCTCCTTGGGGAGCTCCAGTGTTATTTGTGAAGAAGAAAGACGGTACCTTCCGTATGTGCATAGATTATCGCGAACTCAACAAGGTGACAGTGAAGAACCGTTATCCTCTTCCACGTATTGATGACTTACTCGACCAGTTGCAAGGGTCGAGCTACTACTCCAAGATTGATCTGAGGTCAGGTTACCATCAACTGAGAGTTCGGGACGAGGACGTCTCCAAAACAACATTCAGAACTCACTACGGCCACTATGAGTTTCTGGTCATGCCATTTGGGTTAACAAACGCGCCTGCAGTCTTCATGGATCTTATGAACAGAGTGTGCAAGCCTTACTTGGATAAGTTTGTGATTGTATTCATCGACGACATCCTGATCTACTCTAGGAGTCAGGAGGAACATGAGCAGCATCTACGACTCATTTTGAATCTCCTTCGAACAGAACAGTTATATGCCAAGTTTTCGAAATGCGACTTCTGGCTTCGTGAAGTTCACTTTTTAGGCCACGTGGTAAACAAGGATGGGATTCATGTTGATCCATCCAAGGTAGACTCGATTAAGAACTGGCCTGCACCGCGTACACCAACGGAAATACGCCAATTCTTGGGATTGGCGGGTTACTACAGGAGGTTCATTAAAGACTTCTCGAAGATTGCGCAGCCGCTTACACTACTGACACAGAAGGGTGTCACCTATCATTGGGGCAATACGCAGGAAACCGCTTTTCAGCACTTAAAGGATAGACTTTAGAGTGCACCTATTCTTTCATTGCCAGAGGGCACAGACGATTTTGTAGTTTATTGTGACGCATCAATTCAGGGTTTGGGTTATGTATTGATGCAACGGGATAAAGTCATTGCCTACGCTTCGCGCCAACTTAAGATTCACGAAAGGAATTACACTACACATGATCTAGAGCTGGGAGCTGCTGTTTTCGCACTTAAGATATGGAGACATTACCTGTACGGTACCAAGTGCACCATCTACACCGATCACAAGAGTCTCGAGCATATCTTCAAGCAAAAGGAATTGAACATGCGTCAACGATGATGGGTCGAGTTACTGAACGATTACGAATGTGCCATCAAGTACCATCCGGGCAAAGCAAATGTTGTGGCCGACGCCCTCAGTCGAAAGGATACTACACCTAGGCGTGGACGAGCATTACAACTTACTATTCAGTCCAGTCTTCCTGCACAGATACGAGATGCTCAGGTAGAATCATTGAAACCATAAAACGTCAGGGCTGAAGCCTTACGCGGCTCAAGGCAACGGTTAGAACAAAAGGAAGACGGCGCCTACTATGTAACAGGACGCATTTGGGTCCCACATTATGGAAACTTACGCGAGCTGGTGATGGGTAAAACACATAAGTCTCGCTACTCAGTACATCCAGGTTCGGATAAGATGGACCACGATCTCAGAACTACGTATTGGTGGCCTAGTATGAAAGCCCACATAGCAACTTGTTGGAACCTTGAGGTTTATTCATAGAGAAATACTAAAGTATAGGGTTGATCTTGTAATGTTTAACTAATATGTTTTGGGTCGAATGTTAGTAATGGGTTTTGTGAGATCTCGAGTGGGCTTAGAATGGTTTCGGTCCATCATAAGTATTATATAAACAAACCCTTGTCATGTTTAGAGGGTTGATCGCTTGGTAGAAAGTTAGAGGCCACTCGAGATCTTTGGTGTGTCTTGTATCAGTCATCGGTTCTAAGGTGAATGCAAGATAGTATTTTTATTTGATTATTGTGTTTATTTTACTTTGTTGTTTTCTTGAATCCGCTTGTGTTTGGATTCCGCACTTACACAAGTTAACATTGATATCATTGAAAGATCCTCTCGGGTTTTACAATTGGTATCAGAGCCAAGAAACCAAGTCTTGGTTCGGTTTTGATATCATTGGATTCAAGAAGGCATTAATTGGTACTGATCTTGTTTGCTAAGTGTTTTACAGAATTTCAGTATTATTATTGAGTTCGGATTCAACTGTTCTTCGCAAATATTGATTAAAGTTGCTGATTTTGGATTGTGATTCGTTGTCTAAGGTGTTTGCTGAATTAACGGAAGTTTGTTAAGGATAAAAGATTCAAAGATCTCATATCTTTGAATTTTTGGAAGCTGCTAAAAATCAGGGATCACGTTTACTGTTATCTCACCAAATCTGTTTTGCAGGGTCTCGATTGAAAGTCTTTTTGGTCTCCACTCGCAACGACTGTGTTCTCGAGCATTGAAACTTGTGTCTCGAGTGGAAAGTTTGTTTGGTCTCGACTCGCAACGCCTGTGTTCTCGAGTATTGAAACTTTGTGTCTCGAGTGGAAAACTTGTTTGGTCTCGACTCGCAACTGCTGTGGTCTTGTAGGTCCCCTAAACCGTGCGGATCGTAACAGAATCGTCGATCTAACCTAGAGTGCGGAATCCCCTAGATCAGATTTCACAGAAAACGAGTAGAACAAGAATCAAGAACACGTTGCACTTTCAATCCGGTCTTCTATTGATTATCCAACACGAACGTTTACAATCAATTCAAGACCACAAGAAATCTCTCAGCCACTCTCTGTAGATTTCTCTAACTCTCTCTCTCTATTCCTCTAGATGTGTAACCTGAACCCTAATGCCAAGCCTTGTATTTATAGGACAAGGTTTGCATATGGGCTTTGGTCTGGGCCAGGCCATTCTCCAAGCCCATAACACTAAATAACTCCCTAACCAATACTGCTAAGCCCAATACAAAATATCCAAAGACTAAATAAACAAACTATTAAGCTGTTGTCACAAAACATGCACCAACAAACTCCCCCTTGACAATAGCTTCATAGTGTAACTTGATCTTCAAACATCTTGCAGTCTTTTGGTCTTTGGATAGAGTCAGCTACACAGTTTCTGACATCAACAAACTCCCCCTTAGCTGATGCTTCCAATCTCCAAAACTTTCATTCGTTGTATATCAGCGAACTAGCAATCTTTGGTTAAGCAAGTATCTTCAAGTCTCTCTCTTTCTCTGTCTGCAATGTAGTAGAAGGATCCTACCATGCATCTTCACACATCTTCACTTCACTCTCAATCTGCACTTTACTTGTATTCTGCACTTCATTTTGATAACAGCATCAATCTGTTTAGAAACACAAGCAAGTATCTCGAAAAACCATTAGCCTTTTTCACATTTAAAGATAAACCAATATTTTATCTTATCATGCAAAAACAACAATCTGTCAAATCAAAATGGGAGACCTTTTAAACGGAAAATCTTTTTGGTATTTTTGATATTTTCAACACAAACTAAACTAACTAAACTGAATTCAAAAATATTTACAGTACTTCTTTTTGTGAGAATCATGTGCAAGAAGATCATATCAGCAAAATCAAACTGTTTCACCCATTAATCAATTCTTTATTTAATTTTTCGTGAAAGCAGTTCAAGACGATTACCAATATGTTTGTCCACTTAAACAAAATGCATGAACATTTCAAGTACCATTACCATATGATACGTTAAGGTAATATTATTATACCGAAATACGAGCGTGTTCCACTTCAGGATGTACCCCCGCGATCAAGGTATGCACAAAGATTCATCGTAGTAGGTGAGTATACTGAATTCATCCGTTTTGTATTTCAACGATAGATAATTGGTGAACAGGTCAGTACTTCCGCACAGCAGAGAGACCAAAATATCTTATCGAGGGCTAAGACAGATACCATTTTTGGTACGAATTGTGCATTTTGCACTTATTGAATGACTCTCTATGAGAGCTTTTTCATTTTCAGGGTTTTGGTATTTTTAGCTCTTTTAAGATATCCTGGGTGTGTCTAGGTCAGCATGTATCTGGATGCAGCAGAAGGACACCCCTGATATCCCCGGATGAAATAACAGTATAAAGACCCAAAACTTCAGATTTTGGCAATCTATCAACGCAAGAATTAAGGTCATTAAACAATACACCACTGATGTGTTCCCCACTCATACTCAGTGCATTTAGGTTTATATCACATTGGTAAGTTGATTATTTCATGATTTTTGCCTACTGGTACATCATATGATGAAGCAGCTATCACACTTAAGCAATTTAATTCAGTTTGAGTGTGACAGTCTAACTTGCTGATGTACTATCATTTCTTCTTTTTCACACAATGATAACTCATTTTTGATTTTCTATTTTTTTAAGTTTTTCATTTTTCAATGTTTTTTGTAGGTCCCCTAAACCGTGCGGATCGTAACAGAATAGTCGATCTAACCTAGAGTGCGGAATCCCCTAGATTAGATTTCACAGAAAAGTGTAGAAAACAGAAATTCCTTCAAACCCGATCTTTATCGATTATCTTCGTAACGATTACAATCAATCAAGATCCTAATTCGTCCAAGCCGTTGTCTTTCACGAATTCTCTCCAAGTGATTAAGGTGATTAGAAGATTAACCTAAACCCTAATGCTAAGCTTTGTTTATATAGGACAAAGCTTTGCATATGGGCTAGGTCTTGGGCAAGGCCCATTTCGCAAACCCTCCCCCATATGTGGGTTTGGTTTGGCCCAATCACTCTTAATTCACTATTACAAACTATTACAAAGCTAAACCCGCTAACTGTTTATCGTTTTACTAATTACAAGATATCCAAAGACCAAATCTAAGCTGTTGTCACAAAACATGCACCAACAAACTCCCCCTTGACAATAGCTCGCAAAGGTAACTTCAGTCTTCAGAATCTTCAAGTCTTTTGGTCTTTGGATAGCTTCAGCTTTAACAGCTTCTGTCAGCAACAGACTCCCCCTAATCAGATGCATCCAATCACCAAATCTTCAAAACGTTAGCGCTTGAGTAAACTCCTGTTCAGCATTTGAATAGCAATCTTCAACTCTTCAACTTTGTCTGCAATGTAGAAAGGAGGTCCTACCATGCATCCAAGCAAACTCTCATCTTCACTGCAACTCCTCAGCAACACACTGCTTCAATCTGGATACTATAAAACAAACATCTCGAGAAACCATAAGAATTTTTCAACATAAGTTAAACAAATTATTATTATTCAAGAGATTTGTTAAACTGTGTTACAGATTAAGCATTTTCCATTTAGCACCAACACGCACAAATTTCAAACAAAACACCCTATAACCTGCTTGATTTGAAAATTTTGAACTCACTTACTAACACCGTCTCCCCCTATCGGTAACAATTCCTCCAAGAATAACAGTTTTCCGTACGTTAAGAATTTTAAACAGAAAAAGACACTATATTTGTATTTTCTGAAAGCAAATAAATACGAAAAGCAACACACACTCTATTTTTGTGAGAATCACCGGTAAGAAGATCATATCAGCAAAATCAAATTGTTTCACACATTTAGATAATTCTCTAGGTAATTTTCGTGAAAAGCAGTTCAAGACGATTACCAGTATGTTTGTCCACTTAAACAAAATGCATGAACATTTCAAGTACCATTACCGCATGATACGTTAAGGGTAATTTTATTATACCGAAATACAAGCGTGTCCCACTTCAGGATGTACCCCCGCGATCAAGGTATGCACAAAAATTCATCGTAGTAGGTGAGTATACTGAATTCATCCGTTTTGTATTTCAACGATAGATAATTGGTGAACAGGTCAGTACTTCCGTACAGCAGAGAGACCAAAATATCTTATCGAGGGCTAAGACAGATACCATTTTTGGTACGAATTGTGCATTTTGCACTTATTGAATGACTCTCTATGAGAGCTTTTTTCATTTTCAAGGTTTTGGCATTTTTAGCTCTTTTAAGATATCCTGGGTGTGTCTAGGTCAGCATGTATCTGGATGCAGTAGAAGGACACCCCTGATATCCCCGGATGAAATAACAGTATAAAGACCCAAAACTTCAAATTTTGGCAATCTATCAACGCAAGAATTAAGGTTATTGAACCATACACCACTGATGTGTTCCCCACTCATACTCAGTGCATTTAGGTTTATATCACATAGGTAAGTTGATTATTTCATGCTTTTTGCCTACTGGTACATCATATGATGAAGCTGCTATCACACTTAAGCAATTTTGGTTCAATTCCAGTGTGACAGTCTAACTTGCTGATGTACTATCATTTCTTCTTTTTCACACAGTGATACCTCATTTTTTATTTTCTATTTTTTTATGTTTTTGATTTTTCAATGTTTTTGAATTTTTAAAATATTATAACTTACTCCCCCTAAACGCACGCACTATCTAAACTCTTTTTGGCTTAGGGTGATTTCTCCCCCTAAATTTTTGTTTTTATGGAGTAAGTCTCAAAAACACAAATTTAAACACAAACAGACTCCCACTTTAAATCTGACAAAAGTTTTTCACGATTAAAGTTTAGAATAAGCAAGACAAACACAGAAGTAAATAGTTCGTTACCCGTGTTAACCTACTATTCACCTCAAATGCTGTACAGGAATAACCACTGTCGAACACATCAACAGTCCTTCTTGGTCATCCTGCATTCACCCAACAACTCAGTTAGTTTTGAGAACCCAAGCCCTGATGGTCTTGGGTTTTCCATATTCATCGAATACAGGAACATCCATCCAATATCCATCACTCCTCAATGGAGTCTTGGATTGCTTACCCAATTTTGAACAAGATGGATAATTTCCACTAGGTCTTTGATTTCGAGAGTTCCAATAACCTCTCGGATTTTCTGACCTTTGGAAATTATTACCTTGATACCTTCTCCTCTGATTCTCATACCATGAATTTTGAAAAAATTTTGGATGTTGTTGAACATTTGAGTTACTAAAACCCTTATGTCCGTTTCTTCCTTGAACATTTCGATTTCCAGAATTCTGGTATCGATTTTGATATCCAAAACTTTTATTTTGACTTTGAAAACGATTTGATTTACCATTATAATGACTAAATTGCGGAGAAATACTTCTTGGTTTATCAAATCTTTTCGAAGTTGAAGGTTTTGAATGAGATTCAGGTTTCTTAGTTTGACATCTTGTTTTTACACTGCTGCTTGACCCAACCTGATTCCCATCCTTAACCTCATCAACCTTTTGTTTACCTTTCTTCAAAGGACAGCAACTCGCCACGTGCCCTTTGTTGTGACATTTAAAACAGGATCTTTTCTTATAAGTTTTCTTTTTGTTAGATCCCTTTTTAAATGTGTTGGTCTTTTTGTCTTCAGTATCCCCATCCCCTTTATGAGGTGTACTGTTAGACCCAACAGATTCTTTCAAAGAAACTGGACTATTTGGCAAGTCCACAGCTATCGAACCCACTACTACTTGTGCAGTGGCAACAAAATCAGCTAGCTCATCTTCAGTTGGTAAAAATGAGTATTCTTGATTTCCAGAAGATGAAGCTTTTGTATACCCCACCCCTGTTTTATCATTACTCTTTTTTAAACCCTTTTGAATTTGAGTTCTGACTAACGAAGAATTCCCAAAATTGTCTAACTTCCCCTGAAGTTCTACAATTTTGGCTTGTGCATCAGCCAATTCTGTGCACTTTTTTGAAAGCTCGTTAGTCTTTTCTTTTACAGTTTCATGAGCTAAATCAATGACCTGTAACAGTTCATTGACTTTGCTTGTTAGACTGCTAATTTCTTGTTCATTTGATTTGAGTTTATCTAAACAATTTGACTCTCTCTTAATCAAAAGAACATTTGACTCTTTCAATTTTTCTAACTCAGCTAACTGAATTTTGTTTTGCTCCGATAGTCTGTTAACTTTACCCTGTAGTTCAGTGCAATTAAGACATGTATGACTTACAGATTCTGATGATACCTTCACCTCTGATGTAAGTCCATTCACATCCTTCAAGCCCTTTGAACCTTCTGCACTTTTCTTTTCAGCATTCTCCTCATCTGCTTCCTTCTTCTCTTCTTCCTCAGCAGCCTCCTCTCCTATCTTCATAGCTGCCAGCTCAGCTACCAATACTTGATCACAAGTAGTTACTTTTGAAGAAATCTGATAACGTTTTTCTAAAGCTTCCCACAGATCTCTAGAATTCCCATAGTTCTTGAAGGTATGCTTAATGCCTTCAGGTATGGATTTCTTGATCACTGCTAAAGCTCTCTTCTCAGCATCAACCATCTGTCTTTCAGATTCATCCATCTTCTCATAAGAAATCACCTTAACTCTTCCTTCAACACGACGTGTAGGAGCAACATATCCATCAATCATACAGCTCCACATTCTTGTATCTTCACTCTTCACAAATGCCTCAAACTGCTCTTTCCAGTCAGCATATTCTTTGACGTTTTTAAGCTTAGGCCAGTTTTTAACAACATCATTATTCATCTTAGCCATCTCGCAGCGTAAAAGTTTAAATGAATTTTGGTAATCTGTGTCAAAATCCAAATCTAACTTCTCTACTGGTCCTTGTTGAGCTTTTACCGTAAGCGAACTAATAAAACCGTACAAAGATTTTTCCGAAAACTGTTTTTACCAAATTATACCGTTAGATTCGTCTCGAGATTACGATTCCAGTGATATATAATGTCGAAAACCTTTTTCGGGATTTTCCAGAGGTTTTTTTTTTTGTCCTAAAAATCCAAGGATCCCAACGGTGCAAACGGTTTCCTGAGATGAGCTACGGTAAATTTCCTAATCATGAAACAGTGAAATTTTTCTTACGCAAGCCAAGAAAAATTCCACCTCGTTCGTAATGATCAGAAAAGGTCCGAAATGGTCAGGAATGTTGATGGTTATCCGGAATGATCCGAAATGGAGATGATTTTCCGAAATGAACACCTTTTTGTCCGAAATGCACTAGTCAGATCCGAAATGAAACACTCTGGTCCGAAATCAATCACTTTCTGATCCGAAATGGTACTTAATGATCCGAAATGAAACAGATCTGGTCCGAAATTCAACAGTTTTGTCCGAAATGGTTGAATTTTGGTCCGAAATGCAACCCTTCAGTCCGAAATGCAGCTGTTTGATCAGAAATGGATCCGAAATGATCCGTAATGCTTGTTTCTGGTCCGAAATTGCTTGTTTCTGGTCCGTAATTGATCCGAAATCCTTGATTCCTATCAGAAATGATCCGAAATCCTGGTATTTTATCCGAAATCAACAGTAAAACACGAACACATCCTTCAAAAACGTCCAAAAACGCCGATTTTTCTGCAGAAACGATTCTGAACCAAGCCGATCAAGAGCCGAATGCTCTGATACCAATTGTAGGTCCCCTAAACCGTGCGGATCATAACAGAATCGTCGATCTAACCTAGAGTGCGGAATCCCCCAGATCAGATTTCACAGAAAACGAGTAGAACAAGAATCAAGAACACGATGCACTTTCAATCCGGTCTTCTATTGATTATCCAACACGAACGTTTACAATCAATTCAAGACCACAAGAAATCTCTCAGCCACTCTCTGTAGATTTCTCTAACTCTCTCTCTCTCTCTCTATTCCTCTAGATGTGTAACCTGAACCCTAATGCCAAGCCTTGTATTTATAGGACAAGGTTTGCATATGGGCTTTGGTCTGGGCCAGGCCATTCTCCAAGCCCATAACACTAAATAACTCCCTAACCAATACTGCTAAGCCCAATACAAAATATCCAAGGACTAAATAAACAAACTATTAAGCTGTTGTCACAAAACATGCACCAACAAACTCCCCCTTGACAATAGCTTCATAGTGTAACTTGGTCTTCAAACATCTTGCAGTCTTTTGGTCTTTGGATAGCGTCAGCTACACAGTTTCTGACATCAACAAACTCCCCCTTAGCTGATGCTTCCAATCTCCAAAACTTTCATTCGTTGTATATCAGTGAACTAGCAATCTTTGGTTAAGCAAGTATCTTCAAGTCTCTCTCTTTCTCTGTCTGCAATGTAGTAGAAGGATCCTACCATGCATCTTCACACATCTTCACTTCACTCTCAATCTGCACTTTACTTGTATTCTGCACTTCATTTTGATAACAGCATCTTCACTTCACTCTCAATCTGCACTTTACTTGTATTCTGCACTTTACTTGTATTCTGCACTTCATTGTGAACTTTGGACTCTTGGACTCTTGAACTTAAATAATTATTTAATCAGTAAATTAATTAAGTAATTGAGTAACAATGACTTCAAGTAATCAAAGTGTTGACCTGGCAGCTATGACTAAGCATCAAGAATTGGATTCCATCATTGGAACCACCACTCGTGTTCCCCGGTTGTTAGATGGAAATGAATTCCCTAAGTGGAAGTGGCGTTTTGAAAAACATGTTAAGGTCAAAGATGCAAAAATCTGGCGAAGTATTCTAAGAGGCCCAAGAGAAATTAAGATGGATAGTCCTACTGATGCTGGTGTGAAAGTAAAAAAGCCTGTTGATCGGTATATTGAAGAAGATTTTAAAATTGTTGAGGAAGATGATATGGCATTTTCTTACCCGACCATGGCATTGGGACCAGACATTGCTATTGGTTTTCGCACTTGCAAATCTGCTAAGGAATTGTGGGAATCATTGATAGATGTCTATGAAGGCAATGAAGATATGAAAGAGAGTCGTAGAAATCTGCTGAGTCAAAGTTTCAATAATTTTAATCATATATATGGAGAGACTGTTGATAATCAAATTCAGAGATTCGTTAAGTTGGTTACTCAAATGCAGATGGAGGAAATGCACACGTCAAATGCCTCATCTAATAGGTAGCTTCTAAATGCTTTACCAAAAAGTTGGGATCATCACGTCACAATGATCAAGAAAACCAAGGATCTAGCAAGATGTAGCTTATCTGAAATGATTTCTCACATTAAGGCTTGTGAGCTAGATGATAAACAAAGAGAAACAAATTACAAGAATAGCATGTTAGCTGCTGGATTCACTACAACACCCTCGACATCAAGCAATAATACTGCTTTTGTGTCTCACGCTGGTTTTCAAATGTTCAGCAACTCTGCTTCTGCTAAAGCTGCTCCTACCTCACCAAATCTTTACTACTCTGGAACTCCAGCACCTGCTGCTGCTGCTGCACCACCTTCTGCTAATGCTACTGCTGCTGCATCGTCAACTTCCACTGCTAACAACGAGATGATTGCTTTCTTCTCGCAACAGTCAAAGGAAAACCTTGATATAGCTGCTTCTGTCATAAATTTCTTGAATGCTTTTGCTGCTGGTAAACTTAATCCTCCTGAGTTTTCTATGGATGACTTAGATCAAATTCATCCCGAAGATGTAGAAGAAATGGATATAACTTGGCAGATGGCTATGGCAACATTTAGAGCCAAAAATTTTGTGAAGAAAACCGGGAGAAACAAATGGCAAGGTCTTACCTTTACTGGACCCACAAAAATGCCATTTGAGTTTCGTTGCTACAATTGTCATGAACAAGGTCATTTGGCAAGAAACTGTACCAAACCTAGGGTCAATAGTGAACAAACTCCAGCCCAACCTGCTGCGCCTGCTACACCTAATCGAGAGAGAGCTCTTGTGACCAGATCGAGTATGACTGCTGATGCTGCTGCCAGTGGAAGTCCTCAACCTCTGGGATTAGCTCAAGCCTTGGTGGTTCAGCCTGATTCGCCCTTTGATTGGAATTCGGAAATTGAACGACTGAACATCTCAGCTCCAGAAAATCAAGCTGATTCAAGCAACATTGCTTTCATGGCCATAGATGATCAAGTTTCAGTGCCTAAGGATGAGACTTCAGGACCTGAGGAGGAGATTTCAGCTGAAAATCTTACTTTCATGACTCAAATTCTTTCAGCTCCAGTCAAGGGTCTCACCAAAGAAGAGGTAATTTCTGTTTTCTGTACCCCTGAATGTAGAGAATGAGTTGAAGCCTATAGAATACACAACGCTGAGCTAATCGAAGATTATAATGACATTAAAAGGAAAAATTTCACTTTGACTAATAATGAAAAACTTTTTAAGGAGAAAATCGAAGCTCAGCGAAAAGACATCATCCAACTCAAGGATGACAATTATACTTACTTACCTATGACTGAGGATTGGGTTATAATCAGGCTCCTCCTCCTTATAATGACAATTATACTTACTTACCTATGACTGAGGAGGAGATGATGAATGAAAGCAAAATGACTTATGGTCCCAAAAACAATAAGTTATCAGTTAATGTCAGACCTGTTGAAAAATAGGTGGTTCAACCAGCTTGTTTTGTGTCCAAGGGTACTTTTGATCCTAACGTTTCTTCATCATGTGCAGATGAAGTACCTAAAGTGAGGTGGGGAGATATGTTTGGGAATGAACAAACTTTAGATTCTGATTTCTCTAAATCTACTTTTGATAAAACTGATTCTAGTTGTGTGTTTGGACAATCGTTTTTGAACTCGTTTCATAGCTATGTTTCGTCTTCTTTTGGGCCTGATGTTTCGGGCAAAACTGTGAATGCTTGTGATGAAACTTTGAATAATGTGTGTGATGATGGATGTTTTCCAGTAGCTGAAAATTGTGATTTAAATGTTTCTAACTCTTCAGCTGATGATAGTGTGACAGGTGAGGTCCCTCAGGACGCATTCAGTGAAACCACTGAAACTCCTTCTTAAGAAAATCAACAGTGTTCTGATTCTTCTTCTGAATCGATCTCAGTGGATGTCCCTAATGTTGAACCTAGTGGGACCCCATTAGAAACCGAGGTTGAAAAAGAACCATTATCAAACTCAGATGATGCATGTGTTGATGAAGTTTCAACATCTTCTGAGATTAAAACTGAAATTGATTTTCAATAGGAAAAAGAGGTTGTTTTAGATGATAAATTGCAAGAAAAGTTTTCTGAAGAGAAAATTAAAACGGAATCTGAAACATCCTTTCAAAATGGTTCTGATGAAATTATAAACAAAGATAAATCTAATCCATCTAAATCTCATACTTGTGCCAGTGCTAGTTCTGACCAACAGGTATCTAAATGCTCAGAAAAGGCACAAGCTAGTCAAACAAAACAAAACAAGAAAGCTCAATCCTCGAGACCCAAGAGACCCGCATCTGCTGTGAAGCATCAAAACTTCCACACACTGAAACGACAAACTTGTTTCAATTGTGGAATTGCTGGACACATCGCTAGAAATTGTGTTCATCTCCCAAGTGTGCAGTCTAAAAATAAACATGCACAAAATCAGAAAGCCAAGCCAAACCGATATCGTTATTCAGAGTCAGTGACGACTGAAAAGTCTAAGACAACGAGGAATAACTATCGTAAGGTTAAGCCTTTTGATCACGATTGGAATGCAGCCAAACGTAGAAATCAAAATCAACAAAAGGATTTTTCGAAAAATCAATATAAAGCGTTTGGTAACTATAATTCTAAATGGTCAAATAAGCATTGGAAACCTAAAGCTAAGGCCACGCAATCCAATTCGTCTCATACATCTCATCAAAATTCTGCCATTAAAAATCCTTCAAAATTTTTAAATAAAGATAATTTGATGTGGCAGAGAGTGACTTACTTTGATGCACAAGGGAAACCCAGATCCACTATGGGCTGGGTTCCTAAATCTAATCGATCCCGCTAATCGTGCAGGAACAACTGTGGAGGACTACCGTGCGCCTCTGGTACATGGATAGTGGCTGTTCCACGCATATGACAGGAGACTTGTCTCAACTGGTCAATGTAAAAGAATTTGACGGTGGATATGTCTCTTTTGCGGGAGGAGAATCTGGAAGAATCACGTTGAAGGGAACAGTGAAAAACGGCGTTTTAAGCTTCGAAAATGTGAATTATGTCCCAGAACTGAAACACAATCTGCTGAGCATTTCACAAATTTGTGACCAAGGAAATTCAGTTCATTTTACAAAGAAAGGATGCTACGTATTGAAACTAGGGATTTTCATTCTTGAAGATTGGTTTTTGATGACAGCTGAGAGATGGGGAAATGCTTATGTCATTGATATGAACAAAAAGCCGTGTGAAGAAATTACTTGTCTATTTTCAAAGATTTCAGAACATGATGGTCTGTTGTGGCATCGTCGCCTTGGACATGTGAATATGAAGAACTTGAATCGTCTTGCCAAAGGTCAACTGGTCCGTGATCTACCAATCAAAGATTTTATGTTGGTAGAAAAGTGTGTTGCTTGTGCAAAGGGAAAAGCTCATCGGAAGCCTCATAAATCCAAGCCTACACCCTTAACCAAGGCTGTGCTTGAATTACTTCATATGGATCTGTTTGGTCCAGTGAATGTGTTAAGTATTAGCAAGAAGGCTTATTGTCTCGTGATAGTCGATGACTATTCACGCTACACCTGGGTGTACTTTCTAAGTCACAAGAGTGAGGCTGCGGGTTTGATCAAACAATTTATTACTTTGGTGGAAAATCAAGCCAGTACGAAAGTGAAGGCTATTCGATCAGACAATGGGACGGAATTCAAAAATGTTACCATGGATACATTCTGTGCAGAAAAGGGAATTGATCAGCAGTACAATGCACCACGAACTCCACAACAAAATGGAGTGGCTGAAAGACGGAATCGTACTCTTATAGAGGCTGCGCGTACTATGCTGGCCGATTCAAAGCTTCCTAGTTTCTTCTAGGCTGAAGTTGTTAGCACGGCCTGTTACGTCCAGAATCATGCTTTAGTAAACAAACGTCATATGAAAACTCCTTATGAGATTCTGGAAGGACGTAAACCTTCGGTTTCACACTTTCGCATCTTTAGTTGCCCATGTGTGTTACTACTTATGGACGCCAATGGAAAGTTTGCAGTCAAAGGGGACGAGTGTTACTTTGTTGGATACGTTAAAGGTTCGGCCTATAGAGTATACAACAAGGTAACTAAAAAGGTCGTTGAGTCGTGCAACATTGAATGGCTAGAAGAAAATGCTACGGACGCTAGAGTTGGACCAGATTGGCTATATGATTATGCTACATTATTTAAATCGTTTAACGTGTTGTCAAGTGTCCCTACAATTGCAGGTGTGTCTACTCCAAAACAACCGCTGTCATTTGGTGACACTGAAGAAGAAGAACAAGCTCAAGGAAGATCAAGAAATCATACCATTGACCCACCGGGAATGGTTTTCACTCGGTATCCTACGCCTCAGCAAACGTCCCATCAATCCCCTGAAGGTGCTTCATCAAGTGGTGCTGTACCTAGTGGTTCAGGATCTGCACTATTTCCTGAATCCATTCCTGAAGATTGCATCGTTACAACTCCATTAGTTCATCATACTGCAGCATCAAATGAGGGGGAATCTAGCAACACCACTGCTGATAATCAAAATGCTTCTACTGAAGACGAGACCGTACTTGACATGGCGATACCTACAAGATCATCCAGAATATGCCTACAAGCTAGACAAGGCATTGTATGGATTACACCAAGCACCACGAGCTTGGTATGCTACACTAACTGAACATCTTTTGGCTCATGGGCACACACGTGGCACGATAGGCCAGACTCTGTTTATCAAGAAAGTGGGCAAGGATCAGATCTTGGTTCAAATTTATGTCGATGATATTATCTTCGGATCTACAAGTGAGGAGCTTTGCAAGGAGTTTGAGAGAGTTATGAAAAAGAAGTTTGAGATGAGTGCTCTCGGAGAAATGACACTGTTTTTGGGTCTACAAGTCAAACAGAATTCTCAAGGCATTCTTATTCATCAAGGGAAGTATGTAGATGATGTGCTAGAAAAATTCAAGTTTTCAGACGCAAAATCAGTTGAAACACCAATGGCAGAGAGACCGTTATTAACTGAAGATGAAGAAGGATCTTCTGTTGATCAACGTCCTTATAGGTCTATGATCGGGTCGTTGATGTATCTGACAGCTAGCCGTCCGTATATCATGTTTGCTGTCTGCAACTGCGCAAGATATCAGGCTAATCCTAAAACTTCTCATCTTACTGCTGTTAAACGAATCTTTCGGTACCTTAAAGGCCGGCCTCGGTTTGGTCTGTGGTATCCGAGGGATTCCAATTTTGACTTGTTTGCATTTTCTGATAGCAACTTTGGAGGTACTGATAGTGACAGGAAATCTACATCAGCTGGATGCCAATTTCTGGGTGACAGGCTCATCTCTTGGCAATGCAAGAAACAACAAACGGTGGCGATTTCTACAGCTGAAGCTGAGTACGTTGCCGCCTCTGCATCTTGCTCTCAAGTGGTGTGGATGCAACATCAATTGCAGGACTACGGTTTGACTTATCTCAATACTACTATTTACTGCGATAATGATGCTGCAATACAAATTGTTAAAAATCCTGTTTTTCACTCCAAAACCAAGCACATAGACATAAAAGTTCATTTCATTAGAGACTGCTTTGACAGAGGTCTTATTAAACTCGAGCAAATCGACACAGATGCAAATGCTGCCGATTTGTTTACCAAACCTGTCAGCAGCTCAAAATTCAAAGTGCTTGTTGATTTTCTGAAAATGATCCGGTATACCGATTGAGCATGGTTGTTTGTGTTTACGTAAATTTGTTCATAAAGTTTTCTATTCTTAGGTAGTTTTTATTTATGCACAAATTTAGGGGGAGAAAATTTGAAAAATACAAAAATATTGAAAAATTCTAAAAAAATACAAAAACATTAAAAAATTTAAAAATCCAAAAAGAAACATTGCATGACTGGGAAATGAAATGAATTTTCACATTATGGTCGAGGGCTGACTCATGTAAGATCAGTATCGAAATAGTTTTTGACTCTATAACGATGTGTTGGTAGGCTCTATCCTTAAAGACTGGAAACATCGGCTGTTCTGTTCAGAACTAAATTAGTACATGACCTCAGGAAAGAAAATCACTTGGGATTAGCTCATTTCTATTTGAATGTTTGTATGTTGTCCCGATACACACAATTTTGGTCTGACTCTGAAATTTTCTCTGAAAAAGTCGTGTATCTCCTCTGCTGCATCCAGATATATGCTGACCTGGAGGTGCTAGGCAACGTCAGCTTTTGCTGCATCCAGATACATGCTGACCTAGCTGTACGTTGTCGCTCTGTAGATCATTCATACACCCGAAAGAGGCCCTCAAGTGCCCAAAAGAAACCCAAGAAACCTATATCAAACTGAGAAAATCTCATTTGATTTGTATATTATACCATCTCTGCTTAAGATCTGTTCTGTTCCCAGTTAAAATTTCAGAGATCTGGATTGGACTTGTGAAATATGTGGTAGGGAAGCTACTTGCATGATAGAGTGTGTTGTTTATATTTCCGGGATTTGATTAGTATTTGTTTGGGTGTTCATTGTTAAGAAATCAAAACATGATAAAATTTCTTACAGGTAGTTATATGAAAAGGTCTAGGGAGATGAGTTTAGGTGGACAAATATACTGGCAATCGTCTAGATCATTCAGTAGTAGATCAGTGTTGATAAGTGTAGTCAAGCCCGAAACCCGTGATTTGATCCCTGAGCAAATTATGATATTTCCTTATTTTATTTTTGTAAATAATATTTCGATATCATTTAACTTTATGTTTGTAGGTTATGGTCTAATAAAACATGCTCAGGAAGTTGAAGGGTTGTATAAAAAAATATTGATTTTTAAATTGGATTGCTGAAATAATTGAAAAATATATTTATTTAATCCAAGTTTCAAACTGATGAGTGGTCTCGAATCGAGACTATGGTCTCGGCCCAATCATTAAAGGCCGGCCCACAGATTTGGGATATTTAAAGGGATCTCGACTCGAGACCCCACTGTGCACTCGAAACAAATCATTGTCACTTTCAAAATTCTCTCTCACTCTCCAGCGACTTCTTTGTTTTTTCTGACAATAACTCCGGTCTCGACTTGTGGTAAAAGGTAATCTGATGAACTTGATGATGTTTTAGTTGAAGTTTTTGCAGGTTTTATTGAAGATTTGATAAGATAGTCTGAACATCATATGAATGTTTGAAGATGCTCATGAACCCTAAATTTGGACATGTTTTGGTCTTCAAATGATTTTGAAAGTGTTTTTGGATTTTGATCCAAATTTTAACAGATCAAAAGGTGTTTGGGAGATCGACTCAGATTGAAGAAAAATTTTTAGGGACTCGAGATCTGTGTTTGCGAGTCGCAATCACTTCTGTCTCGACTGAGGTCTCGAGTCGATGTTATATTGGTCTCGAGTCAAAAACTCAGTTGTCTCGAGTGATTTTTTTGTCTCGACTTAGGTCTCGACTCGAAACCTTATGGTCTCGACTTGAAACATTATGGTCTCGAGTGACTTAAAATATCATTGCTGACTTTTGCAATCTGAGTTGTTGATCAATGACCAGCCTGTTGACTGTTGACCAGATTTTTCTTGTTAATCAACTTTGTCAAGTAAGAAATTCTCATGGGATTAATGTTTCTGTTGTGTAGATATGGATTTAAAGTTTATTTCTACGCATAATCAAGCTGGATACTTGGCTGCTCCTCCAGCAAAGCACAGGGGATTATATACGTCGCTGATTAAAGGGTTGAATAGTTGTAGACTCGTTCATGCATTGAGAGAGAATCCCGTTGTCTACGAGAATCTAATTCAAGATTTTTGGAAGACTGCTAGTTTTGACGCTCTTGGAGCTGAAGGAAAGGGAGCTTTAATTGTTGAGATTCAAAAGAAATCCATTATTGTGACTGAACAGATGATAAGGGAGGTACTGCAGTTCAACGACCAGGAAACGGATCCTATTGAGCTGCCAGCCGGAACTGTGGAAGCGATTCTGCCGAGATTGAGTTATGAAGGAAAGTACCCACCGTTAGTAAAGAAATTTGTGCATCCCTATTGGCGTCTGTTGGTGCACATGTTCATTCTTTGCGTGACAGAAAATAGAGGAGGCACTGATCAATTGAACATCACTCAGTCTGCTGCTTTTACCTGTTTAATAACTAATGAACCTTTCAATTATTCAAAGTACATATTCGAAGGCATGAAGAGAAATGTGACAGGAGTTCGAAAGGACAAGTTTCTGATGTATCCAAGATTTTTGCAGATGATTCTAAATGCTCGGTATCCAGATTTGGTGAGATCTAGAGATACTTTGGAGTTGAAGCCTATGGGTCCTGCTTGCTTTGGAGCTCTTACTCCGAAGAAGGGTACTGAGAAGAAGTTTGAAGGATTAATTCCTCTGGAGAAATTTGGTCAGTTTGCTGAGACTGAGGATGTAGTTGCTGATCCAATAATAGTTCAACCCGTTCCTGTAAATGCAATGGTTGCTGAAGAGCATGATGTTCAGGGTGCTGTTGATGATGAGCCTGAGACAGAGATCTTAACAATCAACTCTGACGATGAGGGCATAGAGATTATGTGTGATTCAGGAGATGATGAAGAGCTTCCTCCTGAAAATGAAGCTGATATTGCTGTTTCTACTGTTCCATATGTGATTACTGCTGAGAATTTGGCTTTATTGTTAAAGTCTGTGACTGATAAGATGGGAAATCCTCCTTCCAATCTTACAGTATCAAATGAAGAGCCTAGTGAGAACCCAAAGGATCCTGATTCATTGCCTTTGAAACGGAAAAGGAGGGATCCTCGACTTGGAATGTATGTTGAACAAAATAAAGATCAATCTGTGTGCGCTGCCGAAGATGATGATGGATTGTATGATTTCGATTTTGAGAAGAATGTCACTTACACCACCACCACTACTGAAGATATCTTTTAGTTCAACACTGACACTCAAAGAAATGTTTTGGAGACCGCCACTACAGATGTTCAGGTTACAAATGTTGATACTGATACTGTTGTTGAGACAATGCCACTTGGTATTTCTGAATCTGCAGGTCCTTCTAGAGTCATTCTTGATGTGCCTAGCAGTTCAAGTGGTAAGCGATCTGAAGAGCCGTTTAGAATGCCATTTGATGATGATTCAAGCGATGATGATGATTTCATTAGTATGAGAGAAATGAAGAAACGGTTAATTGTGGTTGAGCAAGATTCAATTCATAAAGACGCCAAGATCATCCAACTTGAAGATACTATAGTGAAGAAAGATCAACAGATTGAGCAGCTTCAAAGAGATGTCAGCTTGTTGTTCAACATGGTATATGATTTATGTGGAAAGTTGGAGAAGAAATTTGGGAATGAATTTTCTGATCCAACAGATGTAGAGAACAGAAGAAAAGCCTTTGATAGAGATGATGCTGAGCGAAGTGCTGCAATGGAAAAATATTTTGAAAGGGTGATTGATCCTGTTGCAGAAAAAGAAAAGGCTGAGAGAATTAAGAAGAAAAGAGAGTTTGTTATATTGAAGAACAAGAATCTTAATCCTGATGATGATGATGATGATGATGATGCTCAAGCAACTCATCATCTAATGGATGTTGGTGAAACTCTCTACGATAAGGTTGGAAATCGATCTGGTGTGGTTAGCTGGGGATATGATCATGATCGTAGGAGATGGCAGATTAAGAGAAAGGTTGGTCCTGTTGAATGGTACAAGACTCCAGCGCAGTTTCAGACATTTACAAAGGTTGATTTGACAAACTTGTCGAATGCATCTTATGTGGATGATAAGCCTGGAGGTCGTGGTTATTTGTTTTACGAGAGATTGAAGAGGGAGGTTCTTCGTGGTTTTCCTTCTATGCATACTGCAGAATCTCTTGTTAAACCGGCCAAAGGCATTCGAGATCCTTACACAAACAAGCGAATGAAGATTGTACACTGGCCTGCAATTGACAAGGAGAAGGTGATTCCTATGGTAAGAAAAATTCCAAAAGGCGCTTTGAAGTCTTTGCATTTTTGGCCTATGATGAGCGTTTAGGGCAGGCAGTGATTGTTTGTGATGATGTTGTGAATTTTCGCTTGGTGGATCAAGTTGATTTACTGAATCTTGCCTATGAAGATCTAGAGGTGTTAGCTCAGAATCAAATTAGAGCTACTGAAAAATATGAAGAAATTGCTAAAGGATGGACTGCAGCTGTTGCTTCAGCCATTCACATTCGAACAAAAGGTTTTGGTGGGCTCAAAGATCGTCTGGGTGGTGCTCGTGATGGTTGAAGTCTCAAGACTCTCTATGCATAAACCTAGGGGGAGATTGTTGGAACCTTGAGGTTTATTCATAGAGAAATACTAAAGTATAGGGTTGATCTTGTAATGTTTAACTAATATGTTTTGGGTCGAATGTTAGTAATGGGTTTTGTGAGATCTCGAGTGGGCTTAGAATGGTTTCGGTCCATCATAAGTATTATATAAACAAACCCTTGTCATGTTTAGAGGGTTGATCGCTTGGTAGAAAGTTAGAGGCCACTCGAGATCTTTGGTGTGTCTTGTATCAGTCATCGGTTCTAAGGTGAATGCAAGATAGTATTTTTATTTGATTATTGTGTTTATGTTACTTTGTTGTTTTCTTGAATCCGCTTGTGTTTGGATTCCGCACTTACACAAGTTAACATTGATATCATTGAAAGATCCTCTCGGGTTTTACACAACTTACGTCGGCAAATGTTTGACTTGTGTCACAACCCCCGGTCCCTAGTTCCCGGGAACGGGTGGCCGTGAACCAGTTTCGGTGGTATCACATTTATTTATCCAATTTAGCAGCGAAAATTTTCATCAGGACCGTAGTTAGGAAATATTTAATCAGAGTAAACCACCATGTTTTATAACATTAGACATATGGGTAAAAACCCAAGTTTTTTTCAATACACACGTTTCATAGGAATAAATCCTATTTATTGAATAAAAACATCCATTTTATTATTAGGTAACTTTATTGCCACTTTTCCAAGCCTCCAGTGCTGTCCAGCTGGCTTCTATTTGGCTTTCACATTTTGTTACCTGAAACGCGTTTTAAAAACATTTTGTCAGTGGGAAATACTGGTGAGTGAATCCCAGTTTAATCAAGTTTAAATAAAAATTCACAGTGAACAGTATTGAGGGCGATCCCGCAATTACATTTGTTTCCAAGTTATATCAATTATCACCCGTTGGTACTGTCGACACCCGACTTGTGGAAATGTTACTCCTTAACCAGGTTGTAACCAATTTTGTATACAAAACCCCAACATACCCACGATAATTGTATTCTTACAAATACTCAATAACTGTCATTCGCATGGAAAGGTATTTAAGGTTTTGTAAAAACAGTTTGCAAAAAGGAGATTACTCACATTGCTGTTTTAGGTTATTCTTTAGGGTTTCCTGGTGAATATCTATAATTTACACAAATGCACGTGTGTTAGTATAATAACCCATTTTAACATTAGTAATACCCTCCCCGAGACGGCATTCCAACGACTACGTCGGGCAGAACCACGACAGCCGTTACGGAACCCTAGATCAATCGGGCAGCGTATCTAATACGTCTCCAGGGGTTATAATACTTACATCGTAGCAGAACCTCGCTATTTTAGGGGGTATAATGCCCGGGTATAGTAACGCCTATAGAAATTTAAGAAAGAAAGAAAGTTGTGACCGAGACGGACTGAAGGCCGTTGCCTTCTATTTATAGGGCTGTAATCTCGTCCCCTCGCGGCCCGCGTTAATAATGGGCTAAGCTCACGCGGCCCGTGTCAATGTTGGGTCAACGCGTAGCTTGGCCCGGTCACCACCTAGGTTCGCCGTGTGTTGGGCCACGTGGCAGCCCAGGGCTTTGCCAGATTTTAAAACGCTCGCGGCCCGCTTTAACTTAAGCAATCTTGTACGCGGCCCGCATGAACTTAAGATTTTGGCGAAGTCTGGTTATACCCTTACACGGCCCGCGTTAAGTTGAGGTGAGGCCCTACGCGGCCCGCCTCAACTTAATAATTTTTGTTTTTAATTTATTTTATTTATTATATTCTAATTTGGGCTCGGTTTTCACATACGGGGTGCATATAAAGACATATTGATATTTTTAAAGATATTAGGGTGTCAGAAATATTATGAGGGTGTCGGTTTTACCGAGGGTCGTTATATCCTCCCCACCTTGTTTTAGAGCTCGTCCTCGAGATCTACTGGAACAAGTGTGGATATTTCTTTTGCATTTCTGATTCAAGTTCCCATGTGTATTCAGGTCCTCTTTTAGAGTTCCATTTCACTTTGACCAGAACTAGTCTCTTATGCTTGAGATTCTTAATTTTTCTATCTTCAATCTGTAGAGGCTTCTCTACAAATTTGAGTTGTTCATTGACCTTTATATCCTTGAGAGGTACTACGAGTGATTCATCAGTTAGACACTTTTTGAGATTAGATACATGAAATACATCATGTATTCCTGCCATCTCCTCTGGCAGTTGTAGCTGATAGGCTACAGGTCCTATTCTTTTAAGAATTTTGAAAGGTCCAATATACCTAGGACTAAGCTTTCCTCTTTTGATGAATCGTACCACTCCTTTCCAGAGAGAGACTTTTAATAATACTCTATCCGCTACTTGAAATTCTAATGGTTTGCGTCTGTTATCGGCATAGCTCTTTTGTCGATCACGTGTTGTTTTCAGTCGTTCCTTGACTTGAATGATTTTATCAGTTGTTTCCTGTACTATCTCGGGTCCAGATAATTGTTTTTCCCCAATTTCTGCCCAACAGACTGGGGTTCTGCACTTTCGTCCATAAAGTGCTTCGAATGGTGCAGCATTGATACTTGTGTGATAACTGTTATTATAAGAAAATTCTATTAAAGGTAAGTGTTCGTCCCAATTACCTCCAAAATCAATTACACAAGCTCTAAGCATATCCTCCATTGTCTGAATTGTTCTTTCGCTTTGCCCGTCTGTTTGAGGATGATAAGCTGTGCTTAGATTTAACCTGGTTCCCATTGCTTTTTGGAAACTTGACCAAAAATGAGAGGTAAAACGGCTATCCCTATCAGAAACAATTGATAAAGGAATGCCATGTAAAGAAACGATTTCATTTACATACAATTTGGCTAATTGTTCCATACTAAAGGTTTCCTTCATTGGTAAGAAATGAGCTGACTTGGTTAATCTATCTACAATCACCCAGATTGTATCATTACCTTTCTTTGTCTTAGGCAATTTGGTAACAAAATCCATTGTTATCAATTCCCATTTCCAAACTGGTATTTCTAATTGTTGTAACAAACCTGAGGGTTTCTGATGTTCAGCTTTAATTTGTGAGCAAGTTAAACATTTAGAAACATAAGCTGCTACATCCTTTTTCATTCCTATCCACCAGAAATTTTTCCTTAAATCCTGGTACATTTTATCACTTCCTGGATGCATCGTATATTTAGACTTATGGGCTTCTTCTAATATACGGTGACGTAAATTTCCTAATTTAGGTATCCACATTCTCTTTTTATGGAACCTCCAAATTCCATCTGTTCCTTGTTCTAATTCCTTAATCATTCCTTTTAATTTTTCAGTATCCTCCTTGATTACTGATTCTTGTGCTTTTCTAATCTGATTGTTTAAATCTACTTGTAGATTTAATTTAAGAGAACGTACCCTTTTTGGCTTTTCATGATACTTTCGACTTAAAGCATCAGCCACCACATTGGCTTTTCCTGCATGATACTGGATATCACAATCATAATCACTAAGTAACTCCATCCAGCGTCTCTGTCTCATATTCAACTCTTTTTGCCCGAAGACATATCTTAAACTCTTATGATCCGTGAATATGGTAAACTTACTACCATAGAGATAATGTCTCCAAATCTTAAGGGCAAAAATTATGGCTCCTAATTCCAAATCATGGGTTGAATAATTTTCTTCATGACTCTTAAGCTGTCTAGATGCATAAGCTATAACCTTTTGGCGTTGCATTAATACGCATCCATAACCTAACTTAGAAGCGTCACAAAAGACTACAAAGTCTTCAGTTCCTTCTGGTAACGCTAGTATGGGTGTATGGGTTAATCTTTGCTTAAGAATTCTAAAGGCTTCTTCTTGCTTTGGTCCCCATTCAAACTTAACAGATTTACAGGTTAACTTAGTTAAAGGAATGGTTATTCTAGAAAAATCTCGGATAAATCTTCTATAATAACCGGCCAATCCTAAGAAACTTCTAACTTCAGTTGGTGACTCTGGGGTTTTCCATTTGGTAATTGCCTCGATCTTTGTTGGGTCTACATGAATTCCTTCATGGTTAACTAAATGTCCGAGAAATTGTACTTGTTCTAACCAAAACTCACATTTTGAAAATTTTGCATAAAGCTTTTCCTTTCTCAATAAATTTAGAAGTAAGTGCAAATGCTTTGCATGCTCTTCTTTACTTTTAGAGTAAATTAGAATATCATCTATGAAAACAATTATGAATTTATCCAAATATGGCTTACATATTCGGTTCATCATGTCCATAAATGCGGCTGGGGCATTGGTTAAACCAAATGGCATGACAGTAAATTCATAATGACCATACCTTGTTCTGAATGCGGTTTTAGGAATGTCCTCTTCCTGTACCTTTAATTGATGATATCCTGATCTTAAATCGATTTTAGAGAAAAATCGAGCTCCTTGAAGTTGATCAAACAAATCATCGATTCTCGGTAATGGATACCGATTCTTAATCGTGACTTTGTTCAATTCACGGTAGTCAATGCACATACGCATTGATCCGTCCTTCTTCTTGACAAATAAAATTGGTGCTCCCCACGGCGATGAGCTTGGCTGTATAAATCCTTTCTCCAACAATTCATCTAGTTGTTTCTTCAGTTCTTGCATTTCAGCGGGTGCTAAACGGTAAGGTGCTTTGGCAATCGGTGCTGTCCCTGGTAACAGGTGAATTCTGAATTCAACTTCCCTGTCTGGTGGTAGTCCTGGCAATTCTTCTGGAAAGACATCTGAAAATTGGGACACTACTAGAATGTCTTTTAACTCTTTTCCCTTAGTGTTAGTGATTATAGAAATCAAATACACTATAGATCCTTTCCTTATACAACTTGCAGTTTTCATTACAGAGATGAATTTAGTGGATCTAGATGGCTTATCTCCTTTACTTGTGATCTTTTCACCTCTTGGTGATTTTACCTGAATTGACTTTTGATCACATAGGATATTGGCTTTATTGGCTATTAACCAATCCATTCCTAACACGACATCAAATCCTACCAGATTCATTGGGTAAAGGTTTGCAATAAATTTTTGATTAAAAATTTCTATTCTTGCTCCCTGCAAGATTTCAGAAATTCTAACGGTTTCTCCATTTGCGGTTTCTACTAAACATTCTTGTGGTAGTTTAGTTAATTATTGATTTAGGAGTTTGCAAAATGAAGTATTAATAAAACTTTGGTTTGCACCAGAGTCAAATAATACTTTCGCAAAAATATCATTAACTAAAAACGTACTAGCAATTACGTCTGGAATCATCCTGGCTTCATCCGCAGTTAAAACGAATGCTCTAGCATTTTTAGTATTCTTGTTGTTTGCAGCTGGAGTCAATTTTGGGCAGTTGGTTTTAATATGACCTTTTTCTCCACAGTTGTAGCACATTCCATTACTGGCTTTTCTTCTACAATTTTCTTCCTTGTGTCCTGGCGCCTTACAGTAATTGCAGTAAGTAGAGCATTTTCCAGAATGCTTCTTCTTGCAGTTCCTGCAGTATAGTGCAGAGGTAGAACCTATGTTTCTATGGTTGGAATTCCCAGAACGGAATTCTTGGGTAAGCCTTTGGGTTAGGTTTTTCCTCTGGTCTTCTTCTCTAGTACGGATTAACTCATCTGTCAAGGTATTGGCTAGTTCCATAGCTTCTTCTATAGTTTGGGCTCTAGCTGCCTTGACTACATGTCTAATCTCTCCAATTAATCCCCAGATATAACGGGAGATTAATACCGGTTCAGGTGATGCAAGGGTTGGTACTATGCTAGCATATTCAAAGAATGTGGTAGTGTAACCCTTACTGTCTACCCCGGTCATTCTAAGATTTAGAAACTTATTTGCTATCTGTTCCTTTTCATTAGGAGGGCAGAATTTCCTTTCTACCATATTTTTAAATTCCTCCCATTCCATGTTATAAATTTTATCACTTCCTCTTGACTGGAGGATAGTGTTCCACCATTCTAAGGCTGCGTTTTTAGATAGATTTGAAGCAAACATTATCTTATCTTCTTCAGCACATTTGCTTATTTTCAGAACGGCCTCAGTTTTCTCTATCCAGCGTAGGGCTGCAATGGGTCCTTCATTGCCCGAGAATTCTATTGGTTTACAGGACCAGAATTCTTTGTAAGAACAACCATATGGCATGGTTCTTCTTCTTTTGGGAATGGGCGCTTGAAGTACGGGTCCATTGTTCACGCTGTTTTCCAGTTCACTTGGTCGTTTACTGCTATGCTTACTTTTATTATTCGCTTCTTGAACCGTTTGAATAATAAATGGCATTGCATCAATAATTCCTTGTGCCACTATATGTTGAACGGCACTATTATCCATTTGGTTTCCATTGTTATTGTTGTCCGGATTCTCATTAACCACGTTAATGTTACTCTGGTTATCGTTATTCAGATTATCCTGATTTTCCTCGTCGGCCATCTGAATTTTAAACAATTTATCAAATATTAATATCACAATTAATATTTGAATATAGCCAATCACATGACACGCACGTTTAACCAAAAACGTCGAGCATTGCGACTTTTACTCTATTTATATAGTATGCATCATTACACACTAGTACTGAAATTTAAATTACAATATTGACTGAAATGTAAAGCTACAATACTAATAGTAGGCATCCGTAGTTTTTTTTTTTAACACATACACACATTTATTTTATTATTATTATTATTACTACTACCGTTTCTGCCATCACCTTCACTGATATGGATTCATCCAAAAATCCATATTACGCTCATCGTATTTCCATACGAGGCGTTCTCCCACCTGTCGCATTCGATCACTGCTTTCTAAAATTTCCTCCCCAAAAGTCCTAAGTTCTTGGAAATTTTCTGCACTCATTGGGGGTGCAGGTTCTAGGACTGGGTTTGGAAACTGGGGTACGGGTTCCTGATATGGAGGCATCGGGGCTTGGTACGGGTATGGATTCTCTAAAATTTCCCTAACATATGCATCACTAATATTGTAGGGATCTTGAGGATCTAACCCTGGGTAAGCTCCTAAGTTGGGCATTGGCACATTTTCCTGTATTGGGTTTTGTTGCACGTAGTCCCTAACATCGTCCCACCAGGGGTCGTAATTGTTTGGGTCTAGAGGATCTGGTGCAGGTACCCTAGGTATCTCCTCCGGGTTGTAATCAGGCATTTCTATCTGGTTTTCTACTTCCATGGGTTGGTCAGGATTTTGTGGTTGGGGTGCTAGCATTTGTTCCAGGTTTGGGTCAGCAGCAGTGGTTGCTAAAATATGGATATTAGCGATACCCCTATTGAGCATGTCCTGATTATAAGCATCAGTTTCTCTTTTTGCTGCGGCTAACACTCGCTGTTCCTGCAACTTTTTCATTCTTTTCCTACGCTCGTGCGCTCCCCTACTGAACCATCCCCTCTTTTTTCTGAGGAAATGGCTCTTCAGACTGAGCCTTAAACACAAAGATTCCTTCTTCTGTGTCAGCAGAATACCCCGAGAGGGCAGGCTGAGAAGAGGAGGTGCCTTCGCTCCTAGGCGAACCAGACAGTTGACGATAGGCGTCAGAAGGTCCTTGGTCGCTCATACTGTAAACTAACAAATAGTCAGATAACACATAGCAAGAAATACAATTATACACGTATTTCCATAATTTATTTCCTAACAATTTGAATTTTGATGTCAGCAGAACACTTCTGTGGCTGAATCAGTGGCATAGCTCTAATACCACCTTCTGTCACACCCCGGGTCCCTAGTTCCCGGGAACGGGCGGCCGTGAACCAGTTTCAGTGGTATCACATTTATTTATCCAATTTAGCAGCGGAAACTTTCATCAGGACCGTAGTTAGGAAATATTTAATCAGAGTAAACCACCATGTTTTATAACATTAGACATATGGGTAAAAAACCCAAGTTTTTTCAATACACACGTTTCATAGGAATAAATCCTATTTATTGAATAAAAACATCCATTTTATTATTAGGTAACTTTATTGCCACTTTTCCAAGCCTCCAGTGCTGAGCGAAGTGCTGCAATGGAAAAATATTTTGAAAGGGTGATTGATCCTGTTGCAGAAAAAGAAAAGGCTGAGAGAATTAAGAAGAAAAGAGAGTTTGTTATATTGAAGAACAAGAATCTTAATCCTGATGATGATGATGATGATGCTCAAGCAACTCATCATCTAATGGATGTTGGTGAAACTCTCTACGATAAGGTTGGAAATCGATCTGGTGTGGTTAGCTGGGGATATGATCATGATCGTAGGAGATGGCAGATTAAGAGAAAGGTTGGGTCCTGTTGAATGGTACAAGACTCCAGCGCAGTTTCAGACATTTACAAAGGTTGATTTGACAAACTTGTCGAATGCATCTTATGTGGATGATAAGCCTGGAGGTCGTGGTTATTTGTTTTACGAGAGATTGAAGAGGGAGGTTCTTCATGGTTTTCCTTCTATGCATACTGCAGAATCTCTTGTTAAACCGGCCAAAGGCATTCGAGATCCTTACACAAACAAGCGAATGAAGATTGTACACTGGCCTGCAATTGACAAGGAGAAGGTGATTCCTATGGTAAGAAAAATTCCAAAAGGCGCTTTGAAGTCTTTGCATTTTTGGGCCTATGATGAGCGTTTAGGGCAGGCAGTGATTGTTTGTGATGATGATGTGAATTTTCGCTTGGTGGATCAAGTTGATTTACTGAATCTTGCCTATGAAGATCTAGAGGTGTTAGCTCAGAATCAAATTAGAGCTACTGAAAAATATGAAGAAATTGCTAAAGGATGGACTGCAGCTGTTGCTTCAGCCATTCACATTCGAACAAAAGGTTTTGGTGGGCTCAAAGATCGTCTGGGTGGTGCTCGTGATGGTTGAAGTCTCAAGACTCTCTATGCATAAACCTAGGGGGAGATTGTTGGAACCTTGAGGTTTATTCATAGAGAAATACTAAAGTATAGGGTTGATCTTGTAATGTTTAACTAATATGTTTTGGGTCGAATGTTAGTAATGGGTTTTGTGAGATCTCAAGTGGGCTTAGAATGGTTTCGGTCCATCATAAGTATTATATAAACAAACCCTTGTCATGTTTAGAGGGTTGATCGCTTGGTAGAAAGTTAGAGGCCACTCGAGATCTTTGGTGTGTCTTGTATCAGTCATCGGTTCTAAGGTGAATGCAAGATAGTATTTTTATTTGATTATTGTGTTTATGTTACTTTGTTGTTTTCTTGAATCCGCTTGTGTTTGGATTCCGCACTTACACAAGTTAACATTGATATCATTGAAAGATCCTCTCGGGTTTTACACAACTTACGTCGGCAAATGTTTGACTTGTGTCACAACCCCCGGTCCCTAGTTCCCGGGAACGGGCGGCCGTGAACCAGTTTCGGTGGTATCACATTTATTTATCCAATTTAGCAGCGGAAATTTTCATCAGGACCGTAGTTAGGAAATATTTAATCAGAGTAAACCACCATGTTTTATAACATTAGACATATGGGTAAAAACCCAAGTTTTTTTCAATACACACGTTTCATAGGAATAAATCCTATTTATTGAATAAAAACATCCATTTTATTATTAGGTAACTTTATTGCCACTTTTCCAAGCCTCCAGTGCTGTCCAGCTGGCTTCTATTTGGCTTTCACATTTTGTTACCTAAAACGCGTTTTAAAAACATTTTGTCAGTGGGAAATACTGGTGAGTGAATCCCAGTTTAATCAAGTTTAAATAAAAATTCACAGTGAACAGTATTGAGGGCGATCCCGCAATTACATTTGTTTCCAAGTTATATCAATTATCACCCGTTGGTACTGTCGACACCCGACTTGTGGAAATGTTACTCCTTAACCAGGTTGTAACCAATTTTGTATACAAAACCCCAACATACCCACGATAATTGTATTCTTACAAATACTCAATAACTGTCATTCGCATGGAAAGGTATTTAAGGTTTTGTAAAAACAGTTTGCAAAAAGGAGATTACTCACATTGCTGTTTTAGGTTATTCTTTAGGGTTTCCTGGTGAATATCTATAATTTACACAAATGCACGTGTGTTAGTATAATAACCCATTTTAACATTAGTAATACCCTCCCCGAGACGGCATTCCAACGACTACGTCGGGCAGAACCACGACAGCCGTTACGGAACCCTAGATCAATCGGGCAGCGAATCTAATACGTCTCCAGGGGTTATAATACTTACATCGTAGCAGAACCTCGCTATTTTAGGGGGTATAATGCCCGGGTATAGTAACGCCACTATAGAAATTTAAGAAAGAAAGAAAGTTGTGAGCGAGACGGACTGAAGGCCGTTGCCTTCTATTTATAGGGTTGTAATCTCGTCCCCTCGCGGCCCGCGTTAATAATGGGCTAAGCTCACGCGGCCCGCGTCAATGCTGGGTCAACGCGTAGCTTGTCCCGGTCACCACCTAGGTTCGCCGTGTGTTGGGCCACGTGGCGGCCCAGGGCTTTGCCAGATTTTAAAACGCTCGCGGCCCGCTTTAACTTAAGCAATCTTGTACGCGGCCCGCATGAACTTAAGATTTTGGCGAAGTCTGGTTATACCCTTACACGGCCCGCGTTAAGTTGAGGTGAGGCCCTACGCGGCCCGCCTCAGCTTAATAATTTTTGTTTTTAATTTATTTTATATATTATATTCTAATTTGGGCTCGGTTTTCACATACGGGGTGCATATAAAGACATATTGATATTTTTAAAGATATTAGGGTGTCAGAAATATAATGAGGGTGTCGGTTTTACCGAGGGTCGTTATAACTTGTGCGAGAGTCAAGACCGAATATCAGAAACCATCGGGCCTACTCCAGCAACCAAAGATACCACAATGGAAATGGGAGGAAATTTCCATGGATTTTGTTACTGGCCTGCCTAGATCTCAGCGTGGGAATGATACTATCTGGGTGATCGTGGATCGACTCACTAAGTCTGCACACTTCTTGGCTATCAAGGAAACAGACAAATTCTCTACCTTAGCAGACATCTACTTGAAAGAAGTGGTTTCGAGGCACGGGGTGCCAACCTCTATTATTTCCGATCGTGATACACGCTTTACTTCTGAGCTGTGGCAAGTAATGCACAAATCTTTCGGCTCACGGTTAGACATGAGCATAGCTTATCACCCTCAGACGAATGGGCAGTCTGAACGCACTATCCAGACTCTAGAAGACATCCTTCGGGCATGTGTTATTGATTTCGGCAATGGTTGGGAAAAACATCTCCCTTTGGTGGAGTTTTCATACAATAACAGTTACCACACCAGCATTCAAGCCGCTCCATTTGAGGCATTGTACGGGCGTAAATGCCGATCACCTCTTTGTTGGGCAGAGGTGGGTGATAGTCAGATCACAGGTCCAGAACTTGTAGTGGACGCAACGGAAAGAATTGCTCAGATACGACAACGAATGGCGGTAACTCGTGACCGTCAGAAAAACTACGCTGATAAGCGCAGGAAACCACTCGAGTTCCAGGTTGGGGATCGAGTGCTACTCAAAGTCTCACCTTGGAAAGGTGTAGTTCGTTTTGGTAAACGCGGCAAGCTCAATCCGCGGTATATCGGACCATTCGAAATCATAGAGAAAATAGGCAAGGTGGCCTACAAACTGAACCTACCAGCAGAATTTGGTGGAGTTCACAACGTATTTCACGTGTCGAATCTGAAGAAGTGTCTGTCAGATGAGACCCTCATAGTTCCTTTGAAGGAGCTCACTATCGACGATCAGTTGCGATTCGTCGAGGAACCTGTTGAAATCATGGACCAGGATGTTAAGGTCCTCAAGCACACTAAAATACCTCTTGTTCGAGTTCGTTGGAACTCCCGTCATGGCCCAGAGTTCACCTGGGAACGAGAAGATCAAATGAAACTCAAGTATCCCCAGTTGTTCGGGAACAATGCAACTACTACTGAGGCTGAAGCTACTACAGAATTTCGGGACGAAATTCCAAATCAACGGGGGGATGATGTGACACCCCAGGAAAACCAGTAAACTACACCACACAACTAGCTTCCTCAGTAACCGCATGCTAAATTTCGGGATGAAATTTCTTTCAAGTTGGGGATAATGTGACAACTCGAGTTTCCAAGATTCCCTCTTCGCATTAATTGCACGTTGATTGTTTAGTTGTTTGCTTGTTTGCTTTGTAACCGTACACGTTTGTGCTATGATAAAACGTATTGTGATTGTTGCGTGTATATGTTTGGTGATATAACATGAAACCTGTTTGAAAAACTTAAACTACTTAAACCATGAAAAGGCCCGACGAAACAAAAGTGTTTCGCCATAACCCACACTCGACGAAACTGAGTGATTCGTCATAAGCCTTAGCGACAAAACAGAGAGCGTTTCGTCACAACATCTCGACGAAACAAGCCGTTTCGCCGGCCCACTAGTTCGCCGAAGCCCATTAAGGGCCCAGTACGTTTTTACGTGTATTTGTTGCGTGAAACTGTTACACTCGACATTCTGTTGGCAGTTTAGAAACCCTAGAACTCTCTCCTCTTCTGTGTGACGGCAGCTTGTGTCTACCAAGCCCTCTTTAGCAATCAAACCATCGTCCCTTCTACCTCGGTTAGTGTAAAACTCTATGATTTGATGTAAATAGTTATGTGATGATTTTGTGTGTAAGATTAGGGTTTTCACAAATATTATTGAGTCTAGAATCGTTGTGCCGATAATCCAATGATGGTATGTGATATGGATCATATGAAAGTTTGATAACTTTGTCGTTATGATTAATTGGTTACATTCACTGCTCATGATTCTGTCTATATTGTATTGTGGTAAATAGATCTTATTATGGAAATACATACGGGTTGAAATCCAGATCGTATAAGGTTGTTCGGTGAATTAGGATACATGCTAGATATTATGTGCCATGATGGTTTGGTATGATAAATGGTAACAATGATTTCTGAATGATTGTATGTTGCTGTGTGATTGTGGGTGATCATTGGGTAACGGCTGTTCAAGATGATTAGTGTTTTCTATGTAACTGTTAACGACGTAACTGAGCAAACGAATCGCCTGTCACGACGAAACGGATGTGTTTCGTCATGGGTGAACACGACGAATCAGAATGTGTTTTGCCGAGGACATCTCGATGAAACAAAGGGTGTTTCATCGAAGGGGAGTCTCGACGAAACAAGGGTGTTTCGTCGAGTGGGTAAACTATACAGTAACTTGGTTTCTTTCTGTTAAGGGTTAATTGGGTCAGTTAACTGCTGTTAAATGTTGAGCATGACTTGTATGAGCTTGAATACGTATGCTATTTGGTGATCAATGATTTAATACCAATCGTGATTGTACTTATACACGAACTTCGTGAATATAAACTGATTATGTACACGTGCTTACTTTAGGACTTGACTGATTATCTGTGAGCACGTACTTTAGCATACCGAGCAAACCAAGGTGAGTTCACACTCCTTCCAAGGCATGGGATTCCCAAGGGTTGGGAATGGGTAAATGAACTAAACAGCAATTACGACCATCCTCCGTGGGTAGGATGCCAAGAATACACACTGGACCAAACCTCTATCATTGAAGTCCCTCATTATATCGACTTAATCGCCGAGGCCTATGGGGGGCGGGTCATTAGTTAATAGCGCTATTAGGTTTAACAAACCTCACACCGTGTCGTTCGAACGGGCGTGTACTAATGGACTATGGGCAAAGGGTCAATGCTGATAGACATTGACTTAGGGCACCTCTTACATTTTCGTAGCAGTCGATACACTCGGTCTGGTAACACATGGGAAGCCCCCACTGATCTTCGCAAACATGTCTGGGAGACCGCGATACGAATTAACACGATACACGGTTTACAAAACGAATATATGATTTACGAAACAAATACCATAACTAAACAACCAACTGTGAACTCGCTCAACTTTGTTGTTGACTCTCTGTTACATGCCTTGCAGGTCGTTAGGTACTCATGGAGCTTGCACAGGGAGGCGCGATCGTTGTGGGACATGGCAGTGTGTGCCATGCTAAAGGCATTTCTTTATTTCGTACTTAATACTTACAATGGGTTTTACAATTATGCTTCCGCTAAACACTTAACTAAGTTTTTGATTTGAAACACCTTTCATATTGTGTGGTTGAATTTTACTTTTTACTTGTTATGTTCAATATGATTGGTGGCTTGATCCTGGTCAGTCAGGCCTCCAAGCGGTGGTACTCCGCGTGTGGATTTTGGGGGTATGACAGGGTATGCAAAAGTCGGTCCATTGGTACTTAGACTATAGACTAGGTCGTTTCTAAGACATCGACCCGGACTAGGTTGAGTCTTGCCCTATTCCCTACAGTTATGGCTCGAATACCAATCTGTCACACCCCAACCGATGACGGAAACATCGGGGCGCGACACTGAGCGAAACAGATTGTCCAGGAGAAATTCATAACAACTAATTTACCAGATATTTGAATATTATGTCCCATACCATAACATACCGAAGTAAATAATTATTACAGACCAAATATCTCAAAGACAAATAACATGTTCCGACAACTCAGATTTAAATTGTTTTTGGTTTGTTTCTAGACTCCATCCTACTTGATTCCGCAAAAGCAGATAAAGCACAGCATCCTAAGCACCTGCCACATACGTTAAAATAAAGGTCAATACACATAGTGTAAAGGTGAGCATACAAGTTTGATACTATAATAGAGTTCGAAATCGTTTACGCATAACCAGCATGTAACATGTAAAAAATGAAGGCAAGTAGGTTATCGACAGAGAAATATGCACAGACGTGACTGCGAGTTGTAGAATGCGCAACACATATCCCCACTGGGACACGTGAATAAAGCACTTAACAGCCCCTGTCCACGACAGGTGCTGAGTCCAAACTATAGTACTATCGTTGCTAAGGTGTCAGGCAACAATCACTGTGTTAACATAACATACAAGCATTCATCGAATAACACGTAACATACAATAACGGTTAGCGTGTAAATAGTGTTCGCGTTTTGTGTCAATTGTGTTTTGAATAAGTAACTTTTGTAACACCCAAAAGTGCGTAAAACAAAAAAAAAGGTTCGAGTATACTCACAGATAGCGTTTAAGTTAATAAACACTGCCTTGGATTGAAGGGAGCGCTGGGAGATTAGCCTGAACGGTTAACGATAGCATAAGCGAAGATCGGTGCGATAAACGGTGAAAAGTGACTAAGTGTCGGATGGTAATCCGATCGGATGGCTATCCGATCGGTTGGCCATTCGATCAGACGTCAATCCGTTTGGATGGTCATCCTATCGGATGGCCATTCGTTTGGGATGGATGAGTTTGTGTATGATGGCTTTGAAGTTTTCATTTTAGCATTTTGAAAACAAAGAAGTGTCTCTACCTTTCAGGTCGTCGATCGAACGGTCGTACGATCGGATAGCGATCCGATTGGCAGGACACTTAGTGAGAACAAGTTCACAGCAGGATGGTCACGCGATCGGATAACTATCCGATCGGGTAGCAATCCCTTGGAAACTGATGATCTTTTAATATTATGAAAATGATTATGTGTTGAAGTCCAAATGTCAAAGGGTCGGATGGTCTTTGATCGGATAGCAATCCGACCAGACGGCAATCCGTTCGACGTTCAGAACTTAGAAAATTTGAAGAACATGTTTAAGTGTGGAGCAAGTGCAATCCGATCGGATGATAATCCGTCCCAACGAATCTGATTGTCTTTGAACTTGATTATTTTGAAAAAGATTGAAAAGTTTTTGCGGTTTGCTCGAGACGATATGACAACGTACTAAACAACGGAACCTCGTCGAGTCCCAAGTCGTCCGATCGAACAGGAATCACCCAAATCCGACCAGTCAACTGTTCTTGACGGTTGTTCATGTTTAATCTGAAATCGGTTGTCTCTTATATAGAACTCAGATCTCAGACTAACACTTCACTATGAATTGAGCAGAAGATCTGTATAAGCTCCAACTCTATCGGTTTTGAGTGCATTGAGTGTAAAAGAGTTGAAAGAAGGTTAGAAACCATCTTTCAATCCTTTTATCCATGGAAACGTTTAGATCTATGCGAAAATCATGTTTAATCCTGTAGAAATCCTTCAGATCTGAGTTATTCTTGGTGGAATGAGGTCAAGACTTGAAGTTCATAAGAACTTCATGATGACGTCACCCTAGAACACCTCAAATCCGTTGATTTCACAGTTAAAAGTTAAGATTCAAAGGTGAGAATGATGAAGAAGTGTGTGTAGATCGTAGAAGTACAAGAATCGCGAGAAATCGAGAGAAAAGAGAGAAAAGATGGTTGGAGTGCGTTGGTCGAGTGAGAGAGCTGTCACATCATAAGTGATGTGACTGGGGGGTATTTATAGGTTGCCAAAAAGGGAAAAGGTGCACAATGTGTCGAATAGGATGGCACCTCGATCGGATAGCCCCTCGATCGGATGGCAATCCAATCGGACGGCCATTCGGTCGATTGGCCATTCGATTGAGTGGCCCCGACAAGTTGTATTTTGGCATTTCGTTTCATGCATTGAGCGTTGCGATGCGGTTAAGCGAGGGTCGATTATGCGATGCGATAGATTAATAATAACCACACAAAAACTATATCTAACATACAATCATCCTAATTAACTTGCGTTTAGCGTTTGCGATTCACTTGCGATAGAGTTGCGATTGCGTTTCGATTGATCACCACCAAATAGTAAGTAAACATGCACAAGTAACACACACACGTAAAACAATATTCAGAATCTACCAATCAAGGTGCGAGCGCGATCGCGATGTGATTAGCGATAAAGCGATAACACATGCGATGAACATCGATTAAACCTCGATTATTAATAGATACTCCACATAATACAACTAATGCGAATAAAAGAAAAGATTCGATCACAAGTCCAGAAGTCAAATCGGCAATTAAGCGAGGAGTGACAGATCGCAATTAGCAATCTTTTCTTCCTTTGACTTTAATCTTGACTTTGTCTTTGACTTTCGTAACACGGGGTGTTACATAAAGTTCGTTGAAGACAAAGTCTGCTGATAGCAAAGGCCTGATCACCCTCTGCTGAAGAAGACAAAGTCTGATGAAGCAAGGTCTGCTAAGGCTCAACAAAGGATAAAGCTCAATTGATGATGAATCAACAGATGTTGTATATCAGAGTTTCCAATGTAACAGTGTTTTAGTCCTAGCAGATGTTAGATGTTGTTAGAAGTTGTTAGATGTCACTGTCTAGGTGACCTCAGCCTAGATTCCGCAGATGTTTGATTGTACTATAAATAGAGGCATGTAATGTTCTATTATTACTTCTTCTTGACATTTTGTACGAGCAAATCAGAGTGATCTTAGGCTGACGGGGAGTTTGTAATTCATGCATACGTAAACTATTGTATTTTACAATCTTTCTGTTAAAGTATCACGATGAAAGCAAATATTCCTTTGTTGTGATTTAAAGTTTATTCTTCCGTTGCATTATTTCCATATTTATCTATCTTCATATATTGTTCATCTTAAACATTCACAACAAATCAAACTCGGATCCTAACAATTGGCACCGGAGCTTGGTTAATCAAATTCGATTTAACAATCAATTTGATATAAAAGATTAGCTCATTCCACTGATATCATTTGTTCGTAGGAACTGAAAAATAGAGTAAAAAGTTTATTCATGTTCAAAGTAGTTTAAACAAAAACTTTGTAAAGCAATCAAAATGTCTCAAAACACACAAGATCCGTATTACATTGGTACCATGTACAAACCCTTGATGCTTGTCAGATCGGAGTATAATATCTGGCAATGTCGTATGGGTCATGTACTTGCACAACATAACACATGTTGCTGGAAATCGGTTATCTTCGGACCACATGTTACGATGGTGCCGATTGCTGAAGATCCCAATGTCCAAGTACCTAAGAGACTTGAAAATTACTTCGAGCAAGATTTACTGAAAATTGAGTTAGATGCCAAAGCATTTAGCATCGTTGCTACGACACTACCTAATGACATCTATGTTGGCCTGTTACATTGTAACAATGCTAAGGAGTTATGGGATGCACTAAAAGAGCAATTAGTGGTATAGAGGAGGTTATTGAAAACAATAGAGATGTTTTGAACCAACAATATGAAACGTTTCATCATGTGAAAGGGGAATCATTAACCCAACAGTTTGAGAGGTTTAGCTGTCTGATTAGTGAATTAAAACTGGTAAACGTTGAGTATGCTAATTCAACCTTGAATAGTAAATTCCTTATAGCACTACCAGAAAAAATGGGATACTGTAGCCTTTATAACCAGAAACTCTGTTGGTTTCAAGGAGATGAGTTTGACTCAGCTTCATCGTAGGCTCCTCAGTTATGAGAGAGAGCTAAACCAGAAAAAGAAGCTACAAGAGTCAGGAAAAGTGGTTGATGACTATGCTTTTGGTAGCACAACACTTTTTGGTTAGGAAGAAACCTCTGGTGGTAGTAAGGATCAGAGTTATGATCATTTCATTAACATAACATCTAGTGGAGCATTCAAATCTGATTCTTACTCACCCAATTATGCTTTTGCAGCAACTGGGGAAAACCAAGTTTCTAACAACTTATCCTTTGAATTAAATGACCTTCAACATTTTGACCCCGTAGATATGGAAGAAATGGATATTTTACATCTCAATAGATAAAGAGCTTTGTGTTAACATAATGCTTAGCTACATATTCGAAAGGTTAGGTATTGGTGATTTTCTTCCAATCAAAATTCCTATCCTCTTGGCTAATCGAAAATTAAACATGCCACGAGAGTGGTTGAAGACGTTCTCATTCAAACAAACCAAACGATTGTACCAACTGAATTCGTCATCCTAGATGATGCTCCACTTGTATTGGGACAACCTTTCATTAAAACCCATCAAGCTTTGCTCAACCAAAAACATCAAGATCTTCCTACTAAACTTGAGGCCGACAAACAAAATTTTAATATAAACAAATCAATGAAATATCCAACCGGCAATGACGACTCCTTGTTGGAGGATGAAGTTGAGCCACCTGATAGGAGGAACAAAAAGACCAATTCGTTGAAGAAGAAGCCGCTACCAACCAAATTGTTTCGGCCATCGACTGCGATGACGAACCAAAGACTAAGCTATCTATTGAAGACCCACGTTCTTTAGAACTCAAGGAACTTCCAAAAGGCTTAGAATACACATTCTTAGACAATAAAGGTAACTTCCCGTCATCGTTTCCTCGTATCTCACTTCTTAAGAAAAAGAAAAAATTAGGCGATCCACAGTTGGTCGTCATATGACCAGTGAGCTTTTCACTATCATTTAAGGTCAATTGAATGCTTTGAAACCTGTAAATCATATACATGGGTGTCGAAAAGGTGTTGGAGGCATGTTATAGACGTTACACAACGTTCAATAGTTCAAAAGCAACAAAAAGAAAAAATTAGGCGATCCACATTTGGCCGTCATATGACCAGTGAGCTTTTCATTGTCCTTTATGTTGCATATAAATACAAGCCATCCCCAGCTTTATTCACTTACCCATTTTGCTCATAACATTTTAGTATACACATTGAATTATTATCTCTCTAGTTCCCCTGATATTCATACATCTAATTAAGTAGAGATCGAAGATCAAATACCAAGAGAAAAAAGTTAGAAGTTTGTAAAGGGAAACCACTATAGTCAGTAGGTTAGGATAGAGGTGATCACTACCTCTTGATATTAGTGAGATGTAGAAGGTGATCACAACCTTTATATTAGTAAAACAAAGAAGGTAGTCACTATCTTGGATTAGTGAAATATTGTAAAGTGACTACTACCTTGATTAGTGAAATGCTTTGTACCGATGATTTCTTGAGTTAAAGATAAATGCATAGTGTATCAACTCATGATTGGAGAATCTGGGAGAGGACGTAGAGGGGATTAGTTAACATTCACTTGAACCTTTATAAACCCGTATAACCTTTAAATGCTTTACATTTACTACACATTATAATTGTATGGTTTCAAACAATGTTAATCCATCCATTGTTAGCGTTTAATTAATGAAAACATTAAGAAAACATATTTATCCCCCTAACTTTATACATGTGTCATTATGGAGTATGAACTATAAGGAGTTTGTAAGTTAATGTCACACCTACAAACCGGGGCGGTGTGAAACGACTTGTATCAATACATTGCAATAGAAAAATAAACTAAGACCTTTAAAGAATGAACGCCTTTCAAACTAAGTGTCTTCAATGATTCCCAATCCTAATGTTCCACCTATTTCAACCGCGTCGTTGCTAAAGATAAAGCCTGAGAAAAACATGTGTAAAAACGTCAACTATAAAGTTGGTGAGTTCACAGGTTTATGTGTTTCAAAGTGAGTCTTTCACAAATAACAAGAGTTTCAAAATACCAAAAAGTTCCAGAAAGCCAAAAGTATCGAAAATAACAATTGTTTCAGAATGTCACACGGTTCAAAGTATCCATTGTTTTCAAAATATCATATATTTTTAAATTCCAAAAGTCCCAAAATGTCACATATTTCAAAATACCAATTTACCCGTGAACCCTAATAGTCTCAAATATATGTATTGTCACAAAGGTCAATATTGTATTTTATTTCTAGTGTCTTAAGTATTGCCATGAAGGTCAACACCATTTCAGGCGTGTAGTTACTATGAGCTATACGATCACGACTTGACTTCATGTCTAAATGGTATGGTCATAAAAGATCAACCGTGCAGTTGGTTTGCCAAGATTGTTTGCAGATCAAATTCTGCACTTAAAAATGTTTAAAACCGAACACGTCAGCTGGTTAAAATTCCACCTCTGCGCACACTAGTATATTGGACTGCACACTGGTATATTGGACCGCACACTCTATTTCTTGGGCCACACACTGATAATTGGACCGCACACTAATTGTTGGGCCGCACCCTTAGATTCTGATGCGCACACTTGCTACTGGACCGCACACTAACTGCTGGGCCGCACACTGACTGTTGGGCCTGGGTCGCACACTAACAATCTGTACACTCCAGATCGCACACTACCAATCTTTACACTCCATGTCGCACACTAACAATCTTTAACCCGTACACAACTATTTTTGTAGAAAAATCGATCAAACTAAATCCCGAAAACTAAGGAATTGTTTCGAAATTCAATTTCTGTTGATTCTTTCCATGAATAATCCTGAAAAACATGCAAATACCACTCAATTCGTCCCAAAACAGATCAAAAACAGAGAATTTTTAAACTTTTTTCAATCTTCAAGCTGTTCTTCGTGTTCTTCGAATCTGTTTGACGTTCTTTGAACCTGCAAACACTTTTTCTTGTTCTTCGATGTAATATCCAACAAACCGAGTCTTCGAAAGACTTCTTAGGCTCTGATACCAATTGTAAGTCCACAAACTATCAATTTGAATATTAAAAAGATGCAATCAAAATTCTTAAAAACTCCTTCACCATTCCCTAAATCTTTCAGTATAATAAATGAATCTACTTCTAGCAAGAATTCTGACAACCATCTTTGGGGGTGTTTGGATCTGCATTATTTGATTCGTTTTGGATCTTCTGATTAACAAAATTTGAAGATAATATGCCTTTCCTCATTTTATTTATTAGTTTTACTTGTTTTGTAGTCAAACACTAACTTCTATTGTTTAATAACAGTTAATCGGTTATTTATTTAAAAATAATTATGATTATTCGATGGCATATATTATTCACTTTACAACAAGTACCTAAGTGTGTTTGGTATGGGGTAATGAAATGGACGAGAGAATGGAATGGATTATTACCATTCACTGTCATGTTTGGTTACCATGTGAAAATAAAATGAATTATTATTATGTATTGTTTGGTAGGCGGAGGTGGCTGTCGAGGTGGCGAGGCGGTGACGGGTTGCGGGTGGAGGCGACGATGGCGTCGGCGGTGGTGGTGGCGAAGATGGCGGGTTGTGGTTTTGGTGATAAACGGGGCAAGAGTGGTTGAAATGAAAAAAAACATGAGGTGATTCTATTGACCAACCAAACACCGCTTTCTTCATTCCCTGTAATGATCCATTCCATTCCATTTTTTATTCCTTTATACCAAACACTAGCTAAATATTTGTAATACACAAGAATCACAAGTTGTAAATCATGTATAAAAACACACTTTATTACATCTTTACAATGCACCAATGCTCTGTCTAGATATGAGCAGTTAAACTTTTTAGAGCATCCACAATAACCGAAAAAACACCAAAAAACGTGTTTAGTTAGCGTCAAATCATAAAAAACACTGAAAACCCACTCAATAACAAAACCTTAAAAACACCTAATAATAATGCCACAGTATCACCAATTTAAATCAAAAAAAAAAAATTGCTTTTTTAATATTATACCCAAACCTCCCACCCGGACCCACCAACTCACACCATCCCCCACCTTTTATTATTTTTTGTAGTTTGTCTACAAAATGGATCTAAAAAATGGAAGCTAAATATGAGTCCCCAATAGCTAAAAACACATTTTCTGCCACATCAGCCCTAAAAACGGGTAAAAATGCCCTATTGGGGCTGCTCTTAGGCCGGTGGATGTGGCTTAATGCCACCCCGACACCTCAGCCACCATAGCGCCTCCGGTTCGCCATCGTCCACACCGCCGAAGTAAAAGGGGGGGGAGCCATCCTCTTCTTGCCAGCATGGTAACGAGCTGATTTTGAGTTGAAAGATGATGGAATGGTCAAAAGGAAGGGGCGCTATAGTTTAGAGGGGCTTTATACCACACCTTACAAGTTAAAGGAAGAGACTTTAAAGCCCCCTGTGTGACGTGACGGTGAGATGACACTGAGGTGGCGTGATAAAGCCTCTAGGGACTTTATACCACACCCTCCACTCTTAGTAGCCGACGCACAAACACCTCATCAGTACATACCAATATACCATACCATCAAACACATCCTCAAATCATAACAGAACTTCGAACATCAAAAGCATAAAAATATAAAAATTCTATAACCAATCATGAAAAATTTATTAATAGTTTCCTCATCCGGGTGCCTTCACATTAGCCGGCGTACAATATCTTTTACAACTCTTATTCCATAAAATCACAACGCTTTCGCCTTATCCTTTCTAGCATAATTCTTAAAATGAAAGTTAACAAAAAGAGCCAAAAGAGAAGCATTAAAAACCGCATTAAAACACCAACCATAAAACCCAGAACAACCCGACCCGGTAAAATGGTAAAACAACATCAAACCCGACACCAAGAAGCTAAACACAAACTGAACAATCTGACAGTTTGTAACCATAACCTTCCACCACGGCCGGTACCCGATAGCACACAACAAATAATAGGCGTACATTAGCACATGAACACTGGCATTGGTAACAAGCGCCACAGGGAACAGTGACTGGGATGTTGCAAGCCACACATAACACATGACAACCACTATTGAATGATGGTACACGTGGAGGAACGACAGCCGTCTATTACTTCCGGAAATTATGATGAGAAAAGTGTCAATGAATTCAACAAGTTTGGAGAAGTAAAAGATGTGGGCCCAGAAGAAGACAGGGCCATGTGGCGGGGTGTGATTGGGTGGGAAGCAGAAGATCCAACGGTGGTTGGGCATTTGAGAGAGGGTGGAGAGGGAGCATCCGACGGCCATGATGAGGGAAAGGATGAGGAGAAAAAGGTTGTGGGCGGCGGAGATGAGGCGGAGGACGGTGGGGGAGACTGGGGTGAGGGGCACGCGCCGGAGGGTGAAGGTGAGGAGGAGGTAGGTGAAGAGGGTTGTGGAGAGGAAGAGAGGGGAGGCGCCCCATGTTTGGTTTGGTTTCCACTCGAAGTTGGTGATTGTTGGGTGGTCGACTAGATAGTAGTGGAGTGTGGAGCGGGAGGTGGCCATGCACGCGCCGCCGTAAGGGTGGGGATTGGTGAGTGAAAGGTGAGGGGATAAGGTGGTGTAGGTGTTGCTGGTTAAGTTATATACCTGCTTACCATACCAGGAAAGGATTAGGTTTCACAGGCCAATTCACCGTACTTGCTTTAAGTGGGCAAATTTTTTTTTTTAACTGCTAGCATTTTCGAGGCATCCACTGGACCAAATGGAATACTCCAAGAATAACTTGAGTCCACCACAAATTCCGGAGATAATCCGGTAACCCACCCGCACGTAGGCACGACGGTGAAATTACCAGTAAAACCCGTTTGGCTCAAGGATCGAACTCATGTTTCTCTGGGTCTCCTATCATTGCCCACCAATGTCTCACTCTGCACCAAGTGAAAGTTGAACTTGCATCTCTCAAGAGAAATGCAACACTTCCACCACTTGATTTAGAGATCATTGACGCTTTAAGTGGGAAAATCACTAATAAATTATTATCTTGGTTATAAAATTTATTTTTAGTTGAGTAAATTGCTATTTTAGTTTACTGATCAAAATTGATACTTCAGTCCAAATAATTTTTTTTGTCATTCTAGTCAAAATAGTTTTGTTCTCTGCCATTTTAGTTCCTGATGTTTTGTCATTTTCATCGACCACCACCCACCCCATCACAACTTTCTATCATCGCCACAACCTGTCTGCACCGTCACCAGCCACTTTTCCGCCACCCACGTCATCAACCAACACCACCGCAATCATCGTAAAACCAACAACCACCGCCATCATCTTCACTGTAAACCAGCACAACACCATCCCCATACTATTGGACCTGCAAAAAAAGAAAGAAAACGTGGTTTGACCAAAATTCACCTAAGTTAACTAAATATTTTGAATGGAGTTAGTGGGTTGAATAAAAATGACAAAAGTCTGGGACAAAAATGACAGAAAACAAAATTGTTTGAACTAAAATGGCAAAAAAAAAAATTGTACTAAAGTGACAATTTTAATCAAACCTCAAGTACTAAAATGATAATTTTCTCTTTTTAATTCAATCATAGTTGTTTTATTTATGACTTTTAATAGTTAAACATAACTCTCTCTTTAAACATAACTCTCTCTTGATTAGTTTTAAAGTTAGTTTGTTTTTTAAAAAAAAGCATTAGATATAGAATTATAAGAAATGAATGAAAATTATATACCTAGGGGATAGCATTCAAAAGTAAGTTGAAAACTCTAAGTTAAACACAAGAGTTGGACAATGGAGTGATGATGGACGCTCTCATTGAAAGTTGAACGTTGGTTTTAGAGTTGATTGTTCAAGTTTTACATGTTTGATAGTAAAGACCGTAATGAAATGAAATGTCATTTCATTTGACGAGGATTGAACCGTTTTCATATATAAATTTTATTATTTACACAATAAGTTTTCTATACGAGCTCTTCTTTATGTGTAATGTAGTAGTTTTTATCATGACTAAACAAGACCAAAAGACTAGCTCATGGGTAGGGGCGGACCTAGTAAGGGGTGGGTGGGCTGGTGCATCGCTTGAAAAAGAAACTTCAGTGTATTTTACGTGGCAAATCCCGCCTACGCACCCCTTGAAAATTTGAAATATATAAATATTTATTTAGAATTTTTTTATTTATTTTTAATATTGAGATAAGAATACTATTTGATTATTTGTTTGGAAGAAACCAATTTTATCTTTGCAACATTTCTTCACGTCGTTTACACTTTGCACTCCAATTTCACCGGATCAAACCTGTAATCAGATAACAAAACCTTTTCTTCACAGCGATGGTTGGTTCATTCGCACCTCAACCACCGGAGTTCTCGGTTTCCGGTCATGGAACCGTTCCCAGACCGTTCCATCTCATCACCAACGCCGCCGCTCTCCGCCTCGGTCATTTCCTCCGCCACAGTTTCCTCACCCATCGCCACCACCTGCGCTCGATTCTACAGTCACCTGTAACGGTATTATCATCTTCTTATTAGATATATTAGAGAGCTAATTGACTTAGGTTCATGAATCTTAGATTAATTTGTGCGTTTCTAAGGGTTCCAATGCGATGTTAGCACTTGATTTGATTTTTAGGGTTTCGACTTGATGAATTTGTGACACATCATGATGTGTTTTGAAGTTGAATTTTGTAAGGTAAATTGTTTGACTTTTGAAGTCAAAGTTCATTTCTTTGTGTTTGCTTATATTAGAATTGAATGTGTATTGTATGTACATTGATCTATGCTATCTAGTAGGTTGATGTTTGGAAGAGGTTTTGGATTACAATGTTGATGCTTGGTAATTTTAAAAAGGCAATCCAAAAAAATAAGTGGGTAGTGTGGAGTAATATCAATTTTGGTTTGTTGGTGATGTGATTCTTAAGGCTCATTATTATGAAGAATTGGGGATTTTGTGTTCAACTGAATTTATAAGAGTTATTCTTAGCTTTGGTTTAAGAGCTAAACGTAGCAAGGCGACCTCAGGCGCAGGGGTCTTCGCTTCAGCCTACATAAGACGCAAGTTTTACTAAAAGCTCACATGAGGCATTTTTTTTTTTTTTTGGCAAAAATTGACCGGGAGGCGTGCGCCTCATGTTAGTACATGGCATATTTTTGTGCAGCAGGGTGTTGTACACCATGCATTTCAGGTTGTACATGTTGGTTATTTATGTACCAAAACATATATAAAGCTTATTTGTGTCTAATTTTGGGTAAATGATGCTAGAAAGTAGAAACCTATAGGAGGGATATAAAAACTTTATATGATAATTTGTGCCTTGCATATGAGAAGTGAGCTCTTTTGTGCCTCCGTTTTAGACCCTGTCGCCTTGGCGCTTCTTGCTTTTCAAAACCAAGTCCTTAGCTTGAATTTTCTTACAATACTTGTTAACCGGAAGCTAGAGGTGTCAATTTCAACCTTTATGGACTGGTTTGGGTTGAGTTCTATCTCAAACGTGTCAAACAAGAAAGAAATTAGCTAAATGGGAATTGGTCAAACAGATTGAAAGTAAGCCAAAGCTTATTTTAAAAGCACATGAGCTCCAAAATTGTTTTATAATTTATTCAAAGATTTAGAGTATTATAATAATATTATTGCTCTTATAGTCACAAATAACACCTTGATTTAAACCTGACACAGCCTGGCTTGTTATAACCAAGGCCCGTTTTGACCCGTTACATGAAATAAGTGAACTCAAAAATATTAGCACCATGATTAATTCCATGTTTGGCAATCAGGGTGAAAGCATCACCATAATGTTTTCTCCGGTTCATGAAAATTTACGAATATGATGTTTCTTGTCAAATAGATTCCTCATCTGGGCCATGTTTATCGGTTAAATGGAGTGCCTTATGAAGGATCACACCAGTTTGAATGGTTTAAGCTTGGGCAATGGCCTCATGATGCGTGGGCCACCACTTTCTCTAGATGCTTATTGTTGTTTAGCGGAGAAGAAAACAAAACCAACTATGGAGACCAAGGAAATGCATACTTAAGGGCTCCCACGAGAGGCCCGGTTAATAACAGGAGATTGACGAATATATTACTTGCCATTAATGTGTTGTAAGTATATACTTGTCACTTATTATATGTTTACACTAATGGTGGAAAAATATTAGTAATTTTTCATTTCAGGGTGTACGTTGCACAAATAGCATCACGAGGGCAGGTGTTAATGTGGGGAGCAAAGGTTAGATCTATTAAAGAATATTTAATTCTATATGTCATGACACTTTTATAACTTATAGATAATTGTGGTTAGATTAATAGTCTGATTGACAAAGGAGAACTGTGGAGGCTGGTCACATCTGCCTTTCTACACGCAAATGTCGGACACCTTATGGTCAGGTTTGAGTTTTTCTGCATCAAGCATTTTATTTTCAATAATATATAAATCTCAGCAAACTAAATTAATTCTTACCCTTTTCAGATTAACTGTTATTCTCTAAACTCCATTGGCCCCACCATGGAGCATCTAAGTGGGCCCAGAAGATACCTCGCAATATATATGACCTCTGCCGTCACAAGTAATATTTTTAATTGTGTATATTATTTTAATTGCAATTTTCATATATGTATGTGTGGTATTTTACAACTATAGGTTCTGCAATGAGTTATTGGTTCAGTAAAGCACCAGCAGTTGGCGCTTCTGGGGCAATTTTCGGACTGGTAAGGTTTTGACCGTTGAATTAACATCTGTTTTAAACTTTTAATTTCTATATTACCTTAATAAATATACATATGAAGCCAATATCTTTATTTTACTTTTTTCAAAGATTTATTTATATTACAAGGTTATATATGTATCAGGTTGGATCTTTTGCCATTTTTGTGTTGAGACACAATAAGATGGTTAAAGGTGGTGTAGGAGACTTGAATCATGTTGCTCGTGTGATCGCCTTAAATATGGTACAAACCTTTGCTTTCTGCAGTTGAAGATCATATCATTTGATAAGATGTGATCTTATAGATTTATTTTCTTAATCTATACACATCAACTTATGTGATTCATCCTCGCGCAGGCTATCGGGCTGTTGTCACAAGGTATCGACAACTGGGGACATGTGAGTCTTTGATCACTTTAGTTTGACATTCCTGTGGTTTTCCATTATTTTAAGTGGCAAAATGGGTGGGTCAGGTAACAAGTTAAAATGGGTAACTTCTTTTTGTAAGTGGTGAATTTTTTAATTTTTTTAATTTTTGGAGGGATTGTTGACGCAAAACAATTTTTTAGTGTCACGCATACATATTCAATTGTTTCGATTATAATCTGATATTTTTTATTAAAACGGTTAAGGAGTTTTATGCATAAACACATCTTGGGAAACTTTCGACCCGTTCAACTGGTTTCCATTATAGTTTGCATGGCCCATTCATAACTACAAGAGTAAAATGCCATTTTCGTCCCTGAGGTTTGGCTACTTTTGCGACTTTCGTCCAAAGGTTTGTTTTCCCGCATCTGGATCCAAAAGGTTTGAAATCTTGTCATTTTCATCCGATACGTTAACTCCATCCTTTTTTAACGTGAAGTCAGGGGTATTTTCGTCTTTTTAGCATTTTTTGTGATAATTAAAGGGTTTGGGCAGGGAGAAAATCAACAGATGTGGATCTTTATTTCTTATGGTGTTTTTTATTATAATAAAAATATGTCTAAAAAGACGGAAATGCTCCTCATTCAATGGAGGAAAATACATAGAGTTAACGAGTCGGATGAAAAGGGCAAGATTTCAAATCTTTTGGATCCAGCTATGGAAAAACAAACCTTTGGACGAAAGTCGCAAAAGTGGCCAAACCTCAGGGACGAAAATGGCATTTTACTCTAACTACAAATATAACCATTGTTGCAGCTTGGAGGGTTAATGGGCGGAATTGCTACATCGTGGCTTATTGGTCCCGCATGGGAGGTGAAATCAACAACTCGTCTTGGAAGAAAAGTACTTGTAGATAAAGCACCTATATTCTCTCTTCCAGGCACAAAACGAGCATCTCATTAATTAATCACAACCGTTCATATTAGCACATTATTTGCAAGTGCAAACCATCTTCTTTACGTATTTATCCACTTGAACAATAGTACAGTTCATCGTTACAGATCATGTTGGAGTTTTACTCATGTACGAAATACCTACTTCGATCTTACTGTATAGTTCATGTTAAAGATGTTGCATTGCTACTGAACAAAAGATTCAACTTTTATGTCAATATGATTATGTCCTGTCTATTTTTGCAGTTAGATGATTTCGTGTATGGTTTTTATTTACAAATAAATGAAATAAAACCGTTAGTCTGTATTATAAACTTTAAAATGATAAACATGGTTTATGAATATGTTACATATATGTCTGCATAAGCGCCATAAATGAGGGGAAAAAAAACAATAAAGGTTAAACAAGTTCAGTGTACACGACCGGTTTCAAGTTCCAAACCTGCCAGTTGAATCGTTAGATTGACAAACCGCCAAAAACATTGTAAAGTAAACCATAGCTGACTTGCTTCGGTTTGGGTGGTTTCATGATTTATTGATACATTATTGGCTAACAAAACAAAGATAATGAATCTACAATGTATGTTACAAGGGGAAACAAAGATTATGAATCTAAACCGCCAGGCGAATCGTTAGATTGACAAACTGCCAAAACCATTGCAGAGTAAACCGTAGCTGACTTGCTTCGGTTGGATGGTTTCAGCGATTTATTAATACATTATCGGCAGTGGTGGATCTAGAAAGTTCGTATAGGGGCAACATTTCAAAGAAAAGGGGTAACAAAATCGAAAAAACGTCAAAATTTTCCAAAATTTACACTACCACCGGAGCGTTAAGGGGTAGCCTCCGCTACCCCTTACTACATGTTAGGTCCGCCCCTGAATTTATCGGCTAACAAAACAAAGATTATGAATCTACAATGTATGTTACAAGAGGGAACAAAGGTTATGAATCTACAATGTACGTTTTAAGGCGTGCAATAACGGGCTGACGACTAAAACACAATGTTACTATCTCCTGTGTCTTGAAAGAAGTAAAAGAGGGAATCTGGTGGTGTAAAGAAATTTTAAATTTATCATAATTGTCAGAAAAATTAAACACAAGCTAATCCTGATTCTAGATTAGTTTCTTCTTTTGGAAGAAGCGAGTCAAGTACCATAGTTGTGCAATAGAAGCAGCAATGCAAATGCTTAATGACAATATACTGTACAAGGCCACTCTAGAATTTGTAGTCTCACTCACTTCTCTTATTTCTGCCTCTCTGCATAACCAAACCACAAATCATTATGACAAACAAACAATTATATATACGGGAAGAAGATTGCAAAAAAGCACCTGCTCTTGAGGTAGAGAAGATTATCATGAATGGCCTCCACAGCTGCTTCAAGCTTTCTCAACTCGAGCTCAACCCCCTATGAAGCAATTAGAGATTAACATCAAGGTGTTAAGAAAGTCAAAAGGGTCGTGTCGACCCGCAAAAATGTGTTTTCTTCTAGTTCTTACAAATAATTTATGTGCTAAATAAGATTGACAAAATTATATCATTACAATACCAGTCTTATCTCTTTTAACAAAGTGATTTTAAGAGGTTTAATTCATTAGAGTTTAAACCCAGCTCGGCCCAGCTGACCTGTTTTGTTTTTTCTAATTTTTTTAGCTTAACCAATCTGACACATAAGAGATAACCTTAACCCAATCAAACCAATAATAACCATAATATCATCGCTTTACGGTTTCTGTGGACTATGGGTATGTGTATGAGTTTGATCCAACGATATAGTTGGCTCAACCCATCATGGTTTTTGTGTAACCTTGTAAGTATTTATACCGGTCAATAATATAGAATATCTCATTGGATTTCCACAAGTTTCGCGGTATCAGCCGTGACCTCGAGTTATGGGCCCATAATTTACTTGTCACTGTGCCAGAACTTTTACACGCTTTAGGACATTCATCTATACATAGTTTTGACTCGGGCCATTAGTGTTTTCTTATGGATCATTGTATCTACAGTGTAACTATTTATATATAAAGATATTCTAAAGCTATAACTTTGAATCTTTATCAATCAACAATAGCCCGGGCACACCATCTTCCACCTCAAACAAAGCCGTTTGAAGGCTGACCTACCTTCATTAACACACATACCACTCTCCTCATATTAAAAAGGTGAATAAAACCTTGCTTGGCTGAATGCCACGCATTCACCATGTGCGCCACAACAGCGGGTCAGATTTTAAAGATTCGGGTCGTAGTAACTGGTAATGCAGAAATTAAGAAGATATAGATTTCTGACCTCAATTTTTTCTTTTCTTGCAACTGACTCCCAGTCTTTTGCTGCTATTCCAGTTCTCCAGTCAATATTAACACTTAAAGCTCCACCTTGATTAGGGTCATCTGCCCAGAAACACACCAGATACTGCCCGGCCTCATTTGTAGTGAATGCAAATTGTCCATGAGTCGCGTTTTCCTTATGGTGAAGGATGTTTCCATAAGGTGATGTGACCTAAGAATGTAACAAAACTCATCATTTACATAAAGTCGTCTAAATTTTTGTTTAACAGGTCATCACTTTCTTGTAGTTTGACATTTCATCTATTGTGACCCGTGAACTAGTTGACAGTATTAGCATTATAATTCAGAAAGTTCAAATGCTCTCTATAGAAGAGAGTATGTTTCGGAGATAGTTGACTGTATTAGTGTAAGTCAAAGGGTTAAGGGAGTTAGTTGGGTTAGTTTGGCCAGCGAAACTGTTAACTAATTCTTAATGAAGAACCCTTCTCAATTAGGTTCTTAATTCAACTCAACCATTGAAGTCCAAACTTGAGTTGTATCAAATAATCTAAGATCATATCAATATGATGTTTGCAAATGTATGTGTATTTTCAATCAACTATATGTCACAACCGTGCGGTGTCCTTGTGAATTGTGAGGACTAGCTATTCTGTTCTACTTATGTCACTTGTTTCACCTTATCATGGACTCAGTGGCCCAAACTCCCGCAGCGAGAAGGGCAAACACTTCTGGTATACACCATTAATCAATCGTTGAAACGCTCTAAAAAGATATATAGAAGTGCAATCCTGTATTTTGTTACACAAATATAACATACCATTTATCACATATCATTTAATAGTTGCTAAATCACATCCTTCACCCAATTCTAATAAACCCTAGCTAGCTCTTGTTAACCTTTTAGATATCATTCATAGATATTTGTCCCCTGAACCCTAATAACAACAGCAATTGCACACAGACATATACCTTCAATTCTTATTTATGAATGAATTAATGCATGCACATGCACATGCACCGACAAATATAAAATAATAATAATAACCTTGGTGGTGATGGAGGGGGTGGGGTGAATATGAACATCGGAGATGACGACGTAATCAGCCAAAACGACGACGTTGTTGTGGATTTCTTCCGTGACGCATTTCCTTCCCGATTTGGGTAAATTCAACCATATGCAATCGCCATTTTCAACCAATAATATTAACATCAACAGCAACTGTACCCTACCTAATTTCTTCCCCATTTTCACCCGAATGAGATCCAACAAGTGTTCGAGGTTTTTGGATCGTTCGCTCCTTTTCTGTCTGTCTTAACAAAATAGTGTTGTTTTTATGTAAAAAATAAAATAAAAAAATCCCATTAAATGATACGGATTTTCATATGGGAAAATTACTAAAATGGCAAAAGATCAAAATCACTTACGAAAATAGCCAACTCATGCCTTTTTAGAATGGGGCATCATGTATGTGTGGGATAAGTCTTTCAAGCATGGGATGAGTTTTCAAGGGATATGAGTCTTTCAAGTGAGGCATCATGCACGGGATGTGTCCGAAGAATTTCTGAAGCGTCCGACGAGTTGCAGGTTTCCGGCGATGAAATCTGAAGACACTGTTAGACAAGAAAGCGAAGAACTAGAACAATGGAAGATAATTATCATTACTACAAGATGATCGTCTTCAACCGGAAGTTCAAGATCACCGAATGTAAGCCACCGTCGGACGTCACTGACGCCTTCAGTTCCTGCACCGACGGTGACTCCCAGATGTTGTCGGATCACTTCCGACGGTTTTTAATCGAGTTTCAGCGACAAGAACACACCACACAGTGGCGGAACTAGCCCATTAATTTAGAGGTATCCCCAAAAAAAATTTGCCACCCATAATGAAAAAAATTATTTTTGATAGTCCAGGTTCGAAGTTTGTTTCCACTTTCCAATAGGTTTATTTTAATGTTTTGGGTCTTGGGCTAAACTTTGGCATTTACTAATTGGGCTCCTTCCAATTATATTATTGTTAATTTGGGCTTACTACAATTTGGGCTTAATTTATTCTACAACTTTTGGGTCATAAATGGTTCAGGCTTATAAAAAATGGGATTTTAATAACATCAACTATCCTATATTTTTGCCAGGGGTATCTTCGTATTTATTTAGGGGTATCCTTTGTATAAAGCTGAAAAATACACTATACGGGGTTGAGCCGTAGGCCGTGCTACCCCTATTACTACATTGGGTCCGCCCCTGATACCACAATCGACGACTTTAAGCAGTTGATGGAGCTAGTTCTTCAACGATTCTGACCTAACTTTACTCTCTACTCTTTCACCCTTGATGATTTCTTCAAATACCTCTTCCTTGATGACCTCAACGACCCATTCACCAAGAAACCTGCATAATCTTTCCGTTGGCCCGACTTTAGATTTCATCAACGGAAACCTGCAACTTGTTGGACGCTTCAAAAATTCTCCGGACGCATCCCGTGCATGATGCCTTGCTCCAAGGACGCATCCCGTGGCCATGTGTTCATTTTTTATTTGGTTTCGTTTGAAAGACTCATCCCACACATGACGCCCTGTTCTAAAGGGGCATGAGCGGGCTATTTTCGCAAGTAATTTTGTTCTTTGCCTATTTTGGTAATTTTCTACTTTCATGTTCACATTGATTGAAGGTTTGGGTTCGACTATTTTTTTTATTTTATTTTTTTGCTTAAAAAGTGTAGGGGGAGATGCCATGTGTCCTTGAGAAAATAGCGTTCACATGTTATATATATATTATCTAATAGGCTATGTTATGTTTTTTTTATAAATTTTTAGACAAAATCTCCTTTTTAGCATAACTTATCCCATAATTCAGTATTGTAAGCTTAAAGAATGAATTTTCATCCTCGTAAGTTCATAACCATCACCAAAGTTGCAACCACCGCCAACCATCACTATCGGTGAAAAACCGATATCGATGATGCTAACACGTTTTGTTTTGGAACCGATTGGGGTAACCCAGTTGGCCACCGACACCCACCTCTTCCCAGAGGTACCGGGTTCGAGTCTTGGGAGTGGCATATGTCGCCCAGGGTAAGAACTCGGCATGGGGAAGTCACCGCGGAGCTAGCTTGGTCGGGTAGCGGCTCCTGGATTGAGATCACTCTGACGGTTGGGAGGACCGTGCACTCTCCCCCCCCCCCCACCCCACCCCACCCCACCCCACCCCCCAACACGTGTTGTTTTGGGAAAGTGACATCTGAATGATAATCAAGTTTTGGGTTTGTTATATCAAACTCATTTGATAAACAAGTCGTTCAAGTTGATATGTTGTCTAATTAAGGAGTTCATTTGCTAAGACATTGCCCATCAACCCCTTTAAAATTAGAATAAAAGTTTAGAAAATATATATCATTAGGTCAATCTATCAACTCATTATGATCGTTTAACTCATTTATTACAATCTGTCTACAACCATTTATGGCTTGTTTGCCAAGTTGCCAACCCTTTTACAACTTGCCACACTTTTTGACTTTATAGATATATATTCAACTTTAATTTAACGTCTGGTATGCAAAATATATAAGCGGTGTATTCGTTTATTAGCTCAAACGGTCAATTGGACACTTTTGTCGCATCCTAGTTTTTACACACTTATACACTGGTTTAACTTGACTCGTTAGTTTTATGTATTCGCCTATAAACTTGAAAGGATGAGTTGGTATGATTAAGTAGGTAGATATAAAAAAGTAAATAAACACATAATCTTAATCTTAATGATTATCTAGGACTCATGCGTTGCGGTGAGACCGTTAAACCAAACAAAAAATAGACGTTAAAGCATTATACCATGTACGTGCGTTACCGTATGTCAAACTCGCAAAATGTACCCACCACTTTTATTTGTACGGGAGTAGAATAACCTAAGTAAAACAATAAAAAATAAACAAATGCCAAACAATATTACTCGTAATCAATATATTCGATTTTTACTCTTTTTATTTCTTTAGCAGATTTTAAACTTTTTTTTTCACATAAGTAAATTAAGATTTTAATTGGTAAATGGTAGAGAGAGAAGATGGTGGAGTAGCATGGCCCCAATGTACATCACCTTATAATTATAAGAGTAAATTACGTTTTTGGCCCCTGTGGTAATGTCAATTTTACTATATTAGCCTAAAATAAGAATTTTTAACGTATCTGCCCCCATGGTCCCTATATCTAACCATTTTGGCCCCTAATTCTAACCAAACCCCAACTCTGGTTAACTTCTTGGTCACATGGGTTGCACATGATGGGTAAAATTGTAATTTCCCCTCCCCTTTTATGATTTTATAAATAAAACCCAAATCTTGAACAAATCATCATCTCTGCATCTCTTTCTTGAACCAATCTTTGACCCAACCATCACGGACAAACAAAATCCATAAGAAAATTCAGTTATGATGTTTGATTGTCAACAAATCATCATCATCTGCATCTCTTTCAAGATCTACCACCGGCAACCACCACCATGAGAGTGCCACCACAACCGTCATCTCTGTCCACATTACCGGCAAAAGATGCCGAATCAATCTTCCGTACAAAACCTATCTCCGAGATCCGAAACATCGAATCCGCAACTGGAGGAGAAACCAGTAGTAGATGTTGTTGATGGGGGTTTCAGGTGAACGGTGGTGGTGAATCGGAGGGAGGTGATGAATAGTGGTGGTTGATGATGATGTTGTGCGACAGTGGTAGGTGAAATCGAAGGTGGAGGATGGTTGTCGGTGTAGCAGTGATGGCGGAGTAGATGTTGCGATTTATACCGTGATCTGTCTGCCCAGATTTATGGTGACAAAAATTGTTAAGATTTCATCTTTTTTATAACAATTTTGTGGGATTTAAGACTTTAAGTTTAACCAGGTATTTGTGTTAATTATTGTGAAATTTTTAAATATTTGTGATTTTCTTTGTGCTTTTAAATTTTTATTAGGTGAATTGTTTGAAAAAATGTGGGTTCTAAACTTCTAATTGCATCCCAGCCGACACTGTTAATTTTACCAATTTAGTTACTGTTTTGGATAGTGATATATAGTTAATCATGATTAACCCACTTTTGATTTTAATAAAGTTGTAAACTTGATGTTTCTTTATAGATTTATGGCTCATTTTTGTGATATTTGTTGATTTGTGGAGCCAAATCTTGGTGGGGCAGCCCATTATGTGGGGATGATGATGATGATGGTTGAAGATGATGAAGATCTGGGTTAGATTTAATTGAAGATGAAGTTTTAGGGATGATGATGGTTGAAGATGATGAAGATGGGTTAGATTTAATTGAAGACGAAGATCTGGGGATGATGATGGTTGAAGATAATGATGAAGATCTGGGTTACATTTGGGTTTTATTTATAAAATCATAAAAGGGGAGGGGAATTACAATTTTACCCATCATGTGCAACCCATGTGACCAAGAAGCTAACCAGAGTTGGGGTTTGGTTAGAATTAGGGGCCAAAATGGTTAGATATAGGGACCATGGGGGCAGATACGTTAAAAATTCTTATTTTGGGCTAATATAGTAAAACTGACATTACCACAGGGGCCAAAAACGTAATTTACTCTAATTATAATTATAATAATATTATAACTATAACTAATTAAAAGAAATAAAATTGAACAGTAATAACGTGAGGAAGAGTAAATTTATAAATTAATACAGGGGATAACAATACCTATAATCGTAAGACCAAAAGACGCCGGATTCTTAAACTGACCGTCGCCGGTGGCTTGACGGAGTGGTGATAATCTGGTTTAGTGTTCGAGGTCGCCGATACCTGGCTCGACCTTTAATCCTAAACTGTTTATCGTTCCTCCCATTCGCCGACTGGGACAGGGAAAAATCACCGAGTGTGCCGGGAGCAAATCGTTGGTGGCCCGACGAGAAGGTGGATATTGGGATAGGGTGTGAGGTTTGACCTGAGTCACATATCGGTTGGGGCTCTAACTTTACCTTGCATTCTATCTTGACTCTCCAGCGACTCCATTCGCCACTGGGATTGTATTCCCTGGAGGTATTTTATTCAAGCATGGAAAGAAGACAGAGGGGAGGGCAAGAGTCATGGAGATGGAAGATTAAAGAAAAATCACCGGAGACGAGGGACAGAAATATGGAAGATGAGGAATGGGAGACGGTGATAAGGAAGAAAGGAAAGGAGATAGAGGTTGAGGACCCAAGCACTACTATATTCTTAGCAAATCTACCAGATGAAGTATCTGACAAGGAAATATGGCTGGAAATCAAAAGATGTGGATACTTGTCAGATGTGTACTTTCCTAGGAAAAGAGACTTAAAAGGCAAAAGATTTGCATTCGCAAGATTCAAAAAGATAAGAGATATCAGTAAATTGGTCCAAGCTTTAAACAACGTCTGGTTCGGGGATAAGAGGGTCAAGGCAAATGTGTCCAAGTTCCAGAGAGAAGAAGATAAGGGGGTAGGGGGAAACAAGAAGCATTATGGAGGTCAGTGGCGGCCAACGATGGTGAACCGGGAGAGACCGAGTGTCACACCCCCAAATTCCACGTGTCACCGGTGGGCCCGGTGTGGGGTACAGTGACGTAGTTGGCATCGTCATAGACAATCAACACAATATAATAATGCACAGCGGAAGCAGAATAGAAACATTTCAACTTTAATTAAAGTGCAATAATAAATATCACAGTCGTTGAAATGGATCCACAGGCGGATCAATAAAATACGATAAAATAATAGTTCAACAGATAAATGTCGTCCGAGTTTGCGAGACTATTGTGGACGCTCTCTAGGAAACAGCCAGCCTATTTCCGTATAGTACCTGCACTTAATCTTTTGGGAAAAATACGTCAGTTTACACTGGTAAATACAAATCGACCGACTCATTTTGAAAATGATTTAAAATTTATTTAAATGCACAAGGCATAAATATTTTATTAACTTGGGATAATTATATAATATAAACTTGTGAACGATTTACATGCACTTATATCTCTGGTGGCCCGGGATCTACTGTCCGGGCTAGAGATTTAATTGACACACCACATCAAAGAGTTATACACGACGGGTGTACGCCTACACCCCGTGCTCTGGTCGTGGCCATCTCGTAAGATAATGCCAAGGATATCCGGGACACGGTCAAAAACCCCCCAAAGCCTTTAAGTAAGACAAAACTGTTTAAACGAAATCACACAAGCTATTCAAGACTGAACACCCATAGGGAGCAGGACTTGTGCGCCCGATCAAGCGGTATTTTAAATACCGTACCCCAAGCCCGTATAGGGAAAATAAGTCAAAATGTATTTACCTGAGCAAGTATAAGTCACAAACGGTAAGTGGTGGTAGCTTTTACCGGGCTTCCTAATCTGGAACAAAGGTTTATAATTAACCTATTAGATTCCTAACGGCCTTTTATTTAAGCTTAAGCTTTGACCGGTTAGTTTTAGGAGTGATACGGTTTACGCACGATTAAGCGAAAGACCGGATAGAATGTGATTTAGACCCGACAAGTTTGAATACTTGTATAATACGGGTATACTGAATACATTCTGGATTTTGAAGCAAAAACGATATCGTTTGACCTGTTTCGGTCAATTTACGCAAACTAGTTACGTAAACCGAACCGAACGCGAAAAGGGCGATACGGGTAGCCAAAAGATTCAAATGCAAGTTCCCTGAATTAATATGCTTAGAATATGATATTATATCAGTAAGTTATGTTCTATATTGCCCGGGATAATTTTAAACTCAATTTATGCCTTAGAAGGGCATTTTGGTCATTTAAAAGATAATAAAAGGATAAAATTAGAAATCTGAGTTTCGGGTCTGGTTCATACAGTAAATATACTTAATATAACTTATTATATCAGTAGGGTATGACCCTTATACCAAATATATCATTTAAAACCAAACTATGCACCGTAGGGGCAATTTAGTAATTTCACAAGGGCTAAAAATGCCAAAACTGGAAACCTGAGTTTAAAATATCATACTTACTGTTATTATATGAAAATATGTGATTTACATCAGTAGGCATAAGTTTTATAGGTTTAAAACAAGTACAACGCTTACTTATGCGCTTAAAACGCTAAAAATACGATTTAAGGGCGTTTTCGGGTTTTCACAGTAATTCTGAGATTTTTATATTTCCAGAAGTCTTATAATAATTTATTCATCATACAAAATCAGTAGAAAAAGGTTTCGGGTCAAAAGGATGTGTAAAACTCATTTTATGGCGAAAACGGTCAAAACCGACATAAGCCGAAATGGCTAGGTGATCGAGGATCCGTTCAGCCAAAAATTACTTAAAAATCATCAAAATTCCCAGAATATTATATATAATCAGTTGGTAAAAAGTTTTGTACCAAAACGTGGCCAGAAACGGGTTCTACGCAAAAAGGACCGTTTATGTAAATTTATAACATAGTTTACGCTAATGGCCATAACTCACAATCTGGACCACCAACTGATCCGAAACTTTCGGTGCAAGTTTATATAATAAAAATAAAAATTTCTATCCTTTCACTTTTCCAAAAATCCCGTTTTAAATCAAAAAGGGCAAAATAGTCAACTTTATGCATAAACCGGAAACAAGCATTCGAATAGGCTAAACATAGACTCAATCAACGAAAATTCCAGAAAGTTTAACTATAATAAAAGTAGTCAAAAATACTTCCCAATACAGATCTTGTACATGCATGTATGAATCCGAGTCGATAGTCCACGAATTAATCGTTTTACAAGACTTTCGGTTCCGATTCGTGGCTATACTATAGATTGTCGAGTTGATGATGATTAAAACACATTCATATATATGTTACAAGTTATTTTCAATGATCAATCAGGTTGCATGTCATCTATATCATTAATCATGTCATTTTTCGCAAAAATCACTTCTGTTGACTTTTTAAAATTAGATTTGACTCGACATTAAGCATGCATGTAGTGGGAATCAGTTAGTACCCTTTAGAGGGTTTGTTTCCCACATAAATACCAATCTATAACAAGTTTCAATTCGAGAAATTACTGAAAGAAACTCGTTTAATCAGAAAGTCAAAGGTTATGAACCCCCAGTTTGACTTCTAGCAATTAACACAACATGAATGGATTAAATAACGAATTGAAGGCTTACAATAGTCCTATAGATGTTATATGATAACTAGGAGTCGGCCTTGATCTTCAGAAATGCTCCAGAAAGCTTGCCTTGAGAGTTCTTGAGAGAATGTGTTCTTGAGCACTTTGGTTACTATGAAATATGATCAAGAATTGGCCCTTCAATCTGATTTAAAGCAGGGATTTGAGGTTACTGTTGATGGTAGGCTTGCATGAAAGTTTATTGGCTTAATTGGAGGCAAGACCAGCTGTTATGCACTTGGAATCGGACTCAAAATGACCCAAACTCACAATCTGGTCGCTGGCAGCCCCATGCGGCCCGCTTGGGCTTTCCCAGGCGGGTCGCCTGGCCTCTGGTTCAGCCAAACAACTTTCGTGTATTGACAGAATTGGTCCCTGAGCTTGAACGTGCCGTTTCGGCTACTTTTCTCGACCCGTAAACCCCCAAACTTGGTTTTTAAGAACCTTAGGACTTTTACCAACATGGTAATGCCCTCGGATAACTTTGCGCTCAACCGAAAAGCCCTGAAATTCGACGTTGACGCTTCTAGTCCCTTAAGTACGGTTTTGGCCATAACTTTCTCATACGTTGACGAAACTTCATGAAATTTTTACCACATATTCTAGTGAGTATATTTTAGCTATACCAAGCTTCGGGTCTGCCAAAAGTTCACTCAGAGGTATAAATTAAACATGTTGACACTTTTGGCCCCTATAGTTTACGATACTTCACTTTTGGGCAATTTCCGCGTCGTATGATCCATGAACCATCCGTTAAATGTTATAAACATTATGTGGGGTTATCATAGAGCCTATTTATCCATTGTTGACACTTTGAACCCTTACGTTCCATAGTTTTCACTGTTTGTCACTTTTAGTCCCTCTAAAGTATGTTTTCACATAACGGAACCTTATGACACGTGTCAAGACATTATTGGACGAATTTTTTCGAGGTGTTACATCCTCACCCCCTTAAAAGAAATCTCGACCCCGAGATTTATTCAAACAATTGGGGATATTTTTCTTTCATCGTGGATTCCACTTCCCACGTGTATTCGGGTCCTCTACGGGCATCCCATTTGACCTTTACAATAGGCACATGCTTCCTTCGAAGCTTCTTTACCTGTCGATCCTCAATCGACAAAGGTTTTTCAACAAACTTTAGACTTTCGTCTATGCGTATATCTGTATGCGGTATAACCAGTGAATCGTCAGCGAAACACTTCTTCAAATTACAGATGTGAAACACATTATGAATGGCACTAAGCTCTTCAGGCAAGTTTAACTTGTAAGCGACTGCCCCGACACGTTCGATTATCTCGAAAGGTCCTATGTATCTCGGGCTCAGCTTGCCTTTCTTTCCAAATCGCATTACACCTTTCCAAGGTGATACCTTAAGCAACACTTTTTCACCTACATCGAAGTGAAAGTCCTTGCGCTTAGGATCCGCATAACTTTTCTGCCTATCCCTGGCAGCTTTCAAACGATCACGGATCTGAACGATCTTGTCTGTCGTCTCAAAGACGATATCCGGTCCAGACAACTGGACATCTCCAACTTCTGCCCAACAAATGGGCGATCTACACTTTCTACCGTATAGGGCCTCAAAAGGCGCAGCCTTTATGCTGGAATGGTAGCTATTGTTGTAGGAGAATTCAATCAGTGGTAGGTGCTTATCCCAACTACCACCTAAGTCGATCGCACATGCACGAAGCATGTCTTCCAGGGTTTGAATAGTACGCTCACTCTGACCATCAGTCTGAGGATGATAGGCCGTACTAAAATTCAAACGAGTGCCCAACGATTGTTGGAAACTCTTCCAAAAATGTGACGTATACCTCGTATCTCTATCAGAGATAATAGATATAGGTATACCATGTAGTGCTACTATCTTATCGACGTATAATTGGGCTAACATATCTGAGCTATACGTCTCCTTTATGGGTAGAAAATGAGCTGACTTAGTCAGTCTGTCAACTATGACCCATATGGTATCATTTCCCTTTTTCGTTTTTGGTAACTTGGTGATGAAATCCATCGTCACCATTTCCCATTTCCATTTGGGGATCTCAGGTTGTTGAAGCAAACCTGACGGCTTCTGATGCTCAGCCTTGACTTGCGCACAAGTCAAACATCTGGCCACATACTCGGCCACGGACTTTTTCAAACCAATCCACCAGTAGTTTGATTTCAAATCCTGGTACATCTTATCAGCTCCAGGATGAACTGAGTATCTAGAGCTGTGGGCTTCCTGGAGGATAACATCCCGAAGTCCTCCATATACTGGAACCCATATCCGTCCGTTTAGGCGTAACATCCCATCTTTGTCGTGGGACAACTGCTCCTCAGTTACTCCCAACTTTTCTGCAGAATAGTTAGCTTCCAGCACAGCTTCCTTCTGTGCAGCTAACACCCTTTCATTCAAATTATTTCTTATTTCAATGCGCTTGGCATTGATTCTGATCGGTTTAACCCTTTCCTTTCTACTTAAGGCGTCGGCAACCACATTTGCCTTGCCTGGATGGTATCTTATCTCACAGTCATAATCATTGAGAGTTTCCATCCATCGCCTTTGACGCATGTTCAATTCTTTCTGATTGAACAGATGCTGAAGACTCTTGTGATCCGAATAAATTATGCACTTGGTTCCATACAAGTAGTGTCTCCATAGCTTCAAAGCAAATACAACCGCACCCAATTCCAAATCGTGGGTGGTGTAGTTCTTCTCGTGCACCTTTAGCTGGCGAGAAGCATAGGCAATGACTTTGCCTTTCTGCATGAGTACACAACCCATGCCAGTATGTGATGCATCACAATACACCACAAATTCATCTATACCATCGGGCAATGTCAATACTGGCGCATTGCTCAGTTTCTGCTTCAGAATGTCAAAGGATTCCTGCTGCTTAGGGCCCCAATCAAACTTAATCTTCTTGCGAGTCAATGAGGTTAGGGGCGCAGCAATTCTTGAAAAGTTCTCGATAAATCGCCTATAGTATCCTGCCAATCCGAGGAAACTGCGAATCTCAGTAGGCGTCTTCGGCTCCTGCCAATTCATGACTGCTTCGACTTTAGCGGGATCTACTTGGATACCACGCTCGCTTACAACATGTCCAAGGAATTGGACTTCTCGAAGCCAAAATTCACACTTCGAAAATTTGGCATAAAGCTTCTCTTGATTCAAAAGTTTGAGAATACAACGAAGGTGTTTCTCATGATCAGCTTGGCTTTTCGAGTAGATAAGAATATCATCAATAAAGACTATGACGAACTTATCTAAATAAGGTTTGCAGACGCGGTTCATGAGGTCCATGAACGCGGCTGGTGCGTTAGTGAGCCCAAACGGCATCACTAGGAACTCGTAATGTCCATAACGAGTCCTAAACGCGGTCTTGTGTACGTCTTCCTCCTTGACCTTCAACTGATGATATCCTGACCTTAGGTCAATCTTGGAGAAATAGCTTGCTCCTTGCAACTGATCGAACAGATCGTCGATCCTGGGTAACGGATACCGATTCTTGATAGTGACCTTATTAAGCTCACGGTAATCGATGCACAGACGCATCGAACCATCTTTCTTTTTAACGAACAAGATTGGCGCTCCCCAAGGAGATGAGCTAGGTCTAATAAAACCTTTAGCTAATAGATCATCCAACTGCGTCCTCAACTCCTTCATCTCCGTTGGTGCCAATCTGTATGGTGCTCTTGCTACAGGTGCAGTGCCTGGGATGATATCTATCCGAAACTCTACTTGTCTATCCGGTGGCAAACCGGGTAGTTCTTCAGGAAACACTTCAGGATATTCCGAGATAACAGGAATATCTTCAATCTTCGGCTTTGGTTCATCAATGGTAACTTGTGCCATATAAATGACACAACCCTTCTGCATGCATCTGGATGCCTTGAGCATGGACACTTGCTCCGGCAATCCATGCTGGGTATCTCCTTGAATAGTAAGTGACTCACCGGACGGAGTCTTAACTATTACTTGCTTTCTGTTGCACAGAATCTGGGCTTGGTTACTCGACAACCAATCCATGCCTATTACTATGTCGAATCCAGCTAGCTTAAAGGGAAGCAAGGATAACGGGAAGGAATGATTCCTAATGGATATAACACATCCATCTAGAACAGTCGAGGCGGTTTCTAAGGTTCCATCGGCTAATTCCACCTCATATTTCACGCTTAAGGTTTTAACAGGAAGGTTCAACAGTTTACAAAACTTATTATCTACAAACGACTTATCAGCTCCAGAATCAAACAAGACTCTAGCAAAAACATCGTTTACAAGAAACGTACCGGTAATGACGTTATCGTCCAGGACTGCTTCCTTTGCGTCCATCTTGAAGACTCTCGCATTAGTCTTCTTTCCTTCCTCGGCCTTCTTTGCAAACTTCGGACAGTTGGGCCGAATGTGCCCTTTCTCGTTGCAACCAAAACACGTTGCATCCTTCATCTTCTTGCAATCCACAGCCTTATGATCGGTGGACTTGCAGATTCCACATCGCTTCTCCGAAGACTGGGATTTTGTTTCAAACCGACACCTCCCAAAGTGGTGTCTCCTACAAAACTTGCATCTGGGTTTTTCACCCGACTGATGATCACTTTTCCTAGACCCCGACCCTTTCCTGTGGTCGTTGTTCCCTCTATGTCGCTTTTCAGATCTTCGTGAGGTGTCCTCCTCACGTTTCCGTTTGTTCTCCTCAGAGCTCTTCATGGCTCTCAATCTAACCGCATCCTGAGTGAGGGAGAGGGATAGATCTGCTACAGATCTAAATGTAGTGGGTCTTGATGCTTTGACGCTGGCTTTAATCTCCGGTGCCAGACCCCCAATGAATCGAGCAATCCTACGTGGCTCCGGGGTCACCAAGTAAGGCACTAAACGAGACAGCGTGTTGAACGTAGTAAGATACGTTTGACAATCGAGGTTCTTCATGACTAAGGATACAAAATCCGATTCAATTCGCTCGACCTCGTGCTGCGGACAGAAGTTCTCTTTAATCAGGGCCACAAACTGTTCCCACGACAAACCGTACAGTGTGGCCTTACCGGCAGCTTGTAGGAGTGACCTCCACCATGCTAACGCATCTCCTTTGAATGATTGGGACACGTACTTAACGACGTCCCTATCAGCACACCCGCTGATATCAACTACAGTGTCCATCTCGTCGATCCATGTCATGCAGTCGACGGCTCCTTTTTCCCCAGTGAAATCCCTGGGCTTGCAAGATACAAAGTATTTGTACGTACAGGACCTGCTGTACGTGTCATGCTTCAGCTCAATCTCCTGCTTTGGGACGCTGCTGTGGTTGGAGGAATGATTATCACCCTCAACCTTCTTTGGCTCACTCTTTTTAGACGGCGGCTTACTATGAGCCCCAGAATGAGTCTTAGCTTTGACATGCGTCACTGAGCGGGTTCTACTCTGAGTACCACTAGATTCTCCGAACTGCCTATCCATAGCCTTGGCGACAGCATTATCAATCAGTGCTTGCAATTCTGCACCGGTAACGTGAATCTTTGCATTATCTGAGCGTTCCCCAGAATGACTGTTGGTTTCTTCCGATTTGGCCATCGTAGCTTTAAGCTACAATAAAGGACAAGGTCTTATTTAGAACCTAACAGTATTATCGTTCTAGACGATTTATTAACCATGGTATCAAAACCTTAGCAGTTAATTTAATAAATTCCATTCAGGCTCTTATTAGCAATCAAGGAATGAAAATATATATATTGGCACCATAGGCCTAGTCACAAGGACAATCACTAAATTATAAATTTAGATTTTTATAGGACTATAAATTGTATAATTAAACAAATAATCCTTTACTAGACAGGGAGTCATAAACCACAACTGTCATTATATAACATAGTTATAACCCGTAGGTATCAAGTCATTAATAGACTTGTGTACAGATAAAATCTGTAGATATTTCTTTACTAGGCAGGGAGTCATAGACCACAACTGCCACTATATGACCTAGTCATAACCCGTAGGTATCAAGCCATTAATAGACTTGTATACAGATAGAATCTGTAGATAATTTATTAAAAAGGTGGGTCGTGTGATTTTACAGATCACGCTTAGCCCAGAATGTTAACATGTTCTCAGATGTTAACAGGGAGTTGAATCCTTTCAACCAGGTTTTACCATCAGGGCCAGGCCTGTTAATAAGGCATTCAGGCTAGGTTATACCTTACTAAGATTCTTATAAAATGGCAAATCAAATAAAAATTGATATTTTCCATTATTTTAATATTATATTCATGCATATAAATAAAATGAGAAATTCAAATTAATCATTTCAAATTTCAAATAAAATACTAGTACATAATTGCCCTAAACGGGACTTTGAAATAACATAACTAGCATGAATAACATGCCCGCGCAGGGGCTAAACAAGTACAACAATAACCAAATAAAATAAAACAAACCCACGCAGGGGTTAACAGGATAACATACCCACACAGGGGTAGAGAAAGATAGATAAATATACCCACGCAGGGGCAGAGTACTGGAATAAATGTCCACGCAGGGACATGAGTACATGAAATAATAATCGAAGGATCAACGATCCTTCTTGCTCTTACCCTTGAGTAAATCGAATACCTTCTTAAACAAGCCACTGGTGCGTCGGCGATCCTCTCGCATATTGTGCTGAAACTCGCGTCGCATACTATCAATCCCCTGCAGGATCTCCTGAACCTGCGGCGGCGACATCATAGGCGCCGGTGGTGGTGGCTGGTAGTGCTGCGGCTGCGGCGGCTGGTAAGGCTGCGGCTGCGGTGGCTGCTGGTAACCCGGAGGGTAACCAAAAGTAGATGGGCCAGCAGCCCAAGGGTCTCCAAGTGGACCACTATGTGGGAGTGAGCTGTAGTTCACAGCTTGCCAATAAGGGTCTCCCGTGTAATCATAACCCTGAGGGAATACTTGCTCGAACGGGTTGAACTGAGCGGCATTAGCATAAGCCGGAATCGGCTCTCCAAAATTCTGCGGCGGCAGAGGCGGAATCGGAACAGAAGTAACCTCCGATACGGGATGCTGAGACTCCCCTGTCTCAGACTCCCCGGGTAGGGACGTGTAGCGGCTGCTACTAACACGTGGAGGGGTGCCTATGCGAATCCCTCCGCGCGTCGACATGCGCGCATTCCTCCTCGGCCTCTGAGGCGGAGGAGGTAAGACTGGTGGCGGCGGTGGTGACGGAGTGATCACGTCACGCCACAGGGCCTCAGATAGGTCCTGCGGTAGAGGCGGCTGCTGCTGGAGCTGCTGCTGCTGCGAGTGGTGCTGTGAGTGCACCGGCGAACCATGGAGCGATTGAAGCATCGGGGTACCATGGAGTGATTGCAGCATAGGAGAATTGTGGCTAGGGGTGAAGTACCAATCATGCTGCTTGAACCTCTCCTGGAAGCTGTCCACACCATTAAATGGTGATCCTGTGTATGGCGACCCATCCGATATCTCAATCGGGTGGTTTGGTGTACCTGATGGTGGTAGCGAGGGGTCCGTCTCCTCGTCTACGTCCATCCCGTGACCACCAGAAAAGTGGTCCTCCTGTCCAAGTGGGTTATGGCCCACTGGCTCCTCCACATAAGCATTAGGGTTATACAAACCCTGGTAGGCTGACGCTGGATGTTGGTGCGGTGACTGGTGCAACGGTATGTATGATCCAAGCGAATCATGGGGCCCGTTCTCCGAATGGGGCCCAAACGAGTGGGGTAATGACGGAGAAGTGCTCGCGGAAACCGAATGCCTAGCAGGCTCGGCAATAGACCTCCAAAGGTCGTTGGCGGCTGTGTGATGTGTAGCAGATGGGGCCCGCCTATGCGAGGGACCAGCCTCATGATCGTGCGATGTAGGAAATCCTCCACGACCTCTCATCCTTGGCGGCATCCTGATCCTGTCAAAAATCAAACAAGTTGCACAACATATATATAAGACAATGCAATAATAATTAAAAATAAATTAAACGAAATGTTGAACATTTCCTAAGTTCTTTGTCTAGACTCGAAAATCGAGGATGTGCAATTGTGTAACTGAGATTAAACACATTAGGATAGTGTTTAATTCACTCAACGTTGGCTCTGATACCAACCTGTCACACCCCCAAATTCCACGTGTCACCGGTGGGCCCGGTGTGGGGTACAGTGACGTAGTTGGCATCGTCATAGACAATCAACACAATATAATAATGCACAGCGGAAGCAGAATAGAAACATTTCAACTTTAATTAAAGTGCAATAATAAATATCACAGTCGTTGAAATGGATCCACAGGCGGATCAATAAAATACGATAAAATAATAGTTCAACAGATAAATGTCGTCCGAGTTTGCGAGACTATTGTGGACGCTCTCTAGGAAACAGCCAGCCTATTTCCGTATAGTACCTGCACTTAATCTTTTGGGAAAAATACGTCAGTTTACACTGGTAAATACAAATCGACCGACTCATTTTGAAAATGATTTAAAATTTATTTAAATGCACAAGGCATAAATATTTTATTAACTTGGGATAATTATATAATATAAACTTGTGAACGATTTACATGCACTTATATCTCTGGTGGCCCGGGATCTACTGTCCGGGCTAGAGATTTAATTGACACACCACATCAAAGAGTTATACACGACGGGTGTACGCCTACACCCCGTGCTCTGGTCGTGGCCATCTCGTAAGATAATGCCAAGGATATCCGGGACACGGTCAAAAACCCCCCAAAGCCTTTAAGTAAGACAAAACTGTTTAAACGAAATCACACAAGCTATTCAAGACTGAACACCCATAGGGAGCAGGACTTGTGCGCCCGATCAAGCGGTATTTTAAATACCGTACCCCAAGCCCGTATAGGGAAAATAAGTCAAAATGTATTTACCTGAGCAAGTATAAGTCACAAACGGTAAGTGGTGGTAGCTTTTACCGGGCTTCCTAATCTGGAACAAAGGTTTATAATTAACCTATTAGATTCCTAACGGCCTTTTATTTAAGCTTAAGCTTTGACCGGTTAGTTTTAGGAGTGATACGGTTTACGCACGATTAAGCGAAAGACCGGATAGAATGTGATTTAGACCCGACAAGTTTGAATACTTGTATAATACGGGTATACTGAATACATTCTGGATTTTGAAGCAAAAACGATATCGTTTGACCTGTTTCGGTCAATTTACGCAAACTAGTTACGTAAACCGAACCGAACGCGAAAAGGGCGATACGGGTAGCCAAAAGATTCAAATGCAAGTTCCCTGAATTAATATGCTTAGAATATGATATTATATCAGTAAGTTATGTTCTATATTGCCCGGGATAATTTTAAACTCAATTTATGCCTTAGAAGGGCATTTTGGTCATTTAAAAGATAATAAAAGGATAAAATTAGAAATCTGAGTTTCGGGTCTGGTTCATACAGTAAATATACTTAATATAACTTATTATATCAGTAGGGTATGACCCTTATACCAAATATATCATTTAAAACCAAACTATGCACCGTAGGGGCAATTTAGTAATTTCACAAGGGCTAAAAATGCCAAAACTGGAAACCTGAGTTTAAAATATCATACTTACTGTTATTATATGAAAATATGTGATTTACATCAGTAGGCATAAGTTTTATAGGTTTAAAACAAGTACAACGCTTACTTATGCGCTTAAAACGCTAAAAATACGATTTAAGGGCGTTTTCGGGTTTTCACAGTAATTCTGAGATTTTTATATTTCCAGAAGTCTTATAATAATTTATTCATCATACAAAATCAGTAGAAAAAGGTTTCGGGTCAAAAGGATGTGTAAAACTCATTTTATGGCGAAAACGGTCAAAACCGACATAAGCCGAAATGGCTAGGTGATCGAGGATCCGTTCAGCCAAAAATTACTTAAAAATCATCAAAATTCCCAGAATATTATATATAATCAGTTGGTAAAAAGTTTTGTACCAAAACGTGGCCAGAAACGGGTTCTACGCAAAAAGGACCGTTTATGTAAATTTATAACATAGTTTACGCTAATGGCCATAACTCACAATCTGGACCACCAACTGATCCGAAACTTTCGGTGCAAGTTTATATAATAAAAATAAAGATTTCTATCCTTTCACTTTTCCAAAAATCCCGTTTTAAATCAAAAAGGGCAAAATAGTCAACTTTATGCATAAACCGGAAACAAGCATTCGAATAGGCTAAACATAGACTCAATCAACGAAAATTCCAGAAAGTTTAACTATAATAAAAGTAGTCAAAAATACTTCCCAATACAGATCTTGTACATGCATGTATGAATCCGAGTCGATAGTCCACGAATTAATCGTTTTACAAGACTTTCGGTTCCGATTCGTGGCTATACTATAGATTGTCGAGTTGATGATGATTAAAACACATTCATATATATGTTACAAGTTATTTTCAATGATCAATCAGGTTGCATGTCATCTATATCATTAATCATGTCATTTTTCGCAAAAATCACTTCTGTTGACTTTTTAAAATTAGATTTGACTCGACATTAAGCATGCATGTAGTGGGAATCAGTTAGTACCCTTTAGAGGGTTTGTTTCCCACATAAATACCAATCTATAACAAGTTTCAATTCGAGAAATTACTGAAAGAAACTCGTTTAATCAGAAAGTCAAAGGTTATGAACCCCCAGTTTGACTTCTAGCAATTAACACAACATGAATGGATTAAATAACGAATTGAAGGCTTACAATAGTCCTATAGATGTTATATGATAACTAGGAGTCGGCCTTGATCTTCAGAAATGCTCCAGAAAGCTTGCCTTGAGAGTTCTTGAGAGAATGTGTTCTTGAGCACTTTGGTTACTATGAAATATGATCAAGAATTGGCCCTTCAATCTGATTTAAAGCAGGGATTTGAGGTTACTGTTGATGGTAGGCTTGCATGAAAGTTTATTGGCTTAATTGGAGGCAAGACCAGCTGTTATGCACTTGGAATCGGACTCAAAATGACCCAAACTCACAATCTGGTCGCTGGCAGCCCCATGCGGCCCGCTTGGGCTTTCCCAGGCGGGTCGCCTGGCCTCTGGTTCAGCCAAACAACTTTCGTGTATTGACAGAATTGGTCCCTGAGCTTGAACGTGCCGTTTCGGCTACTTTTCTCGACCCGTAAACCCCCAAACTTGGTTTTTAAGAACCTTAGGACTTTTACCAACATGGTAATGCCCTCGGATAACTTTGCGCTCAACCGAAAAGCCCTGAAATTCGACGTTGACGCTTCTAGTCCCTTAAGTACGGTTTTGGCCATAACTTTCTCATACGTTGACGAAACTTCATGAAATTTTTACCACATATTCTAGTGAGTATATTTTAGCTATACCAAGCTTCGGGTCTGCCAAAAGTTCACTCAGAGGTATAAATTAAACATGTTGACACTTTTGGCCCCTATAGTTTACGATACTTCACTTTTGGGCAATTTCCGCGTCGTATGATCCATGAACCATCCGTTAAATGTTATAAACATTATGTGGGGTTATCATAGAGCCTATTTATCCATTGTTGACACTTTGAACCCTTACGTTCCATAGTTTTCACTGTTTGTCACTTTTAGTCCCTCTAAAGTATGTTTTCACATAACGGAACCTTATGACACGTGTCAAGACATTATTGGACGAATTTTTTCGAGGTGTTACACCGAGTAAGGCAGAAAACTGGGGGGAAGGTATGAAGGAACAGATAGCAGGAAAGTAAGCATGAAAAATGAACAGGAACAACTAAAGGCATCTAAACCACAAGACGGATGGGATAATGACATGAGAGGTTGGTCTTATTCAGAAATCGTTGCAGGTGGAAGGAACAGAGATAGGGGAGATATGGTTATTTTAACGGATCATACGTCGGAGTACACAGCAGAATGGTGCAAGAGGACGGTAAAGATGGAAGCAAAATCAGTGAAGATCTTATGTAGAGCAAAAGAGATAATTAGTAATCTATTTCCAGACACGATGGAAATTAGATACCTTGGGGGATTGAGTATTTTAGTTACTTTTGGATCTCAAATGGTGACAACAGACTTTCTGAGGAATTACAATAAAGAGTGGGGAGAGTTCTTTAGTAACGGGAGGATGTGGAAGGAAGACGTGAATCATTACGAAAGAATTACATGGGTTACTATCTATAGGGTGCCGGTTAGTTTAAGGAATAGTCATAACATCAACAATATTGCAAGACAAATTGGGAAGGTGGTAGAAGTGGGAAAGGTTAGCAAGGAAGATGGGAATTTGTCTATTGCTCACATAGGAATTATTGTTAATAATAGCAAGCTGATCAACACCGAAATTAAAGTTAAGTATAAGGAAACAATGTTTAAGTGTTGGGTATCAGAAGTCCTGGGGAGTTGGTCACCGAAATTTGTAAACGATGAATCGGTGTTTGTTAATATTCCGGTTGAAAACATGGTAGATGAGGATAATGAAACCCGGCCAGTTGATAATGATGCAATCGATGAAAATGGGGAAGACAATATTGCAAAGAATTTTCAGGCAGACGGAAGTGGGGAGAAATTTATCCTACACATATTGAAATTTATCCTACACAACTCGTAATTCATCCTACACACCTCATAACTTATCCTACACCTTAAATTAATTTTTTTTCTTCTTTGAAAATATATATTTTTTTGAAAATAAGTTACAAATTTAATTAATTAGCTATTAAAAAGGAAGACTAACAATTAATGACCTATCTAATTTTACCAATATACCCTTACACCCATATTAAATACAAAAATTAAATGAAGTAAAAATAAAACATTCTTATTGGTTGAAGTTTGTTCTTTTTTATTCTTACAAAAATTTTCTTCTCATTTGAACCCTCCACTATATATATATATATATATATATATATATATATATATATATATATATATATATATATATAGGGGACCGCTAGAATGAGAACCACCACGAGTTGTAAAAACCACGAGAACCGCGACCCGCGGGTGGCCGTTGACCACGAAATTTTTTTTACACCTAGATCCGTATATTTTAAGACCGGGTGTAAATTTTGGGTTCAAACGGCGCGCCCGAGGGGGTATATATATATATATATATATATATATATATATATATATATATATATATATATAGAGGCTGGTTAACATACAAATACACTAATCGTACATTATGTACGCTACAACAACCGTCCGATCATCTCATTTAAAGCGCGTGTTTAACAATTAAATTAATCAAATTAAAATTAATAAAAGAAACCGCCAAGGTTAAAATCGTCCATAACGAGAACAAAACCCCTGATAATCAGCACACAATAACTCACAATCATACCGTAAACCCAAAATCAAAACATTGCATTCTCCTTCTCCAAACGTTCTCTGCTACTCTCCATTGCGATTTCAACTAGGATTCATAAATATTGAGAAAAGAAGCAAAGCAAACAACGACAGACCACAAGCGAAGAAGATGAATCCAGGTATCGATTGACATTTGCGATTTTATAGTGGAATATACAGGGGCTTTAAAGTCAAATGCGATTTTGTTTGTTTATTAACGTTTTAACTGAAACGTATAGTTTTATAACATTACATATTGATAACAACTTTAATTTTGCTAGGGTTTATTACTGGTATGGTTATTTATTAGGTTTTGCATTTTTTATGCAGTTTTCTTAATGATAACTGATAGATGTGCGATATCATATAGGGTTTTGTGGTGGTTTTTATGACATTTGCGATTTCATATGATAAAAAAAATACTATGTCGAAGGTTTTTTGTTTTAGGTTAGATTAAACTTGCGAATTGATATAAAGGAACATGCGATTTTATATCATAAGTTAGTTGTAGTGTTTATGATTTATAATGATTGACTGGTTTAGGTAATGCTTATGTAACAAATGCGAATTCATAACTCATATATGCGAATTGATAACTAACACATGCGAATTGATACCTAACACATGCGAATTGATGACTTGTTGTACATGATTAACTAATAAATGCGATTTTGTAAGTGTTTTTAACTATAGCATGCGATTTTGTAGAAATAGAATCTAATGATGACTTTGAAGGACCAATATCAACTCTGATAAAAGTTAGCAAGAATAGAAAGAGACTGGTGGTTGAAGAAAGTTCAGAAGATGATGACTTTGTTAAGCCACCCCCCAAAAAGAAAAAAGTTGAGAAGAAAGAAGATAAGAGGAAATCAAATATAAAGACAAAAAAACATTCAAAAAAGGTGCAACAACCTAAACAGAACATAGGGAGTTCTTCAAATACAGCAATGAAGCAATACTGCTGAGATGCCAACCTAACTCATATATGGATACTGTTAGAAGATTTTCAAAAAAAAAAAAAAAAACAGATTGATGATGTGAGGGATATGGGGTTTGGATTTATTCTGGATATCAATATTAACCATATTTCAACACGATTGGCATATTGGCTAGCGAGAAACTTTGATGAGAAGTTCGATAAGCTAAATGTAGGAAAACACCAAATAAAAATAACATCAGACACAGTTTACGAGGTATTTGGAATACCAAAGGGTCCAAAGAAGGTTGAAATAATAGCCAATAAGAGAAAAATCAAAAAGCAAGAGAAAATTGAAAAAAGTCAAGAACCGGGAAACGCTGTCCGGGATACATTCATCCGCCAGTGGGGGCAAAACGCGAGAATTACCCATGGCTTAATTGCAAATACAATGGAAAATCAAAGAGACGGAGGGAGTCTGTTTAAATTAAATTTCCTTGTATACTGGATGACCTTCTTTGCAGAAATTACAAAGGAAACACTTGCAAATGATAGATGTTTGCTCGGTTTAGAAGATGTTGAGGAAATAAAAAATCTAGATTGGTGCTCATATCTACTCGAAACCTTGCTTCGGACACGAGCGGGCTGGAAGAACTATAAGATACAGTTCGTGGGACCTGTTGCCTTTCTTACGGTATACATTACTACATTTAATAACATATTTAAAATACCAGTTTGTTCTTTTATATAATTAGATGATCTTGCGATTTATACAGCTTCTATACACGCATGAGTACAACAAAAGGCTTAACCTATTTGAGAAAGCCGTGGAGATACCGGTTATTCGTTATATAACATCTTCGGAGATTGATAAAGTCGAAGATCATATTTCGGATAACGGACCTCTATGGATATCAAGTGAGAGTGAAGAAGAAGAAGAAAATGAAGAAGAAAATGAAGAAAAAAATGAAGAAGAAGAGGGTCCTTCGATGGATGATTATACACTACGACCACCGGTTGACACCACGATAAGCTACAAAAGAAGGACTGCGCGTGCAGTACAAAACAAAGAAACCGGGGCAGAGCCAAAAGATAACGAGAACATTGATGATTTCATGGATTTCAGTTTTGAAATCCATGAAATGTCTCAGTTGAACCTTGAGTTTGAAGTTGGAACGCAGACACAGAAAATGATGGATTATTGCAACACTCCAGCTCAACTTTCACCATCGGTATTCTATGACACAACCCACGAACAACAACTAGAGGCTTCGAGAGCAAACAAAAAGGTAAGCGTAAAAAATATTAATTTAACTTATTTAACTTAATCAATTATATTTAACTTCTAGATTGATAGTATCTTAACTTGAAAAATATTACAAAATCTGTTGAAAAAAATGAAAGCAAATGTCAAAAAATACCTTAAAATGGTTCAAGATGTTCAAGTGATGAACAACTTAGTTTCAGAAGCTAAAACTAAGTGTTTTTGGGATCCGGAGGTTATGAATGCTTGTAAGGAGTGGGATCAGACGCTTCAGAATAATCCTATATGTGTGCCACCTGATTCGGTTCAAGAGCATGAAACTACAACCTCTCCTGTTCATCAAGAACCTGAAAACCCAGCTTGTGAAGTTCATCATGAAGTTACTACAAACGAAGAAGGTAGAGAGGATGAAGAAGCTCAAAAAGTAATATCCACTGTTTTGGTACAAATGGCATCAGAAGGTAAAACATGCAAACTCAATATTAACACATGCGATATCATGTAAAAATTCACTACATTTATGCACATGCGAAACCCTACAAAAACACATGCGATTTTGTTAAAAACACTTCAAAGTTTGATTTCGCACAATATGTCATGTATAACCCTGCGATTTTGATTCTACTGTATTAAGTTAAATATTTTGTATCTATAGGTATACTGCAACCAGATGATGGAGGAGTCACAGACACCCTTATTGCAAACATTCAAACTGTGGAACCGGGTGTATATGCTTACCAAACAACTGCCAAGGGTAAGAAAACCTTTATTTTAGGAGAAAAATTAAACATCATAAATTATTGTATATCTTAAATTACTCGGGCATGCAGAAACTGGTGAAAATGAGACTGTTATCGAAGAAACAGTGAACTTGGCAGAATCTACACATAACATTCAACAAAAAGTCCAGGAAGAAGTGCCAGAAAAAGACCCTCAACAACTCGATACGGACATTGAAGTTGAGAAGGAAAAGGAACCTGAATGCCCTCAGGTAACTGCTGAAGAATTGCATTCAGTTGAGTTGGTTTTGAGCCTAGGACCCATGTTGGGAGAAGATAAAGAAAAAAAGCAAACTAAGGGGAGAAAAACCTCAAGGACAAAGCAAGTTCCAAAACAAGTTATGCCAAAAGGGTTAAATGAACTGCTTTATAAGACAATAGAACAAGAAAAAATAAGAGCTGAGAAAAGATGTGCAGAGCTTGGAGACAAATTTTGTTCCCCTTACTGCAATAGAGTGGTAAACATGCATGAAGCACTCTTGAACCAAGAATTGAGTGTGATCCGCTTCACATTTGCTACATTTGCAGGCTTGCAGTAAGTAAAAAAACATATATCAACAAACAAACATTTAAAAAAATATACACAAAACAAAAACTAATTATTTATTTTATGACTTACAGAGAAGAATTTTACCGATCAAAAACTGAGGTTGCAACATTCAAAGCTGTGTTTGAAAGCTTCTACAGGGAACAATACGTAGCATCGAACGGAATAGATGCATTTGTAGATATTCTAAACCTTGAAGAGAAGAAAAGGGATAGAAAATCATCACCACGCAGATTCTTCTTGTATTCCACAATGATGGTATGTTTTCATATACATTTTGTCATTTGAAATTCTAAAAGTAAATGCATATTAAATGATTTCGCAAAACTAGTTATCTCTAAATCGCATGTATTATGGCAGAAATTTTGCTTTTGAAACATTTTCATACTGTTGTAATTTCGCATGTGTTATATATACTATTCGCATGTGAAAAAAAAATCCATTGTTTGCATTTCTCATACTGTTGTAATTTCGCATTTGGTACATACACTCTTTGCATGTGAAAGAAAAACCATTGTTTGCATGGATTTGACTCTAGTTACATAACATACAGCCGAATATATGTTACGACAAGAAGAAATACACAGACAACCAACGACTCAAAATATTTGCCTTGAATTTTGAAGACATGTTACTTAGATATGAGGTTAAAAAACTTGAATCGGTTGACCTGGTGTTTATTCCGGTACTTCAAGGTGACCACTTCTATGTCTTGTGCTTCAACTTTAAATCCGGCAAAATTGAGCTGATTGACAATTCAGCAGCAGAACAAGAGTTTGAGGAAAGATACAAGGGGCTTTCAGACACACTGGTAATACAAAAACTTATACATATACATGTTATATATTATGTAAAAGCTACTAACACAATGTTACAGAGAAGGGTATTGGTTTTATACCTACAAAATGCTTTAAAACCAACACCGGCTATAGAAGAACTTGCAACCTCAGTGATAGAAAGAAAAAAGATGGATTGGAGGACGAAGAATAACGACGTAGACTGTGGAGTGTTTACGATGCGTCACATGGAAACGTACAAAGGAGACCAAATACCATGGGTGACTGGATTTGTGAAAGAAGATGAAGTAAACAACAGACAGAAATCACAACTTCATCTCCTAAGGCACAGATATTCAGTAAAATCATTCTATCAGAACACAATATGCATCGTCAAAAAATAATTAAAATGGCCAATGCTTTCGACAAAAGGCCAGACAAAGAGAAGTATCTGAAAGATCTGGATGAGATAATCCCAAATAGGATGAGTACATATTTTGGAAGGGGAAACTAAACTTCATTTGATGATGTACTTATGTTACATATTTCAACTGCTTTAGTTCCCTTATTAATTTCGCATATATTGGTGTTTCTGAATTGGCAATGGTGTTTTTATTTCGCATGTGTTTTGTTTGAAAATCGCATGTTTGAATTGAATTATAAAATTTTGCGAAATACAAGTCCATTACATAACAAAACATGCAAACTCTATTTTCATCTTCATTGAGCATCTTAATACAGTTATTGCACCGGCCAACTCTTTCAACTGTTTCTCATCCCTCTCACCCAAATCCACCATAAACATAACTGCAATTTCTTTAAGACTACTCACTTGCATCTGGGATAGCAAGTTTAGAATTTCTTGTCTTCTCTTCATGTTTTTCGTTACACGAGAAATGTTGGCCTCCAACATCTCTTGACAACATTGATCCTCTTGAATTTGTTGCTGAATCCTTTTCTTCAAAACCTGCTTGATACTTGGTTCAGAAGAAGAAGAGGATGTTGGTAGATCTGCCATTTTTTAATTGGATGTTTGCAATAGTGATGAAAACATAAAATATATAATAAAAAAATTATTGATATGAATTATTGAAATCAGTTATTGAACTGAATTATTTGATTTCAATTATTGAAAGACACTGTGCGAAAATAAAAATAATTACTCATAAAGATTGCGAAATGAATAGGTACAATTGATAAATACTTTAAGGTCCGCGAAGTCTCGAATTAAAACTTGCGAAATTTTATATTAAACTTCATTGTGTGCGAAATGACTATTTTTAACATGCGAAATTATACAACAGATCCATTCTTTACTAGTTGGATTATTTTAAAACATCACATGCGATAATATATAAAAACACATGCGATATGGTAACACAACAATTAAACCCATAAACACTTATCTTCAACACTGATTACAAATCTAATAAAAAAAACTTCAAATCAAATAAAACCTAGAACTCAAATAAATGACGAATCAAACATTTTCTGAAATGGCCGCTCTGTGAGGAATCAATCAAAAACCCTACAATCGAATTAAAACGAAGAATAATTAAATGGGACGGTTAGGAAACGAACTCCATAATTGACGGGATTCCATGATTAGCAGTTGGAATAGAATGTCTGATATACCCTTATTTATTAAAATTGAATCAGGACACGTGTATGGCTGTGGGTAGCGCGTACATAATGTACGATAGGGAGATTTGTACCATACTCTTTACCTAATATATATATAGTGGAGAGTTCAAATGAGAAGAAATTTTTTGTAAGAAGAAAAAAGAACAAATTTCAACCAATAAGAATGCTTTATTTTACTTCATTTAATATAAGTATTTAATGTTACTATAAGGGTACATTGGTAAATCTACATAGGTCATTAATTTGTAGTCTTCCTCAATACATTTAATTTTTTGTAACTTATCTTCAAAATATATATTTTTTCAAACAAATAAAATAAAATAATTTAAAGTGTAGGATAAATTAGAAGTTGTGTAGGATAAATTACGATTTGTGTAAGATAAATTTCAACGTGTAGGATGAATTTCGAAATATGTAGGACAACTTTTTGATGTGTGTAGGCAAAAAAAGTTAGTGTGGAGGATAATAGTCTTTATGACTAATTAATTAGTCAAAAATGATAATAAATGAGATAAGTGAAAAACTATTTAATGTTTTACAAAATTACCATTTGTTCTTTTTCTTCTCAATTAAATTTTCTTCTCAAATGAACCTTCCCTTATATATATATATATATATATATATATATATATATATATATATATATATATATATATATATATATATATATATATATATATATATATATATATATATATATAGTGTGAGGTTCATTGGGGAAAATAAAAAAGTGGGGAACAGTGGGGAACCGACTCAAACGAACTCCGATTGGACTCATTTCAGCGGCGTTGGAACCGACTCGTCGAACCCTAACTAGGATCTCTTAACCCTAAACCCTAAATCATAACCCCTAAACCCTAAATATATTAGGGTTTGGCTTTTAGGGTTTAGCTTTAGGGTTTAGAGTTTAGCTTTAGGGTTTAGCTTTAACTTTAGCCTTTAGGGTTTAGCTTTTAGGGTTTATAGTTTAGAATTTACGGTTTAGCTTAGGTTTTAGCCTTATTTTTTAGCTTTAGGGTTTTGAGTTTAGGAGTTAGGATTTAGGGTTTAGGGTTAAGAGATCTTAGTTAGGGCTCGACGAGTCGGTTCTAACGCCGCTGGAATGAGTCCAATCGGAGTTCGTTTAAGTCGGTTCCCCGCTGTTCCCCACTTTTTTAGTGTTCCCTAATGAACCTTCCCCTATATATATATAATGTAAGTATCTATAGAAAACCCACTTTAATTTAACACATGTTACAAATATGTCAGATGAATGTAACATGTGTTACACCAAAACTTGTTTATTTTTTTTTAAAATATCTACTCGGCGTTTTTTTGATTTTTTTTGCCCAAAACCCTTAAAAACATGTATATAACATGTGTAAATTTTTTCAAGAAAAAAAAACATCGGGAGCTTTGAGTTTCCCGGGTTTTCTAAATTAAATTGAGTTTTCTATACATCCTTCCCCTATATATATATATATATATTTAGGCTTATCCCCACATCCTATGTCCATCCCTTTAGGCTCACCCCTCACACCCGTTTACGTAGACGCCTACGTAACAGATCATCCTTTAAAAACTATCCTCCTCCACACTCAATAACCTTATTTAGTTGAATATCTAAACTTCTATTAAAAACAATAAAAGAAAAGAAAATTCACAAAACCAAGTTTTCTAAAAAATAATCAGAAAATATTGACTTTTACACTGAAAACAGATAATAAAATATAATAACAACAATAATTCATATCCAAGGTGCCTAGTTGCCCACACATTTGTTCCACTCACTCAACAAACTTCAAAAAAGCACAGTTTGATTCTCAGATCCACCATGGAAGCTTTAATCTCTCAGTTCACTTATCTCTCCGATCAATCCCTCAACGACAAAAACTTCGACCCACAAACAATCGAAGATCTAATGCGACTATTCGAGCTTGAATCATACAAAGCATGGGCTGCAATGGAGCTGGAGTTAGATAACGAAGTGGCAGATGCTGAAAATTCGATGAAAGAAGCCGAAGATGAACTCGAATCCGCCATGGAAAGCGCCATGAGGGAATTCAGAGAGTTTGAAGAGGAGATGGAGCGTGAGTCGAATAAGGAGCTGCAAGGATTGTTGTCCATCGGCGAAAGCGCCAGGCGGTTGGGGAAGACGATGGAGAAAGCCGCCAATATCGCTTCCAACAGGTACTGGTTAGGTTAGAAACGCGTGTATTCCATGAGTTGTTGGATTAAGGAAAATGTAAAAGTAATAAAAAATTATTAAAAAAAATTATAGATTACAGGGAAATAGGATTATAATAATCCAAATTATAACCTATTGATTGCAAAAGTCGCTAGACACTCTCTAGTAAGATTTGAGTATACTTGTCCTAAGTGGAGATTACTCGGGGAGTAATCAGCTTAGGCGAACAGTACTCTGGCCTCGGCAGCCTACCTTGTAGCTACTACTCGGGACTCGGTAGTACTCGGAGTCTAGGCGGGACTTTTACAACCATTCCTCGAAATAATTTATACATAAAGTTTGTAACTTAAATTTTCGTTAAGAGTAATCCCAATAGCATAATGATCATAGATTATACTTAATTTTCATTTGTTTCTCTCACACTGATAATTATGAATGAAATGGTGAAATTGAGTACATAAGTGGAAGTTAAGAGTGTCATTAATCAAACTGTAAGTATAGATTATAATTGACAATTTGTCATAGTTTGGATTATTAGAATCCAACAACCAACAACAACCTTACCTAAGTATCCACTTATCCTAAGTAATAAAACAGAATTTGGAGATAAGAAAGAATTTAAAAAAAAAGAGATATATTTTAGGAAAATTTTTGTTGGGGTCATATAATTTTAACACGTTACGAAACCAGTTACTTATCTATCACGTATATTGATAGGCTTTGGATTATTAGAATCCACTTATCCTAAGTAATAAAACAGGATTTGGAGATAAGATATATTTAAAAAAAAAAGAGATATATTTTAGGAAAAATTTTGTTGGGGTCATATAATTTTAACACGTTACGAAACCAGTTACTTATCTATCACGTATAGATGGATATCGGCTTAGTCTATATATTAGGAACCGTTGTAAAATCAATTGTATTTGAATTATGATTCATATCTTGTAAAACACAGACTAAACTGACGTACATTAACATGGCTCTATATATTCTAATAGGTATATTGAGGCAGCGTTGAATTCAGCAACAGCGTCGATGAGATCAGCGATGAAGACGGTTGCTGGCAAGGGGAAGAAAGTTCATCCATCGTGAATGGATCTGATGATTGTAAGTGAGTTACTGAATCGACTATGTGCGGTTTATGTTGTTGTTGTTGAATTGTTGGTATAATATTTCAGTTGATAAGAAAGTGAGGAACTATGTTTTAAATACTAAAAATGTGTGAATCATTTGAGGATGTATGTTAAGAAGTTGGTGATGATAATAATGCAAATTGTACAACTTATTTCATGAGTTCTTGATGCTAATTAATCTATGCATCAAGGTGAATATTTCAGTCGAGCTAATAGGGGTATCTATATATATAGAGGCTGGTTAACGTACAATAGGGCTTATCGTACATTACGTACGCGATAACCCTAGCCGTCAGATCTTCATCTCCCATGCGATTTAATACCTCCATGCGAACTGTACGAGCTGTGCGAATTCAATCTTCCACATGCGATTTTCTTCATCTACACACCCCATGCCATTTTTCACATTACCCCATGCTAACCATTTTTTCACATGCGGTATTCAATTTTCCACATGCGATTCTACACACCCATGTCATTTTTCACATTACCCCATGCTAGCCATTTTTCCACATGCGATATTCAATTTTCCATATGCGATTCTACACACCCAATGCCATTTTTCACATTACCCCATGCTATTTTTTCACATGCTATATTCAATTTTCCACATGCGATTCTACACACCCCATGCCATTTTTCACATTACCCCATGCTAGCCATTTTTTCACATGCAATATTCAATCTTCCACATGCGATTCTACACACCCCATGCCATTTTTCACATTACCCCATGCCATTTTTTCTCATGCGATATTCAAATCTTCCACATGCGATTTTGTCCATCTACATACCCCATGCCATTTTTCACACTACCCCATGCTAACCATTTTTTCACATGCGATATGTATTGAATTCACACCAGATCTGCACCTGATCGAACGGCTGGGATGATCGCGTACGTATCGTACGATAAGCGCATTTGTATTTTACTCTTTACCTATATATATATATATATATATATATATATATATATATAGGGAGCCGTTAAAATAGAAACCACCTCCAGTTGTAAGAACCGTGAGAACCACTCTCAACCAATCAGATTATACCAACAAATAGAGTATTTTGGTCTTTTACCCCAAATGTCAAATCCTCCCTCTTTCTCCACATTTAATGCCATAAGAGATTGATTTTCTCTCTCCCCATTTTTATTTAATTCTCTCTCCTGATTTCTTCAAAAAAAAAAACAAGTTTCTCTCCTGATTTCTTCAAAAAAAAAAAAAAAACAAGTTCATCCTCTTCCTCCCAACCCATTACCCACCACCATATTCATCACCACCCCCAAACACCTTTCCTCTCCGGTAATGCGATTGTTGTTTTCGGTGCAGACAAGACACACCCACACCCGCCTTCTTCTCCAGTGAGCCAAACCCCTCTCGTTCACCCATGTTTCTCTCTCTCAAACCCCTATCTCTCTCTCATACTCGTTCACCACCATGGGTCTGTACAACAAATCTAAGTAATATATGTTTAACTACAATAGTTAAACCTCAAAAAATAAAAATAAAAAGTTTGTTAGATGTAAGTTAACCTGAGGAGGGGGTGATGCTAATGGGTATGAGTTTCGGGTTGAGAATGAGAAGTCGGTGGCCGGAGCTGCACCTGCGGTGGCACAAGACAGATTGGTGGTTGATAAGGGAAAGTGTAAGGAGTGTGTGTGGACGTGATTGGTCAGCATCATAACTGGATATCTTACACTTGTTGCCACATGCTCAAATGTGTTTTGTATATTTTAATTTTAAATTTTATTTGAGATGAAATGTGACTTTAATGGATACTAAAGCAATAGCTCTTGAAACAACCTGAAAGAAAAAAAAAAGAGTTAATAGCCAAAATGTTCCCTGAGGTTTGCTCACTTTTGCCACTTTAGTCCAAAATCCAAATTTTTTAAATCTGCGTCCCTGAGGTTTGCATTTTGTTGCCATTTTAGTCCAAATTTCAAAAAAGTCTAATTTTGTCAGGATTTCTTACTGAATTTTGTCTTCTTCCTCATTTCTCATAAGGGCAAAATTGTGATTATAGATTATTATAAACTAATTTATATTAAAAAAAAAAGCCTCAAAGAACTTTAAATAACCCTAATCGATCAAAACCTCTCACCTTCCCTCATCATCTTCTTCCTCAGACCAGGAATCATCACAGCAGGATTCTGATGGTGTCCAACAGCCCAGGAATCATCACAGCAGGACTCTGTTAAAAAATTTGGGGGAAGGTGAGAGGTTTTGATCGATTAGGGTTATTTAAAGTTCTTTGAGGCTTTTTTTTATTTTTTTAATATAAATTAGTTTATAATAATCTATAATGACAATTTTGCCCTTATGAGAAATGAGGAAGAAGACAAAATTCAGTAAGAAATCCTGATAAAATTAGACTTTTTTGAACTTTGGACTAAAATGGCAACAAAATGCAAACCTCAGGTACCCAGATTTAAAAAATTTGAATTTTAGACTAAAGTAGCAAAAGTGAGCAAACCTCAGGGACCATTTTAGCTATTAATTAAAAAAAAAATACTTTTAAATTTTTTTTATCTATATTCAAAGTTGTAAATATATGTGATGAACTCGTGCCACAATGGGTATTGGATGGTGGAGGGTAGGTTTTTAACCTTCAACCCCGCTTTGCAGTGATGATACAAAAAACGTAAATTTTTTTGACGATGGCGTGGCAAGGATGGTGGGGGGTAGGTTTTTGAACCCGCAACCCCACTTTGCAGCCTCTTATGTTCGGAAAATTTGAGCCAAAACTTTTTTTTTCCAGAATCCACTCGTTCTTTTTTATTTTTGTTTGTTGGGTTTTTTATATTTTTTTTGAGGCGTCGATGATGATAGCAAACTATCTGAGACACCTATCTGAGCCAAAAGGTTTTACGTAAAACGTAAAACGTAAAAAGTTTTACGCCAAACGTAAAACTTTATACGTAAAACGTAAAACTTTTTTATGTAAAAACGTAAAACGTAAAAATTTTAATGTAAAACGTAAAAAAACGGCGCGTTAAAACGTAAAAAAACGGAGATTTTCTGTTGCGTTCGGTTTTGCGTAAAAACGTTTTTGTAAAAAAAAATTAAACCGTAAACTTGTTAACGTAAACCGTAAACTTTTTGTCGTAGAACGTAAAAACGTGAAACGTAAGAAGTGTTACGTAAATTTTTTCGTAAGTTCTACGTAAAACGTAATACGTAAAAAGTTTTTCGTAAGTTTTACGTAAACTTTTTCGTAAGTTATTCGTAAATTTTTTTCGTAAGTTTTACGTAAACTTTTTCGTAAGCTTTTCGTAAAACGTAAAAAGTTTTACGTAAAACGTAAAACGTGAAAATTTTAACGTAAAACGTAAAAACTTTTACGTAAAACGTAAAAAGTTTAAATTTTTAACGTAAAACGTAAAAAGTTTTACGTAAAACGTAAAAAGTTTAACGTAAAACGTAAAAAATTTAAATTTTTAACGCAAAACGTAAAAAGTGTACAAAAAGGGGCGCGTTAAAAAGTGAAAAAAAACGGCGCGTTTAAAACGGCGTGTAAAAAAACGACGCATTAAAAAACGTGGAGAAACGGCGCGTTTTAAAAAACGACGCTTGAAAAAACGCGTAAAAAAACGGCGCGTTAAAAAACTTCGGAAAAACGGCGCGTTAAAAAACTTCAAAAAAACGGCGCATTAAAAAACTTCGGAAAAACGGCGCGTTAAAACGGCGTGTAAAAAACGACGCGTTAAAAAAACGCCGACTGAGAAAAACGACGACTTAAAAAAACGGCGTTAAAAAACGGCGCGTTAAAAAAACGCCGATTGAGAAAAACGACGCCTTTAAAAAACGGCGCGTTAAAACAGCGCGTGAAAAACGGCGCGTGAAAAACGGCGCGTGAAAAACGGCGCGTCAAAAACGGCGTTAAAAAACAGCGCCTTAAAAAATGGCGTTAAAAAACGGCGCGTTAAAAAATCGGTGCGTTAAAAACGGCGCGTTAAAAACGCCGATTGAGAACGGCGCGTTAAGAACGCCGATTGAGAACGGCGCGTTAAAAAACGGCGCGTTAAAAACGGCGCGTTAGAAACGGCGTGTTAAAAAAACGCCGATTGAGAAAAACGACGCCTTAAAAAAAACGGCGCGTTAAGAAACGGCGTTAAAAACACAGCGTTAAACGGCGCGTTACGCTTGAAAAACGGCGCGTAAAAAAAACGGCGCGTCAAAAAAACGTAAAAAGCTTAACATAAAACTTAAATTGTAAAAAGTATAAAAATCTTTTAAAAAAATCTGAATTTAAAAATGCTTTTAATAAAGAAATTATGTTTAAAAGATAAAAGTAATAAAAGTAATTAATGAATAGGACAAAAAAGGTAATTTAAAATTAATATATATAAAAAGACAAAATAGAGTTATTTTACTTAAATACCCTTTTGTATTATAATATTAAAGACATAATAAGACAAAAAACTTTTAATATTAATATTAACTACTTTTAATCACATCCATCCATCTAGTTGATCTAAGGACCATAAAGTGGTTCTCATGGTTTTTACAACTAGAGGTGGTTTTCATTTTAGCGATATATATATATATATATATATTTTGGTTTAGATGTTTGTAGGGATTTATCATATTAAAAATTTAGTTTTGTTGTTTCGATGTGGATTTTGTTAATACCATAGGGCCTTTGGTCTATCGCTCTCATAGTGTGTAAATTGGTCTCTCCTCACAAGGACGGTTCGAGTCCCATAGTGGACACTGGTGTAAATGATCATAAGTAGAATTAGATTGTTGTACAAAAAGTTATATTCGTTAATGAGTTTTATAAAGAAAGGTTTGAAATGAAAAAGTTTGTGACCGATTAGGTTATTTTGAGCACACAAGGCCATCCGGCCCACCAAGGTTTTCTCACGCGTGATGTCGGGCTAGGCCCCCTCCCCTCTCTCTTTGTATGGGGGGGGGGGGTTCATTCACCGTGTGATGGGGTGTGAAAATTGACTATGTGTTGTTTATGTTCTTCTTGTCGTTGTTGTGGAATTACACTATAGATACTAAAATGTGTGAATCGTGTGAAGCTGTATGTTAAGAAATTGTATAATATCTTTTTATGAGTTCTTGATATTGTGGAATTACACTATATACATATGCAACAGGATGTAAATCTCAGTCGTGTTAATAAGAGGTTATGTACGTATGTGTTGGTTTATAAATTTGTTTCAGTTTTGGTGTTTTGATGTCGAATTTGGTTTTGGAAAATGGTGATTATAATTAGTAATTTGGAAAATAATGAAATAAGGGATGAATAAAATTCTGAGGTTGTTATAAAGAAATTATTTATGATGACTCTCCACGTTCTTAACTACCGTCTCTTCATGTACTCTTGTATTAATAACATGACCTATATATAGAGGTCCTTTGTATTTGATATCATATACTCAACATCAATAAGAAATTCATTCTCCCATTCTCCCATTCTTTCTATACATTGCTAATAGATTTCTAGTTATTACATAACACGTTATCAGCACGACTCGCTTTTCAAGTTGGATTATATCATCTTACAAGTAAGTTATCTACTTTTATAGCTTGTATTTTATTGCTCCATCTTAGCATGATTAATCTTGGACAAGCAAAACAAAACGTCCTTATGAAACCATATTTTTGTTGTATTATTTGCCTCTTTATGGCTGCACCATTTTGTTTTAAGTAACCGATTGTTTTCATTACAAACAGTTTGGATATATAAGTTTTTTGACAAGGTGGTTTATTACTTCGTTTAATTATATTCTAAGTTTAAACTAAATCAAGTCTATTTTGGTTTATAACCTTTGAATAATTAATCAGTTTGTTTAAAATAAAAAATAAATAAGTTTTTTTTTTTATCAAATAGGATCAGGCGTTATTGTTTGTTAAGCCCAAAGAAAAAAATTAATAGCCCACGTTATAAATAAATTCCTTTATATGTATAGTGCAATTCTAATATATATTATTTGCTTAAAAAAACAAATATGTGTTAAATCATAATTCTAATATATATCGTTTGCCTTAAAAAAAATATGTGTTAATTGCATTAGAGTATGTGTTGTATATTTTTAGGAGCATATTCTTATTTTAATTGATAAATGTGTTTAACAATAATGCTGAATAAATAATAAATTCATTGGATTTATAATGACAAAGATATGGGTGTAGCTTAAATGCAATGGAGAATCATAGTTTATTTTATGGGTGACAACGTGATGAGTTTGGTGAGTTATATTGCCTGTGTATGAGATTATTATCATAAAATTTGTTTATTTTAAAATGAGCGTATAAGCATTTTGACTTTTTAACTGTTACACTTTTAGCAGTTAAACATGCTAGCATCATCAAAAACTCTATCATGGATATTAGTGCTATTATCAGATTGTGGTGTATGTTATGTATGTTTTGTACAGCTGAAAAGTTAATTTGTATGTGATTTATTAACGTTAGTTGCATTAATTGTGACTGAATAGTTTTAACTATTGGGGTAAGTGGTTTGGTTTATTTGCTACATTGTTATATATGTATCTTTTAACATTGTTATTCATCCTATAGCAGTATCTAGTAATTTAGAATTGATTTTAATTGTGGCTGTAATGTCAAAGTTTATTTAGATTTATTGATCCTGTTTTAATATATTTTCAAGCTTGGATAATAATTTGATGATTAGTTTACAATTTATCTCGTTTAAGTTTGTGTACTGAAACTTCATGATTTCACGCCCTTGATAATTATATCTTAAAGTGATATTGCTTCTATATATAAGTCAGGATATCTAATGACCTATAGTGTATTTTCATAACTTTCTTTTCTAAAATAATAGTTGCTACTTATTCTTGTTTGTTCTTGTTTGTTTGTATAGTTGTATGTGTAATCTTATTTAACAATTTTTTTGTAATTCCTAAATGAAAAGAATTATTATACCATGAAAAATATGCTATAATATTTTATGTATTCATGTACATTCAATTTTGAGAATGTGTAATACGTATATTTGATATATAATGTAAGTGTTCATAGTCATTTTACTATGAATACAATATATGACAGGTCTATGCTTTGATGCGTTATATGATTATTTTTACTCCCACTGATGACAAATAATTGCTACAAATTAGTAGATAGTAAAAAGACATATTAAGTTAATGTTAAGACTTTCTGGATACCTCTCAAAGGAGGTTATATGAAATCATTTAATGAGGCATATTAAGTTAATGTTAAGACTTTCTGGATACCTCTCAAAGGAGTTTATTTGATAAAAAAATATTACTATTGAAACCTTATGGAGATATTTTGGTGTATGATATAATTGTGATTGTTTATATTGTGATAGGATAATACATATTTATGATACGATAACAAAGAACATAAATCATATATATTTGTGAGTTGTAAGTGATGAAAACGGGTTATGAAGTTTTATCATAACTTGCTCGCTTTACTGGTGACACAATTGAACAACTAAACCAAACTTGTGGTTTATTATCAATATTATGAAAAGTATAAATATGCTTACGTTTGACATCCAAAGTGTCATACTCCCTGTATCTCATTATAAAGGTCGTAAGATATAAGATTGATAAATCTTATACGACTCAACTACTTCTCAATTGATGGCAAGAAAAGAGAACATTATGAAAAACAAGATAAAGTTTTCCATTGGTCACACCTGAGATATACTCTTGAAGTAGCAATATCAAATGAAAAGTTCGAAATGATTTCATATAATGATCAAATTAATAATGAATCGATTATAAAAAAAAGCGTAATGATGGTCATGTTAATAACGAGATAGACCACCAAAAGAGGCGAATAAAGGGAGTGATCATATGAGAATAAAGTGTTGAAAGTTTGAGTTGCTAATACAATGTTGGCTCATATTTTATACGTTTAGTATACAAACAATGTGCACCTATAACATAGTGCAAGTAATAAATATATGATCATATGCTCATAAAGTAGCAACATTAATAAAGAATATTCAAGGTTATTACAAGAATAAAAGTTGTGTGGAGCTATCCATTCTCTAAAGTGAATGTAATGATATAACGATCAGTGAAAGGTCACAATCATGTAACAACTAAGGAAATTGTAAGGATACCACCATGAATGTTGTATGATTATTCCTTGAATAAAATGTGATGATATAATAATTGGTGCAAAGATCGTGATCATGGTAATTGAGGAATGATGCTCATGTAATGAGATCAACCATGTTTATATTGCGATGACTATAAAACGATCATTATAAAGGTTATGATCATGGTAAATGAGGAAACTGTAATGATCCGCAACCATGTTTATATTGAGATCGACCACAAGAAGTGGCAATATAAGGGAGTGATTATAATACGAGAATAAAATCTGGAGAACATGTTATAATATGAATGATTGAAATAATAATTGTTATTCTCTTGTATTTTCTATTTGTGTATTGAACAAACACGAGTGCAACTAAAAGCATATATGATGATTACAAACCCGAAGTTTATGGTTCATAAGCATTTAATGATTGGCATGACCGGTTAGACCATACCGAGTCTTGATGATGTGAAAAATATCAAAGAACTAGAAGATTCTTTATGGTACTTACACATGTAATATTTGCTCTCAAGGGAAGTTAATGATATACCAACTAAAGTATGGTTTAGATCCCTAAATATTCTGGAAATAATAAGGGAATATGTGTATCCCGACATAATACCATTTAGTATACTGAAATCGATGCATCATCTAAATGGTTATCAAATCCACAACCTGAAACTTGTGTGATTGTGGCTTAGCTATAGTGATAGCAAGCATATTAATCCAGATTACTATTGGTTACAAAGCCAAGGATCACGAGAAGAGCAAAAGTTCATTTAGGTACATGTAATTTTATATATAGTACCATCAATTTACATCAAGCCAATAAGTTATAGTTCTCCCCATACAGTTGGTTTTTGGTCAGGAACCAAAGATGTCTCATCAAAGATTTTGGTTGTGCGACATATATTGAAACTCATCCACCACACCGCACAAAGATGGGACTTCTAAAAAGTTTGAGAATATGTTGGATATAAATAATCATAGATTGAATACTTAAAGCCATTAGTGAGAAATTTGTTTATGGCTCATTGGTTTTCACTTTAGTGAATAAATGTTCCTAACATTAGGGGGGGAGATAACAAGCAGTTGGAAAGTAAAAAGTGAAATGAATTATCATGTCATATTGATCCTCAGATTATAAACTATAACTAGAAGTTTAAAGTATAATTCATTTACCAATATTAAAGAACAAATTACCAGACAAGTTCACTGACCTAAATAGAGTGACTAAGTAAGTCATCAACTGCTTATGCTCCAGTTATATTTGTGTCCCAAAAGGACAACCACATATTTTGTAGTGAGTCTATTTCACGCCTGAAGCGTGGTAGACTAGCCGATTCCAATAATAAAATTCCTCGAAAATTGGAGCAAGTAATTAAGATGGTCAAGTCGAGGTTATAGAAATAAGACCTCCTGAAGAGACAATAGACATGATGGTTCAAGAAGAACCTCAGGTACCTGAAAATAAAGAGATCTTGATAAGTTATATCATGTCTAAGATATGTATGGAATCGAAATAAAATCGACGTCGTTATACTTTTGTATATAATATAGCGCTTGAAATGATGAAGTGACGAGGATCAAGATTTAAGATCTGCCTATGAATGAAAACATATAAATGATTGGCCAAAATGGAAAGACACAAATAAGGCAGAGTTGAATTCTCTAATAAGATGGAAAGTTTCTGGATCAACAGTCCATACAAATGGGTCTTTTATGCGAATCGTGTGAAAATTAAATAAATTGATATAAGGCAAAATTGGTGGCACAAGTATTTTCGCAAAGACCTATAACTGATTATGAGGAGACGCATTCTCCGGTGGTGGATTTAATTAGTCTGGTAATATAAAGAGAGAATTGATATGTGTCTTATGAAAGTTATGAATCGCTGGATACTAAAAGTTTACATGAAAGTCCCTCAAGGATTTAATTTATTAAATAAATGTAAAATAAGCTCTCGAGAACGATATTATCGTTGTATACAGATTCATATTGAAATACGTTGAATATAATTGGAAATCCTGATGAGTATCCTAAAGCATTTAAGTGCTTATAAGGTTAAGTGGAAACTTCTTATGGATGTAACTCTTGTGCACCAATAAACATACATAGAATACATGTACTTGGTGATTATGGTATCTCAATGTACAGTGTATAAGCATGGTACAATATGTATTATACAAATGAAGCAAGTGTTCAAGACATCCTTGCATATGATATAGAAATCAATAAGGAGTTTTATGTAACAGAACTCCTAAAGAGTGTATGCACATACATTGTTTTTCAAAGTGGAAAGAAGTAAGTGAATGATTGTAAATGTCTGAAGCATTGATTTCAAAACCTCATGAATGTATCTTTATAAACTTAAAAAGATAGTATGGATAAAATAGTTGGATTGAGTGTTGTACAACTCATGAGATATTCTGATAAAGAGCAATATGAGTTTGTGTAACACCTCGAAAATTCACGTCCTGTAATGTGTTGACACGTGTCATAAAGTTTGAACGTGTGAAAGAAATATTATAGAAGGACTAAAGTTGACAAACATGGAAAGTATGTGAATATACGTATTCTAAGTGTCAACTGTGAATAAATATAATGTACATTAACCCTACATGATGCTCATACCTTCAAACGAATAAATCATGGATCATACGAAGCTAAAAGTGAGAGATTACAAACTACAGGGGTTAAATGTGTCAACATGTTTAAAGATATACCTCTGAGTGACCTTTTGACAAACCCGAAGCTTTGTAAATGTTAATCATGCTCACTAGAATGCACGATTTAAATTTCGTAAAGTTTCGTTAACGTATGAGAAAGTTATGATCGAATTCGTGTGCGAGGGGTTAAAGCGTCAACGTTGAAAGTTAGGCCTTTTCGGGTAACAATAAAGTTACCCGGGGACTTAACAAAGTGGGTATATATCTTAAGGCCCTTATAGATCAATTTCGAAGGCTCAAAATGCAAAGAACAAGTGCCTAATCGAAGTTTGAAGAGCCAGGGACCAAAACTGCAATTTTTAAAAAGTTTGTTGGATGACCCCAAGGGCTCGCGTAGCGCGAGCACTAACTGCCTAGGCAGTCGCGCTACGCCACTGCCACATCTGGGCAGATTTCTGATTTTCTTGGATGTGTGTCTGCTAGGTGCCTTTGTGATCGACTTTAACCGATTTTTCACATCCCCCTTGGCCCCTAAACGACCCCTAAACCTATAGGGCACTTGTTGGAAGGGTATGGTGAGTGCTAGACTTGTTTGTCAACCAATTGTGGTGATTGAATTCACTATAAAAGGGCCTTCAAGTTACAAACACTCCTCACACCTTCATCTGCATTTGTGGATCACTTCTAGAGCTCAAACTTCCTCTCAAGTGTTCTCTAATCAAGCTTAGGACTTCAATAAGTGTTCTAATCCTTCTTTAATTGATTTTTAGCTTAGTTATTTAGCTAAAAGTCAAACCGTCGTAATTACGGTTTGACTTCGAGATTAGTCATCACTGGCTCAGTCATATCTCGAATTAATAGTAGTTATAGATTGGTATTTATGTGGGTAATAAAACCTCAAAAGGGTTTCCCCTGATCACCACTCTAACCAGGTCAAAAGTCGGGTCAAACATATAATTAAAAAGTCAACAGGATGCTTAAAAATGTCATTTATGCATAATTAGCTATCTAGAACATATACAACCTGTTTGATCATTGTTATAACTTAGTAATAAGTGTAAGAACATGTCTAAACATGTTCCACCCGACTGTTTCCTGTTTAGACCCGGTTCGGAACCGAAAGTCACATAGTTTGACTTTCACTTTGACTTTCAGTTCTGACCCGTTTAGGCATGTTTTAGAAATGCCTCAGAGCTTTAATTGGATGAGGATACATGTTAGAACAACCTTCTATGATTATGCACCTTGGTTCACTAGTTATCCAATTAATATGCATATTTCCGTTAATTGCTCATATGTTGACCGTTATGCCCTTATTATCTTAAAAACGTGATTTATGAAAATGTAAAAGTGTAGAAACCTTAGTTACCGATATATAAACTTGTATGCAAAGTTTGACATCAGTTTGACTTGTAGATTAAGAGTTATGCTCAATATCGCTAAATCAATGCTTTATGTTAATAAAATGGCGTAATTAGCGTATAGCCTAGTTAAGCCTACTTTTTGGTATCAAACTTAATACCCACTGATGTAATATATTATTTTGGCATTTTTAAAGATTTTTAATTAATTTTAGGCTGAGCATAACTAGTAGTCGTAGGCTTAAGCCGGTAATTGTCGGTTTGCCCTTACGGGCCATAAAAATGAGTTTTACTTATCGAAACGACTCCAAACCTTTTGCTACCGACCACATATAATAAATAAATTATTTTAAGCCTTCTGGAAATACAAAAATATCAGATTTAAGTATCAAACCCGGAAATGGCCTTTAATCGCCTTATTTAGCGTTTTTAACGCATAGTATGTTTTAAAATCATATTGAACATACTCGGGTTGATACCTACTGATATATGAGGCAAATTATGATATTCTAACAGTAAGAAAAGGTTGATTAACTCAGACTTCGTTTTTGAGCTTTTCAGCTTATGTGAAATTACCAAAATACCCCTACGGGGCATAGTTTGGTTAAAAATGATAAATTTCACATATATGCTTTAGCCTACTGTTATAACTCATCAAATTGAGTATGTTTGCTGTTTACATCAGACCAGTAACTCAGTTAAACATCTAAGCGCTTTTACAAACTTTAAAACGACCAAACTACCCCTACGGGGCATAGTTTGTGTTTAAATTAGTTCGGGGCATAATGAAAGACATCCTACTGATGTCACAACATATTTGAAGCATATTACCTTAGGAAACCTGCATATGGCTCTTACGGATACCCGTTACGCATTTTACGCGTTCGGTTCGGTTTATGTAACAAGTTTACATAAATTAACCGACACGGGTCAAACCTTATCGGTTTCATCTCATAATCCAGAATGTAAATAATAAACCCACATTAAACAAGTCTCTGAACTTGTCGGGTCTAAATCACATTCTATCCGGTCTTCGCTTAATCGTGCGTACGAACCGTATCTTTGAAACTAGTCGGTCTAAGCTTAAGCTTAATAAAAGACCCGTTAGTATTCTAATAGGTTATATTAAACCTTCGTTCCAGATTAGGAGAACCAGTAAAAGCTACGTGCATTTTGCTTATTGTGATTTATACTTTGCATCAGGTAAATACTTTTAACTTATTTTCCCTATACGGGCTTGGGTTACGGTACATAGCGTACCGCTTGATCGAGCATCAAATCTCCACGCTTAGTGGGTAGTTGAATAATTTGATCGGCTCGTTTAAACAGTCTTGTTTACTTTACAGCCTTTGGGGGGTTAATGACCATGTCCCGGATATCCTTGGCATCATCTTACGAGATTGGCCACGACCTGAGCACGGCGTGTAGGCGTACACCGTCCGTGTATAACTCAATTATGTGGTGTGTCTATTGATCTTTAACCCGGACTAGATCCGGGCTACTGAACGCATAAGTAACATGTAATTCGTTCACAAGATTATAATATTAAATAATTCTCCCAAGTTAATAAAAAGATTAATCTTGTCTCTGTGCACTTTAATCAAATTATAAAAACATTTATGCCATGTGCATCCAAACCAATTTTTAAATCATTTTCCAAAATGAGTCAGTTGATTGTATTTACCAGTGTAAACTGACGTATTTTCCCAAAAAGACTAAATGCAGGTACTAAACGTAATTGGCTGGATTGTCTCCTTAGCATCAATAAAGAGTTTCGCAAGCTTAAGATGCCTGAAGTCTGTTGAACTATTGTTTCCATTTTATGTTCGATCCTTCTGTGGATAAGCTCCCGAATATTGTGATAGTTGATATTACAATAATAAATTGGGTTGTATTATATTTTAATTGCTTCCGCTGTCCTTAATAATATTGTGTTGTTTGACTATTATGTTGCCAACCATGACGTCACGATACTCCCCACCAGGCCCACCGGTGACACGTGGAAAATCGGGGTGTGACAGGTTGGTATCAGAGCCAACACTGAGTGAATTAAACACTAGCCTTAGTGTTTAATCTCAGTTACACAAAATTGCACATATCTAAACCTCCTGAGTCTAGACTTAACTTAGGAATATTCTCAATCCTAATGTTGAAATTTTTACTTTCAAATTTTTGTTGGATACGTCGCCAAGCGAAGAAGCCGTAATAGGAGTTCTCCACACCCGGAGCCCTGAGATGCTGAGCTTCGTACCACGGCTAGAATGAAACGAGCATCCAAGGAGAAAGCATTCAGAAATAAAATGAAGAAGAAACTCCTTTTATTGAAGATCGTTTCCTTATTAGTCCTTATAAGGACATAATTATCTTTCAGTCCCTACGAGGACAACATTATTCCTTTCAAGTCCCGCTTAGGGCAACTTTATACTTTTATTTTTATATAATGGAATGATTAAGTTTAAACTTTCATTCTAAACAAGAAATATTAAATAATGTAAAATAACATTTCTTTTATAAGATCTACCATTATAATAAAATGGCAAAGTCTAAAAAGGACAAGACCTAGCCACGTGTCATTTTAAGACCGGGCCAAGATGGTAATTCCATAATTAGATTTAGATCCATATTAACACCTCAATTTAAAATTGTTCTGCGTTAATTATAAATTAAGAATCTTAAGTGTGAAACCTAGCCTACGGGTCAATTATAAGACCGGGCCAAGATGGTAAGACCTGTTAAAAAGATTCAAATCATTAATTAAGAATCTTAAGTGTGAAACCTAGCCTACGGGTCAATTATAAGACCGGGCCAAGATGGTAAGACCTGTGTAAAAGATTCAGATCTCTGTTAACATCTTAAAACATTTAACACTCCTGGCAGATGTGATTTCATTTAAAATCACACACGTCATTTTATAAAGGATTCTTCAAAAGATTCCTAACCCAGTTTAATGATCTCTGAATCCTGGGTTTACATCATTAATTAAGATGATCATATTTTAACCATACGTGGTAACATAATGCCTACGGGCCCTGCTCATTTCCATATGAGCCAAAAGACAGTGGTAGCAAAGACTCCCTGTCAGATAAAGCTAATGAACTAGGTTCAAACCTCAAATGGTTTGATTCTCTGAAATCCTAGCATATAATTTATAATTGTCCATGTGACTAGGCCTATTGTGCCAATATACTTTCATGCTTTGATTCTCTGAAATCATAGCTTAAAATTTATAAATGTCCATGTGACCAGGCCGTTGGGTGCCACTGATAAAACTGTTAATGTTTTATAATTAGGATAAATTATAATAGAAATCCTAAATAAATATATGAATAATAAATTAACCAAATATGGTCTCTGTTTACCATGGTTAATGAATTTCCCTAAGGGCAATTCTGTAATAAGCATCCCTTAGAAGGGAAGTGCCTACGGGCTATAGTTAATGTCCTCTGAGACTGAAGACAGTGGCAGCCTACAGCTCCCTGTCAGGAAAAAAAAAAGGTAATGAACTTTGATTCAAACCTTAATGCCGCGATTCTCTGAAATCATGGCTTATAAATTTAACTTGTCTACGCGACTAGGCCATCTGTGCTATTATTATTAACTTATGAATTAGGATTTATGATAAAAATCCTGAATAAAATAAATATCCTTCCTTCCCTGTCAGTAAGCAGTTTAAAAGGAAATCTTAAAGGTGAAACCTGGCCTACGCCGCCAAGATGGTGAAACCTGCTCAAGGAATTCAGATCCTTGTTAACACTTGGGAACGTGTTAGCACTCTTGACTAATGTGATTCGAGAAAATCACAACAGTCATCCTTACATTGGATTCTTCCAATCCCCTTATCTAAACCTAGAAATTTAGGAATCATGGCTTATACCATCCTATAAGATGATCATATTAGGAACATCCGTTAGTGATGATGTGCCTACGGGCTAAACTTGTTGTCCGATAAGACAATGACAGTGATGGTCTTTGACCTCCTGTCTAAAATATTGGACTATGTCCAAACATAATAGTCTACATGATTCAATGCGATCATGACTAATATCATTTAATATGATGATAATATTATTTAACATCCTTTAGTGATGTTTTGCCTACGAGCTATAATATATTGTCCATTTGAGACATGGACATTGTTATCTTTATGATTCCTTGTCTGAGGTGGTGAGCTATGCTCAAGCCAAAATAGTCAATATGATTAATGCAATCATGACTTATATCTTCTAATAGGATGAACCTATTATAAACATCCATTAGTGATGTTTCGCCTATGGGCCATATTATATTGTCCATGTGTGACAAAGACATTGTGATCATTACGATTCCATGTCCAAGGTAGTGAGCTATGCTCAAGCCTAATAGTCGATACGATCAATGCGAGCATGACAAAAATCATCAATACGATGATTAAAACAGTTTCAACATCCTTAGAGATGTTTTGCCTAAGGGCTATATTATGTTGTCCAATCGAGACGAGGCAATTTTAATCTTTTGTGATTCTTTGCCAAAGGGGTGAGCTATACTCAAACCCCATAATCTATACTCGTTGGGATCCTGACTGGTATCATCAGTATGATGATCATAATATTAACATCCCTCGCGATGAAATGCCTACGGGCTATACCCTATTCTGGTGTCGGTAAGACAACGATAGTAGTGATCTTTATGATCCCCTAGTCAAAATGGTGTGATTATACCCAAACCTAATAGTCAATATGATCGATGTGATCATGACTAATATCATTAGATACGATGGTTATATATAAACATCCATTAGTGATGTTGATTGGCTTCTTTTCTGCCAAATGAATCGTCCTTCAAGACGATGACGGTTGTGGTCCATGACTCCCTGTCCAAAGGTGAAGAACCACGTTCAAACCTGGAAGCCCTAATCTAATAAGATTGCGGCTAATAAATTAAGGTCCTTGAAAATAGACCATCGAGTTATGTTTTAAAGTCATTCAGGACAAGCCTATGTGCTATAATTGGTCATTCGTGACAAGTTGACCTATTAAATGTTAACATTCCTGGTGACATGCCTTTGTACCAGATTTGAAGAATGTCCTTATAACAAGGCCGTTTGTGCCATATCTAAATGTCCTTTGTGACAAGGCCTTCGTGCCGTATAATCATTTATGTCCTTCATGACTGGGCTTTATGCCATATTTTCTACGTCCCTCGCGACAGGCTTCTATACCATATATGTATAAAAATATATAACCGAAGTCATGAAAAGCTAGCCCTTGAGCTATTTATAATCGTAATTGTGACAAAGACAGTTGTGACATTATGGTCCCCGGTCAAGCAAGTATTGGACTCGCTCCAAACTTTGAATGCCATTGATGGTCCAGTTGTGACCTAGGCTAAATATAATGGAATTTCGTTCAAAATAACATTCGCTATGAATGTTCGGAACAGAATAGCCCATACGGTTTATGAATGCCGTGGCTAATGTAAGTCAGGTCATCAGGATGATGACTAATAATGGGTAAATCTTGGTGATTGGTACCAAGTTTCGAGTATGGAAAACTCGGGTGAGGTAGACGAAAGTCGCAACACTATTAAGGCGACGAAAGTTGATAAAACTACAAACGTAAACCTCAATATTAATGGAGTTAATCATCGGGCTGTGGTTGACGCAGCAATTGAAAGGACCATGGAAAAGGTCATGAGACAATACAAAGAGCTGAATACTTCTCGCTCTAAATCTCATTCAAAACCATGTTAAATTACTCATGAGGAGAGCTATGCTCACACTTCAAATATGAAGGATGAACCAAAGAAGGAGGATAACTCCCAGAAATCTGAGAAAGAGAGCGAGTACAGGCTTAATAAAAAGCAACGAAAGTTCGGTAAGAAGCCTGTATACCTCTGAGACTGCTTCAGCATTATTAGATGGATGTTTTATATCCATAAAGAATCATTTTTCCGATGTCCTAGTTTCGTTAAATATAAGGACTCAATAAAGTGATAAAAATCGATTGGTTGCCTCGAAAAATCAAGCCCATATCGTGGGTGATAAGAAGCAATTAATTATCAAGACTCCTTATGAGACAACTCTCATAATTACACGTATCCGTACGATTAATTAAAATTAAACATAAAAAAAATGGTGGAATTGGCCGTCCCCGGAGTCGAACCTGGGTCTAGGCCGCACCTTTCGCGCGCCTAGCCAACTGAGCTAGGTGCCTAGTTTGTGAAACTTCCATAATTGATTTAATATAAGCACTTGCACAATAAACTTCCTTATCATTTATCAATGATAACATCTGCTAAGTGTCCTGTTTTTAATACAGGCAATAATAAATCTTCATGAACCATAAACTTAGCAAAATTTTTATTATCATCCACAAGGTATAACTTACCAAGGAAACCATAGTAACCGATTCTTATGGATCGGCAAGGAGTCCTTCCGAAAATCTAAAAGCACTCTTTCTTTGCATAGAGTGCGACAACATATGTTATTTTAATTATTTTTTTCATTGTTTTCTATCGCCTGCGAATGCCAAACTATGTTGATAAAAGTGTCATATGAGGATTGGCGTATCCTAGTGTGTCCCATAGATTATTTCCATGTCTGATCAGCATGGAGGTTTAATACATGGAACCCCTAAGATATCCCAATGATCATATTGTACTAAAGTCGACTAGTAGTATTCAAAGAAGATATCCAGAATGGAATTTTCCAAGTAAATGTTCCCGATTAAGGAATTCGTGAACTAGTAACATAAAGGTGTCACTTATTTGACACGAGCAATGGTGGATGAACTGGAGCCTGAGATATGGAAAATCTCTGTAGCCTCCTTGTACCTTGATTATCTTCTCATAAGTTTTCCCTGCTCACCTCCTGGAAGGCAGGTAGAATTAAGTTTTAATACTCCATTTAAGACTGCATTATTATGAAATCTCCATGACGGCTAGTACCATCATTGGAAGAATCGAAACCCTGATTAATTAAGCTTTTAAATAGAGGGTTCATATAGCCTAACTCGATATTCCGAGAGTTGATATTGTTAAATAAGAAAGACGGTTCATTTTGCTTACGCATTAATTGCCGCAACCCTAATTAGTCAACGATTAGAAATTTGCCATCAGCTATCCAGGATCTAAAGGCAAACTATTGGTGGATAGGCTTGAAGAAGTCTGTGGCCACCTATGTAGCTAAATGCTTGGCTCATGCGCAAGTCAAAGCCGAGCATCAGAAACCATCAGGTTTGCTACAACAGCCTGAACTTCCTACGTGGAAGTGGGGAATGGTAACCATGGATTTTATTACCAAGTTACCAAAAGATCAGGAAAAGAAATGATACAATATGGGTTATAGTTGATAGACTGACTAAGTCAGCACATTTTTACCCATCAAGGAGACTTATAGCTCCGACATGTTAGCCCAGTTTTACGTTGATAAGATTGTAGCCTTACATGGCATACCTGTGTCTATTATCTCTGATAGAGATACTAGGTACACGTCGCATTTTTGGAAGAGTTTCCAGCAATCTTTGGGCACATGTTTGAATATTAGTACGGCTTACCATCCTCAGACAGATGGTCAGAGTGAACGTACTATTCGAACATTGGAAGACATGCTACGTGCATGTGCAATCGATTTGGGTGGTAGTTGGGATAACAACCTACCATTAATCGAATTCTCCTACAACAATAGCTACCACACCAGCATCAAGGCTGCGCCTTTTGGGGCATTATACGGTAGAAAGTGTAGATCGCCCGTTTGTTGGGCGGAAGTTGGAGACGTCCAGTTATCAGGACCAGAGATAGTGTTCGAAACCTCGGACAAGATTGTCCAGATTCGAGACCGTCTCAAAGCTGCCCGGGATAGGCAGAAGAGTTACGCTGATCCTAAGCGTAAGGATTTTCACTTCGAAATAGGTGACAAAGTCCTACTTAAAGTGTCACCCTGGAAAGGTGTGATGCGGTTTGGTAAGAAAGGCAAGCTAAGCCCGAGATACATAGGACCTTTCGAGGTTATCGAACATATTAGGTCAGTTTCCTATAAGTTAAACTTACCAGAAGAGCTCAGTGGAATTCACAATGTGTTCCACATCTGCAATCTGAAGAAGTGTTTCGCTGACGAATCACTGGTTATACCACATACAGATGTGCATATATATGAGAGCTTAGAGTTTGTGGAAAAACCTTTGTCGATTGAAGGTCGACAGGTAAAGAAGCTTCGAAGGAAGCATGTACCTATTGTTAAGGTCAAATGGGATGCCCGTAGAGGTTCCGAATTCACGTGGGAGGTTGAATCCACGATGAAAGAAAAGTACCCTTACTTAGTTCAGTAAATCTCGGGTCGAGATTTATTCTAAGGGGGTGAGGATGTAACACCTCGAAAATTCACGTCCTGTAATGTGTTGACACGTGTCATAAAGTTTGAACGTGTGAAAGAAATATTATAGAAGGACTAAAGTTGACAAACATGGAAAGTATGTGAATATACGTATTCTAAGTGTCAACTGTGAATAAATATAATGTACATTAACCCTACATGATGCTCATACCTTCAAACGAATAAATCATGGATCATACGAAGCTAAAAGTGAGAGATTACAAACTACAGGGGTTAAATGTGTCAACATGTTTAAAGATATACCTCTGAGTGACCTTTTGACAAACCCGAAGCTTTGTAAATGTTAATCATGCTCACTAGAATGCACGATTTAAATTTCGTAAAGTTTCGTTAACGTATGAGAAAGTTATGATCGAATTCGTGTGCGAGGGGTTAAAGCGTCAACGTTGAAAGTTAGGCCTTTTCGGGTAACAATAAAGTTACCCGGGGACTTAACAAAGTGGGTATATATCTTAAGGCCCTTATAGATCAATTTCGAAGGCTCAAAATGCAAAGAACAAGTGCCTAATCGAAGTTTGAAGAGCCAGGGACCAAAACTGCAATTTTTAAAAAGTTTGTTGGATGACCCCAAGGGCTCGCGTAGCGCGAGCACTAACTGCCTAGGCAGTCGCGCTACGCCACTGCCACATCTGGGCAGATTTCTGATTTTCTTGGATGTGTGTCTGCTAGGTGCCTTTGTGATCGACTTTAACCGATTTTTCACATCCCCCTTGGCCCCTAAACGACCCCTAAACCTATAGGGCACTTGTTGGAAGGGTATGGTGAGTGCTAGACTTGTTTGTCAACCAATTGTGGTGATTGAATTCACTATAAAAGGGCCTTCAAGTTACAAACACTCCTCACACCTTCATCTGCATTTGTGGATCACTTCTAGAGCTCAAACTTCCTCTCAAGTGTTCTCTAATCAAGCTTAGGACTTCAATAAGTGTTCTAATCCTTCTTTAATTGATTTTTAGCTTAGTTATTTAGCTAAAAGTCAAACCGTCGTAATTACGGTTTGACTTCGAGATTAGTCATCACTGGCTCAGTCATATCTCGAATTAATAGTAGTTATAGATTGGTATTTATGTGGGTAATAAAACCTCAAAAGGGTTTCCCCTGATCACCACTCTAACCAGGTCAAAAGTCGGGTCAAACATATAATTAAAAAGTCAACAGGATGCTTAAAAATGTCATTTATGCATAATTAGCTATCTAGAACATATACAACCTGTTTGATCATTGTTATAACTTAGTAATAAGTGTAAGAACATGTCTAAACATGTTCCACCCGACTGTTTCCTGTTTAGACCCGGTTCGGAACCGAAAGTCACATAGTTTGACTTTCACTTTGACTTTCAGTTCTGACCCGTTTAGGCATGTTTTAGAAATGCCTCAGAGCTTTAATTGGATGAGGATACATGTTAGAACAACCTTCTATGATTATGCACCTTGGTTCACTAGTTATCCAATTAATATGCATATTTCCGTTAATTGCTCATATGTTGACCGTTATGCCCTTATTATCTTAAAAACGTGATTTATGAAAATGTAAAAGTGTAGAAACCTTAGTTACCGATATATAAACTTGTATGCAAAGTTTGACATCAGTTTGACTTGTAGATTAAGAGTTATGCTCAATATCGCTAAATCAATGCTTTATGTTAATAAAATGGCGTAATTAGCGTATAGCCTAGTTAAGCCTACTTTTTGGTATCAAACTTAATACCCACTGATGTAATATATTATTTTGGCATTTTTAAAGATTTTTAATTAATTTTAGGCTGAGCATAACTAGTAGTCGTAGGCTTAAGCCGGTAATTGTCGGTTTGCCCTTACGGGCCATAAAAATGAGTTTTACTTATCGAAACGACTCCAAACCTTTTGCTACCGACCACATATAATAAATAAATTATTTTAAGCCTTCTGGAAATACAAAAATATCAGATTTAAGTATCAAACCCGGAAATGGCCTTTAATCGCCTTATTTAGCGTTTTTAACGCATAGTATGTTTTAAAATCATATTGAACATACTCGGGTTGATACCTACTGATATATGAGGCAAATTATGATATTCTAACAGTAAGAAAAGGTTGATTAACTCAGACTTCGTTTTTGAGCTTTTCAGCTTATGTGAAATTACCAAAATACCCCTACGGGGCATAGTTTGGTTAAAAATGATAAATTTCACATATATGCTTTAGCCTACTGTTATAACTCATCAAATTGAGTATGTTTGCTGTTTACATCAGACCAGTAACTCAGTTAAACATCTAAGCGCTTTTACAAACTTTAAAACGACCAAACTACCCCTACGGGGCATAGTTTGTGTTTAAATTAGTTCGGGGCATAATGAAAGACATCCTACTGATGTCACAACATATTTGAAGCATATTACCTTAGGAAACCTGCATATGGCTCTTACGGATACCCGTTACGCATTTTACGCGTTCGGTTCGGTTTATGTAACAAGTTTACATAAATTAACCGACACGGGTCAAACCTTATCGGTTTCATCTCATAATCCAGAATGTAAATAATAAACCCACATTAAACAAGTCTCTGAACTTGTCGGGTCTAAATCACATTCTATCCGGTCTTCGCTTAATCGTGCGTACGAACCGTATCTTTGAAACTAGTCGGTCTAAGCTTAAGCTTAATAAAAGACCCGTTAGTATTCTAATAGGTTATATTAAACCTTCGTTCCAGATTAGGAGAACCAGTAAAAGCTACGTGCATTTTGCTTATTGTGATTTATACTTTGCATCAGGTAAATACTTTTAACTTATTTTCCCTATACGGGCTTGGGTTACGGTACATAGCGTACCGCTTGATCGAGCATCAAATCTCCACGCTTAGTGGGTAGTTGAATAATTTGATCGGCTCGTTTAAACAGTCTTGTTTACTTTACAGCCTTTGGGGGGTTAATGACCATGTCCCGGATATCCTTGGCATCATCTTACGAGATTGGCCACGACCTGAGCACGGCGTGTAGGCGTACACCGTCCGTGTATAACTCAATTATGTGGTGTGTCTATTGATCTTTAACCCGGACTAGATCCGGGCTACTGAACGCATAAGTAACATGTAATTCGTTCACAAGATTATAATATTAAATAATTCTCCCAAGTTAATAAAAAGATTAATCTTGTCTCTGTGCACTTTAATCAAATTATAAAAACATTTATGCCATGTGCATCCAAACCAATTTTTAAATCATTTTCCAAAATGAGTCAGTTGATTGTATTTACCAGTGTAAACTGACGTATTTTCCCAAAAAGACTAAATGCAGGTACTAAACGTAATTGGCTGGATTGTCTCCTTAGCATCAATAAAGAGTTTCGCAAGCTTAAGATGCCTGAAGTCTGTTGAACTATTGTTTCCATTTTATGTTCGATCCTTCTGTGGATAAGCTCCCGAATATTGTGATAGTTGATATTACAATAATAAATTGGGTTGTATTATATTTTAATTGCTTCCGCTGTCCTTAATAATATTGTGTTGTTTGACTATTATGTTGCCAACCATGACGTCACGATACTCCCCACCGGGCCCACCGGTGACACGTGGAAAATCGGGGTGTGACAGTTTGATAATATCATCCATCTTTATCAAAAGTCCTCTTCTAAAAGTTCAATATAATAGCAGTTTATAGTGATGATGTTTAGGCACCATCGAGTGAAACTGTCAAGCTTTTAGAGGGAGAATTTTTGAATGACCTTGACACGTTGTAATTATTGCTCGACCTGCAGTTCGAGTATATGTGTAATCAATCAAACTATATCTATTAGAGGTTTACGCGTTTTACCATGGACAAAGTTTATCCTTTAACTACGTTAAAGGTTGTTCAATTACTTGATATATAAAATGGCTGTTATAGCTTCATATGAAAGAAATTGATATTTTTGGTCTAGAGGTACCATCTTTAAAGTGTAATTGTGCATTAGTATCCCTTGCTATCTATTCATGATTTTATATATCTTTATTGAATTTATTGATTTGATATAGCATGTGTTAAACGACGAAATATTGAAATGGGAAAACATCTATTTCAATACATCTAAGGTATGTAAGATATGAATTTATATTTTACTAACCTATCAAAACAAGTTTGGTTAGTTTTGTAAATGCAGGGAATGTAACAAATCACAGTTGTGGATCTTATGATATTTATTTAAAATAAGAGGCATTAGAAGGCTCATATGAAGATATACAACATTGCGAACATAAAGAATTGCACATTAAGGGATCAAGTGGCAAATCATTGACCACAAAAACTTTGAGCAAATTTCAAGAAAAATGGACACTAGTCACTTGAATAATACATGTTCAAATGAGGGGGAGTATTATACAAGTTGCACTCTTTTTCCCTTCACTAAGTTTTATCCCATTGGATTTTCTTAGTAAGGTTTTTAATGAGGCAACGTACATGATCTAGAAGTATCACGGGAGACGATACGTGTTGCACTCTTTTTCCCTTGGCTGAGGTTTTGTCCCACTGGGTTTTCCTGGCAAGGTTTTTAACGAGGCAACATCTCCAAGTGTATCAAGTTGATAACCAAGCGTATTAAAAGTTTATAGATTATTTTCATTTATCACGTGGATAGTCAAGGGGGAGTGTTATAAAGAAATTATTTATGATGACTCTCCACGTTCTTAACTACCGTCTCTTCATGTACTCTTGTATTAATAACATGACCTATATATAGAGGTCCTTTATATTTGATATCATATACTCAACATCAATAAGAAATTCATTCTCCCATTCTCCCATTCTTTCTATACATTGCTAATAGATTTCTAGTTATTACATAACAGAGGTGTAGTTATACTCGTAATGATTTTTGTAAAGAAAATGTTAAAACTGAACAAAAGTTATTACCATTTTCTTCATCATATGTGTTTCCATGTGTGATGTTTCCTCACAATATAAAAAAATAAGAAATGATACGCGTCTCAATCTCTTACTCATGTATCTTCGCACGATAAAGTACGATTGTATTCTACACTTTCTATATATATACCTTGTATCGACTATTTATAAAATAAAAAATATATACGAATTAAAAACTACCTTTTAATTATAACCTTATGTAGACTTAGGAAAATAATCGATCTTGTTTTTTTTTTTTGAACATAAATGCATACAAGTCACTCATAGGTGAAACTTTCAAAACCACCCGTTTTGACCCGTTACTCAATCTATCCATACAAAAGCTTATGCTCGATCAAAAGAAAGAAACGACCTTCCGTTCAAAAAACAACAATTGAAATGATGTAACTCATGATTATTCATAAAACGATTCGTGAATATGATGTTCCGTTTCTACAAATTGAAATTTAGCTAAAGGCTCCTAAATTAGCTCAACTGTTACCAAAAAAATTTGTTGCTTCAACACTATAATTCAGTGAAATTACCTAAGCCAAATGTTCAAACTTTTTAAAAAATCCATGATGGTAAATATTTTGCTTAGACCGTGGGGTATGGTGGGGCGGGGGTTTGGGGCATGATGTAAGACCCTCAATCCATTTTAATCAATTATCCAATAATTTTCGATTATGATACTGTATTAAGATTAAACATACACTTAAAAATGCGAGTTTGTTAAAACATTTTACTAAATAAAACATTCCAACATTTCGTAATTTAATTCGCCGTTTAAAACGTGACGACGAAACTATTCGCGGAAGCTTTGATCTCGTGTGTTCGGTTCTTCGTTGAGTTTGATCATCATCCGACACTCTAAATAAACCTACATTTCATAAAACATGAAATGAGTTAGTCACACATAATATAATAACGTTTAATCAAGTTCGAACACAAGATTAAACAAGTTAAACAGCTTTTATTTTGCCAGATAATAAGCCCCTCGCTGGGCGTAATAGACATCTTCTTTGTCTTTCATACTCGGCCACCATAAACATTAGTTATGATGATTACCTGAAACATTTAAACAATTTTGCAACGTCAATTTATCAACCAAAACCACCCAATAGTAAAAGGGTGTATTAGGATCCTTAGAAATTAGCAAAATCGAAAACTACGCCCCAAAAACGGATTCGATTAACTAAGATACGCAAAACTCAACAAAAATGTCTGGGCACTACCGTAGCTTACGGTAGTCACCGTAAGCTACGGTAGCCTCTGGGCAATATACGGCTGCTGTAAGGCAGTAGAGAACCAGTGTAACCATTTCAGTTACTACCGTAAGTTACGGTAGCTACTGCACATCCTTTGTTATTTGTTGTTTTGACCCATTAAGGGTATTTAAGCGTTTTCAAACTTAAAATCGCTTTCCGTTGCTTCTAGCATGGCATTACCATATTTCTTATCATAAAAGTTTTCACCACGACCGTATTTATGGCGGGATTAATGTGGTGATCTATATAACCCGAGTTTAACCCATCGAATCATTAGTTTACGGCAAGGACTCAAATAGAGTCACTCGACTAAAGATTTATATCTTTCAATTTCTATACCCATTCTAAATATTTATCCAACCATAAAACTAGATTCCAAACAACCTTTAAGGGTTGTTTGTTCAATTTAGCCTACAAGGGCGTTTTGGTCAATTTTGGTCCTTCGTTTAACACAGAGGACTTTTAGATACTTGTTTGACCCAAAAATCCTATCTTTTAACTATAATCTTGTTTAGAAATCATTATGTTTCTAAAACACCACGATTATAACTTAAATTATTCGGTTTATCTTTAAGATAACCAATATCAAATTTTACTCTAGAGAATCCTCAAGTTCTAAATGATGAGTTGAACCATTTTACATACCTGACTCGGATCAATGCATTAACCCGTTTTAATACATTGCCTTAGTGGCCGCTAAGTAATAGCAATGTAAACATACGTGTGCTATTTATTCCTAAAATCATACAACTCGACAAACCAATAGTCAATATTATCAAAGGGTGATAATTTCACCTTTTGACCCGTTTGGTCTAAATGACCGTGAATCTTTATGAGATGATATTATTTACCATCTTAACTATATGACTCGTTCCGGTTTACACCATATAGTCGTTTTTCTTATAAATCATTTATTAATCCTTTTGACCCATTATAGCTTACGCTATAAAGTGTCTTTCACAAACTAACCGTTATTGTCAACAAGTGACCAAAACACCGTTTTACCTTTATTATTTGCATTGGTTTACCTTGTAAGGTAATCATTAAAAACTCGTTATCTTTTAACCATTTCATGATTAAATAACCGTATCAGCTCTCTTTTAACCATTAAACATGGTTTATGAACATTGTCTTTTGTTCCGAACCGCACATGTCGTGTCGGAACATCATAATTCAAACAAGACTTTACATTCATCATGATCTATAAAACCAATAGGTATTACATAAAAAGGTGTAAGCTTTACTTACCTCGCATCCGAATAAGCTTTTCCGTCATTCTTGACTCATTTGACCCGCTTCCTTCCCAAGCTTCCACCTAGCTTGTCAAGCGTCAAACTTGTGATCCCTTCACTAAGGTGATCACTAATTTGTGCTTGAATTTCGATTTGGGTTTGATTTTCCATTCCAATTTCTTGATTTTGTGCTTGTTAAGGTTTTGAGCTCAAGAGTTCTTGGCTCCTGTGGATATCTCGACCAGAACACACACTTTAAGTGTGTGTTTTGGTGTTTAGCTTTTGTTTTTAATAAAAATCATTTAGCAACTTACCAACTCTAGTCCCTTAACTTTACCCAAGTTCTTATAAAGGGTTTTTCACCATGTTTTTCTTATTATTTCTAGGCTTATAATTAACTAACTTGGTTAATTATTCCTAGTTAAATTTTGTGGGTTCGGGAAGTTATAACCCGTTTTACTTTAAGTCCCGTCAGTTCGGGCCTTTTATAAACTTTGTTTTCCTCAAGGTATTTACTTTCCTTTTTAATAAATATTAGGCTTATTTATTTAAATCCTAATATTTACCGGGTTAATTTTTACCACTTTTGGTAATTTACCCGTCTTTTAGTATTAACGTGGTTTGATTACCAAACCTGTTTTCGGGGTGTTACACATGGGTTGACACGTGGAGTTCGAGCCCCCCCGCTGGTGAGTGACGTGTCGGTGGGGTATGGTGGGGCGTGGCTAGCCCGCGTGGGTTGGCCAGGTGTATTAAAAAATAAAAATAAAAACTAAAATTAAAAAAATACACACAACATTTAAAAAAAGCCTAAAATTTTATTAAAATTTCCTGAAAATTACAAAATTCTACAAAAAAAGAGGATTACGAAAAAAAAACCTAAAGCGTTAGGTAGATTTCGAAAGGGGCGAGCTTGTTAAACGGCTTCCGCTCCTTGCCCCGGAACTCGATGTTGGCCACCGCCACCCGGTCTTCGTGACTTATATCACCGCCCGTGTCACACCCCAACCGATGGCGGAATCATCGGGGCGCGGCACTAAGCGAAACAGATTGTCCAGAAGTTTTCATAACAACTAAAATTACCAATTATTTAAAGCATCATGTCCCATACCATGACATAAAAGATAACATAATTATTACAGACAAAAGCTAGTCATATTGTTCTGTTCCAACAACTCAGATTTTCGAGTACAGACAGTTCATTTATTCGTTTCTAGACCTTTCCTAGCCTCGATTTCACAGCAAGCAAAGCATTCAAACATCTTAAGCACCTGCCACATACGTTAAAGTAAAAGTCAATACACATAGTGTAAAGGTGAGCATACAAGTTTAATAGATATAATAGAGTTCGAAATCGTTTACGCATAACCAGCACGTACACATGGTGAAATGAAGCACGTAAGTTATCGACATGATCCTATCAATACCAATGACTGCGGGTTGACTGCGCAATGCAGTTCATAATGCATGATCACCACTGTAACCCATGTATTTAATTGTCCTTAACAACCCCTGAGTGAACAGGTGCTGAGTCCAAACTAATAGTACTACCGTTGCTAAGGCAGGTAGACAGCAATCCATGTGTAAACATAACAAACCAGCATTCATTGAGTCACCTATAACATGCAGTAATGGTTAGCGCTTAAATAGTGTTGTGTTGTGTGATTGATGTGATTTGAATATAGATAACGTATGTAACACCCAAAAGTGTGAAAGCAAAAAGGGTTCGAGTATACTCACAGTGATGATGGATTGAAGAGAGCGCTAGAGTGAGATTAGCCTGATCAGAACGATAGTGTAACGATAAGCGATACGTAAATGGTGTGAAATGTCAAGGATCGGACGGTACTCCGATCGGATGGCAATCCGATCGGGTAGCGGTCGATCGGGTGACAATCCGCTCGGATGGTCATCCGATCGGGTGACCTTTTGAGTGGATTATTTCTTCCTTTGGGAAGGATGTGTTTGTGTATGATGGCTTGACTTTTGAAGTTTTCGTTGTAGCATTTGAAAATACAGAAGTATCTCTACCTTTCAGGTCGATCGATCGAACGGTCGTTCGATCGGGTGACAATCCGATTGGTTGGACACTTTAGTGAGAACAAGTTCACAGCAGTTTGTCACTCGATCGGATTGTAGTCCGATCGGGTGGCAACCCGCTTGTATTGAACATGTTGAAAATTGTTTAAGTTTTGTGGTCTAAACATCACATAGCCGAGTGGCAATCCGATCGGGTGACAATCCGATCGGACAGCAATTCGTTCAATGTTCAAACCTTAAATGTTGGAAATAAAAGTTAAGTATGGGACCCAAGGTGCAAGCCGATCGGGTGGCAATCCGATCGGACAGCAGTCCGATCAGGCGACACTCTGTCCTGGTCGGCCTGATCGTCTTCTTCCTTGGTTGTTTTGATAGTTTTGTAGTTTTATCGAGACGGTGTGACAACGTGCTAATCAACAGAACCCCATCTTGACCCAGTAGCCCGATCGAACAGGAATCACCCAAGTTCGACCAATTAACCAGTTTAAGACGGTTGCTCTTGGTTAACCCGAAATCGATTGTCTCGTTGGTAGAACTCAGATCTTGAGCCAACACATCACCAAGAAGGAGTAGAAGGTTAGAACAAGGTCCAATTCTATTAGTTTTGAGTGTATTGAGTGTATTGAGTGTAAAAGAGTTGAAAGAAAGTTAGAAACCATCTTTCAATCCTTTTTCACCATGAATATGTTTAGATCTATGCAAGATCTTTGTTTATTTATGTGGAAATCGTTAAGATCTGAGTTGTTCTTGGTGGATTGAAGCCAAAACATGAAGTTCATAAGAACACCATGATGACATCATCCTAGAACACCTCAAATCTAGTGATTTCATGGTTAAAAGTTAAGATACAAAACATAGAAAGGTGTAAGAGTGCGTGTAGATTAAGAAAGTACAAGATTTAGGTTGAATACTTACAAGAATCACGAGAAATCCGAAGAAAAGTGGGCAAAAGCGCTGGTCGGACGAGAGAGTGCAGAAAAGGTAAGTTTGTGATGTTGACAGGGGTATTTGTAGGGTTTCCATAAAAGGAAAGGGGAGAAGAGAGCTGGTCGATGGAGTGGCAGCTCGATCGAGTTGCACCTCGATCGGGTGGCAGCTCGGTCGGCTGGCCACTCGATTGGAGTGCGCGGCGTGATAAGTTTTGCGATTTTGATTCGCGTGACGAGCGTTGCGATGCGATGGAGTTTCCTATTCAAATTACTTTTAATCCCAACTACTATATCTAACATACAATCATCCTAATTAACCTGCGTTTAGCGTTTGCGATTCGATTGCGATAGCGTTTCGATTGCGTTTCGGTTAATCACCATAACATAAACATAAATAAACATGCACAAGTAACACATAAGAGGCACACATACGTAAAACAATAACCAGAACACATAATTCGAGTTACGAGTGCGATTGCGATAAGCGATAAGGCGATAAAACATGCGATAAACATCGATAAATAGCGAATAAACCTCGATTATTAATAGATACTCCACATAATACAACTAACGTAAACAATTAATTAGACTAACTACGAGTCAAAGAAGTCAAAACAGGAATTAATCTAGGAGTGACATATCGCAATTAGCAATCTTTTCTTCCTTTGACTTTAATCTTGACTTTGACTTTGACTTTGACTTTCGAAACACGGGGTGTTACAGCCCGGGACGCTGTCGTAGTAGGCTTTAAAACGATCGAGCTTCGGTCGTAGCTCGCGCCACTTGTGTTGGCACGCGTTTAAATTATGCCGGTCGTTCCCCACGTTGTGCCGGTAGCTAGCGAAACCTTCCGGCCAGTAACGGGTCTCACCGGGTTGGCGGCCCTTCATCGCGTCAACGACGCTTGTGACAAGTGCTAACTCTTCCTCGTGCGTCCAAGAGGCCATCGATCAAGTGTGTGTGGGTAACGGGTTCGGGTAAGTGACTTGGGTTGGGGTAGCGATGTGGTGTAACACCTTGTAAAATTATGTCCAATATAATAAAGACACGTGTCAAGGACTTTAAACGTGTAAGGAATTGATTCCAAGGGACTTAAATTGTCAAACAATGTAAATATGTAAGTAAAGGATCCAAAGTGTCAACATGCCATTCTTGTACCTCTGATTGACCTCACACGACGTTTGTATTCTTTAATGAATAAAATATCGAACTTAGAAAGTCGTTTGTGCTTAAATTGAAAAGTTTACAAAGCATAAGGGTTAAATGTGTCAACATGTTTAAAGTTACCTCTGAGTGACCTTTTAACATTTCCGAGACTTTGTAATACTTCCTTATACTTCCATGAATATTGGATAATAAATTCGTGGAGTTTCGACGCACATAAATAATCAAAGTGTTAATTCGAAGAAATAAGGATCAAATGCCTCAACGTTGCAATTCAAGACTTTTCGGGTGATCGTACAACTAACCGAGAGCTTAACGAAGTTAATATATGACCCAAGGCCCTTAAAAGTTAACTATGGGGGTCATAAGTGCAGTAAACAAAAGTTATTTTAATTAAAAATGGACCAGGGACTGAAACTGCAATAAATGAAACTTGTTTTCCGGTCAAAGAGGAGCCACGCGGCCCGCGTAGACTCCTTAAGAGTCTTACGCGGCCCGCGAGAGAAGTGCCAGCGTCCAAAAATCTGCACATCTGCAGGTTCAGCCTGTTACACCGCCTTTGCATGCAATTCTTCGATACCAGGGTCTGAGCCAACAGTTTTTCATGCACTAGGGATACATGGGATCATCTGGTTGCTATAGATTTGCAGATGGAATGATCTTGGAGCTCTAAAAATCCTATATAAGGCCCTTTGTTTGCACTTGTTCATTTCACACTTGAATATTTCACTCAAAACTCACTCTTTGGAGCCTCCTGGAGCTCAAGGAAGTTTTCCAAAGTTCAATACTCGTGCTAAGTACCCTAGTAAGTGTTCTTAGCTCCTGAAGAAACACTAGATAAATGGTCGGAACCGAAATATCTAGGGGTTTTGAATCCGCATAAAAGGTTAGTTCTCTCTCACTTGATTCAGTTGCAGCCAAGTTCCTTCTCCGGTGATTCTGCAAAATAGAGCACCGTTAGCCTCGTCAAGGGGAGAAGAGGGTTCTCTCCTTGACCCGACTCCGGTGTGAGAATAAGTATTTGTATGGAGAAGATAAAGGTGTTTTAGTAGTGAAATTGGATCTGCCTTTTTACCTGAAGTATTCTCCTATTTATAACCGAGAGTTTGGGAGGGAAAATCTGTTATTGAAAAGATAACGGAAGATGCTAACACCGTAGCGGTTATCTTTCCTTCCGTTAAGTCTCTTTACTCTTCGTTAAGTTGCTTTGATCTGACGTGAGTGCACACGGATCGTGACTTGATCCTATGGCTAGGGAATTGCCACGTGGAAAGTGATCCAAGTGGAGATCATTCTTCAATCACATGCTATCGTTGTGATTTCAGGAATGTTTGTGATGGTGACACGTGTCCAGGCGGTTATAACCGTCTGGGTGGTGCACGATGATATTTCTTCTAGAAGATTACTGCTGTAATCTGGTGTGACACCTTACAGTGTGTACACAGTTGGATAGATCCTAAGTCTGGGTAACATAATATCTCGGTCTGGATATTTGGGCGGACATATTGATCTCCGGGTTCCGATCCCTTGTTAGGTGGAAGATGGCGCAAAGGTTCAGGTTTCCCTTTGGGCGCGTGACTATCGCTTGTTAGTTTCTTTCTTCCTTCTGTAAGGCCAATGCGCGGTCGTGCAAGGTTAGAAGGGTTGAAAGACCGGTTGGTGGTATGGTCCCGTATCTCTTTTGTGAGGTTTTTTTGGGACCTTACCCTTTCAAGTCCCCCCAGTCTAGTGTTGTACTTATGCAAATAAGTGGAGCACTGGACTTAGGAGAGAGAGATGTTTTTGAGTGAGTAATCTTCTATGAGAAGGCTTCATTTTATTTTGAGGATTTTGAAAATCCTTTGTCTTTATAGGATGGTACAGCTAGGGCTGTAAATCAAGCTGACACTGTCAGGTACATGCTGTTATCCGTGCCTTTCACGCGCGTGTGCAGACGCGTGTGTACTTTTTCTGCTCTTCTGAGGGACTGTGATATCCGGAAAAATTGCTGTGACGGTTCCCGATGCTATTTATTGCGATGAGTATATAACGTTTGGGTAACCTCCTATTGCCATCATTGTTTCGTTGAAACTTTTCCCCTACCTTTCTTCTCTTTTTTCTTTTTCCTTGAAAAAGTCTGTCCTTTCTCTGTTTATGTCGATCGGAGAACATCAAGAGGGTCTTGCTGAAGAGATGTCTACTGAACTTCCACCATTGAAGTGGCCGAGGGGGTCTTTTGACGGTTTGATTCGGAATCTTAAGTTTCCGGAAAGTTGGGGTGCTCTGTACCCTGAAGAAGGGCAGACGGCGGCAGATGCTCCGTCTGGGTATATTACCCTTTTTTGGGATTTTTTCTGTGACGGCAACTTCCGTTTGACATCCTTTCATTTTATAATATTCATCTTTCTCAACTGCATCCTATTGGTATGGTCAGGGTTCGACACTTTGAGTTCGTGTGTCGGACTATGAATATTGAGCCGACCGTTCCTCGATTTAGGGTATTCCATCAAATGCACTGTACCCAGGGGTTTTACTCTTTTGTTCAGAGAGCTGCTGCAAAGAAGATTTTGCTCAATCCTCCGAAATCTTTCCATGATTGGAAACAGAAATTCTTCTTTATCAAGGACGGAGTGATTCCGGTGAGGATGGTGTTGAGGGGGAAAGAAGATGTTCCTATTGAAACACTCCGGATCCCTTCTGAGGAAACCTGGTATCAGGATCTGAAGGAGGTACCTAATATTGCTTTGCCGGAGAAAGCTCTTGTTGGGGCTGGGATGAGTTTAAACTGGAAGATGGATCGGGATGACAAGCCTGTATACACAGAGGGGGGCCATGGTATGGTTTAAGTTTTTCTTTCCTTCTTCTTCTCTTTTTTTTTTTGAGCCTGTCTTCTTTCTCTTGCAGTTGTTTCACTGTATGTTGTTGCCTACAAAAGAGAAGGGGGAAGAATGGGCACCATTAAGAAAAATCCTGATGAAGAATTTTGGTATGATCGTATTGCAAGGAATTTTTCTCTTCCGCGGGACGCGGATTTGTCTGATCCTCCTGCTGCCGGCGCAGGTAAGATTGTGCACACTGTCCGTCTTAATTTTTACTCGCGCCTTAATTGTTCTTTGCGCTTTATAGGTGAGTTGTCAAACTTGGGCGTAGGCCCTGAGAGGAAAAGGCGCGCTACGGTTAGTAATGTTGCGCCCAAGAAAGGTGATGCAGGAAAGACTCAATCTTTCAAAGTTAAAAATGTTGAGAAGAAAGGTATGCGCCATTCTTCTGACAAGTGTGATTATGTGGTGGTTTCTGATACTTTGGAGGGTCTTACGCCTGCAGTTACTATTCGGCGACCGAAACCAGAACCGAAAGATTCTGCTAATATTCCTCCCTCCAACCCAGATGATCCAATTGACTTGGAATCTAGTCCTGAGCATTTGGTGCAAAGAGGAGCGAGCAAGAGAAAACAAACTGATACTGACGCGGAGGATCAGCCTCCTAAGAAGATTCAAAGAAAGAAGATTACTCGAAGGGGGAATCTTGATGCTTTTGTTACGGAATCTGTTCCTGGTAAGCAGCATCTTCTCTTGTTTCCTTTTTATAGGTTAGATTTTTATGGATTTTTACTTTTACAGTAACTCCTGCTGCTCCAGCTCCCACAGACGTTCAAGCTGTGGTGCATGAAGAACTTCCTCCTACTCCTCCGCATGCTTCTGCAACTGTTCAATCGAATGCTGCAGAAGGCGCTGATGACAATGTGGAGAAGCCTGTTGAAATCGAGAGGCCTGCTGATGCTGGCCTAGGTAAGGTGGATGATACGGATAATCCTTCGGCTCCTGAGGTGGTTACTCAAGATCAAGGGAGAGGGTCAACCGAAAAAATTCCTACTCCTGCTCCTTCAGATACTGCGCCGGAGTATGTTGAGAGGACAACAGTTGAAGAACAAGACTCATCAGCTGGTGTTAGTAAGCAATCTCCCATCCGTCCAGAGGAGACTTTGGGAGATTATTACTATCGGAGCTATTCGGAGAAAGATGCTGCTGACCTTCACGCTCCTGTCTGGAATTTGAAGAAGGGAGATAATTTTGCGGACTGGCATGTGTGCCACGATTGGCTGCAGGGGATATTTCCGCCTGGGGAGGTCAATTTTCAGGAAAGCCGATCTTGTGATCAGGCCTATCAGTCTTACGTTGCTGAGACCGCCTCTCATGTTTCCACCACCCACCGTATTGTTCGGGAGTGGTATAATATGCATAAGGAGCAGAAATCTTTCGTGGCGGCTCAGAAGAAATTCTCCAATGATGAGAAACGTCTGGCCCAATTGATGGCGAAACTAAAAGATGATCAAGCCAAGTTTGAGGCTGAGCGGAAGACTGAGGAATGGTCTGTTGCTGGTTGGAAAAGAAAGGCCGAGGCTGAAGCTGCTCTTCTTTCTGAAGAACGAAAAAACTGGAGGAAGATTTGTGAAAAGGATAATGCGGAGAAGGCAAATCTTCGTACTATTATAAATAACCTCAAAGCTGATGTTGAAAAGCTGAAGAATCAAGATGCGGAGGTTGAGAGATTGAAGAAAGAGAAAACTGATTTGGAGGCTTTGTTGGCAGAAGCGCGTTCTCATAGGGAACGTAGCGAGCAACGGGAGGTACAAGCTTTAAGCACTCTTGCCATTAGGGATAAGGAACTAGAGGAACTTACTGCTTTGGTTTCTGACCAGGAACAACTGAAAAAGGACCTGGAGCTTGCGCGTTCTGAACATGCTGAGTCCTCTCGCCGCCTGACTGCGACCGAAGAGAAATTGGAAAATTCAGAGATGGCACGGGTTTCAGCAGAGAGCGAGCTGGAGCCTTTAAGGAATGACTTAACCTGGCTGAAGGATCGTGGGATTGCCTGTGTAAGTTCCTACCTTATATATATGCGCTTGCGTTGTCTCTTTCTCTCTGTTCTTTGTTTTAACCGCTGTTGATTGGTTTCATAGGTTGCTGAATCTGTATTAAACTCTAAAGAGCTAGATAAGACTGTTGCGGATTTAGTGGTTGCTGCGCGGCGGGATGGTTATGCGCAAGGTTATGCAGAATGCTCTCAACATGTAACAAGTGCGCTGAAATTTGCTTGGGGTGACAGCAAGTCTGCTGCTTTTGGTGTAGATACTGCGGCCGCGCTCGCTTCTATGAAGGCGGAGTTTAATAATTTACAACTCCCAGTTATGGAGTTGATAAATGTAGCGCTGCAGTCGGACGATCCGGTAGCGCAGCTTAAAGAAGTCTTCCCTGATGAAGAAGAAGATTTAGAGTAGGGTGAAATTTGTTTCTGAACAATTTGTGTTTTCCCCTTTTTCTTTTTGTAGGATGTATATCCTTGTTTTGTTGCGCTGTTCGTAAAAACTCGAAACACTGCCGTGTTTGAATCTTGTCAGGGCGTATTTGTACGCTGAAAGTAATATGTTTCTATTTGTTTGAATGCCTTTACAATATTTTGCATGAGTACAATTGCTTTTACTTTAAGTAAGGCGAATGATGTTGGTATGAAGCTCGTGCGTTGAGTTTATGGTCGTTTGTGAAGTAATCACTGACCGCGAATGGAGCTTATTTTATACTACCATAATGTTTTCGTGCTTACTAAAAAGAAATTGCATGCATTTTGTAAATACAAATGATAGAAACTTTGTAATTTTTATTCATGGATAAAGCTCAGAGGCATTACAAAGTCTTAATAATTAGATGGAACTTAACTTACTCCCTGGTAGTTTTGCCATTTTTGACGTTTTTCCCTGCGGGGAAATCTGCAGAGTCCTTTAAGTCTTGGCCCGTTTGTTGGAGGTTTCTTCTCCCCGGGTGATTTGCTTTATCTCCTTGCGCATATTCTGGAGTAGATGCGTAAACTCCCCATTTTTGAGGGCTTTCTCTATCTCGGTGCACAAGGAAATGCAATTGTTTGTGGTGTGTCCAGTATCCTTATGATATTCGCAGTACTGCGCCAGGTCCTGACCACGTTTACTCTTCATCGGGATTGGCGGTTTAAACTGATAATCCTCGGTACTCAGGACTTCCGCCGGGGTCTTTGTCAGTGGGGTCCACTGCCTCTCCCTGTTTTCATGCTTGTTATCTCTCTGAGCAGAGAGTTTGTTAATCGTTGCGCGAGCGTCTTCAGAGGAGCGACTTCCAGATGACTCGCGCCATGATTTCTTGAATCTTCGCTCGCCCGTTGTACTTAAGTCTGTGGGCCTGTTGTGTGGTGGTGGTGGTCTGTTTGTGGTAAGGTTTTTCTCCGTTTGTGCGTAAACCTTGGCCGCCGCCATTATCTTTTCCCAACTCTTGGGGAGGCCTTCTGTTCCGGATAGCACTTTGACCATGTCGTCACATCTAACCGCGTACTTAAACTGAGCACGGATTAGCTGTTCGTGGACACCACCGATCTCCAATACTTCCTTATTATATCTGGTTATAAAATCTTCCAGATTCTCATCATCTCGACGCCATATGTTCATGACATCGGACGTATCCCGCATGGAGCGCCTTTCCTGGCTGAAGTGTGTTAAGAATTTTTGGCGCAGGTATTTCCATGACTCGATTTGCCCCGTTGGTAGATTATCAAACCAGATTCGCGCTGGCCCCGTTAATGTTTGAACAAACAAATGACACCAAAGCGGAAGAGTCCATCCGCCGACCAAACCTGCGCTGGTGAAGACTCTCAGATGATCGTCAGGATCAGTTAACCCATTGAATTTGCCGACGTTAGATGGTAATTTTGCCCTTTCTAACGGAGCCAGAGCTATTTCCAATATAAACTTCGAGTTCTCCGCTGCTTCTGCAGGGCGGTAAACTAAGTCGTAATTATGCTCTGCCTCAGGGTTGTAAACCGCTCGAGGCCTGGATTTGTTAGAGTTTGGGTGCAGCCTGTTGAATACGCTGGTGTTTACGCTCAAACGATACGTTTGGTGGGATTCATCGGTGTGAGCATCCTAATGGGAACCCAACCTATCATGAACTGATTGCCTTTGACGAGGCTGTGACTCATGGTGTTGTCTCTGATAGCTGTTTGTTCCATCATACGTTGATTCTTCTCGTTGGGAAGCATGAGCTCTAGATCCCGGCCTTCGCGATTGTGTTACGGGAGCGGTTTGAGCACACAATTGTGTATATACTGCATTTAATGCTCCTTGTGACCGGACATACCATGATATCGGAGTTTCCCCCGGTGATAGAATTGATTGGGCGGGATTTGTGGGAAGTATCCCTGGAGTAACAGGGTTATTTGCTCCATTAGATTGGACCTCATTATCGTCTGAGGCCTCTTCAACCATCCCTTCGACTGGTAAATTGTTTCCGACATTTGGTCGAGGACCAGGCTGTCGGTGAGAAGATGAATTTTCTGCCATATGCAAAATCAGAAAAACGAAATGAACTGAACCGAAACGAGATAGAAACTAGAAAAACTGAGAAAACGGTGGGCGCCAATGAAGAAACACTAGATAAATGGTCGGAACCGAAATATCTAGGGGGTTTGAATCCGCATAAAAGGTTAGTTCTCTCTCACTTGATTCAGTTGCAGCCAAGTTCCTTCTCCGGTGATTCTGCAAAATAGAGCACCGTTAGCCTCGTCAAGGGGAGAAGAGGGTTCTCTCCTTGACCCGACTCCGGTGTGAGAATAAGTATTTGTATGGAGAAGATAAAGGTGTTTTAGTAGTGAAATTGGATCTGCCTTTTTACCTGAAGTATTCTCCTATTTATAACCGAGAGTTTGGGAGGGAAAATCTGTTATTGAAAAGATAACGGAAGATGCTAACACCGTAGCGGTTATCTTTCCTTCCGTTAAGTCTCTTTACTCTTCGTTAAGTTGCTTTGATCTAACGTAAGTGCACACGGATCGTGACTTGATCCTATGGCTAGGGAATTGCCACGTGGAAAGTGATCCAAGTGGAGATCATTCTTCAATCACATGCTATCGTTGTGATTTCAGGAATGTTTGTGATGGTGACACGTGTCCAGACGGTTATAACCGTCTGGGTGGTGCACGATGATATTTCTTCTAGAAGATTACTGCTGTAATCTGGTGTGACACCTTACAGTGTGTACACAGTTGGATAGATCCTAAGTCTGGGTAACATAATATCTCGGTCTGGATATTTGGGCGGACATATTGATCTCCGGGTTCCGATCCCTTGTTAGGTGGAAGATGGCGCAAAGGTTCAGGTTTCCCTTTGGGCGCGTGACTATCGCTTGTTAGTTTCTTTCTTCCTTCTGTAAGGCCAATGCGCGGCCGCGCAAGGTTAGAAGGGTTGAAAGACCGGTTGGTGGTATGGTCCCGTATCTCTTTTGTGAGGTTTTTTTGGGACCTTACCCCTTCAGCTCCCTAAGTTCAAGTTTTATTAGTTTAATGACCGAAAGTCAAAGTTATCGTAATTAAGCTTTGACTTTGTGATTAATCACAAACGGTCCAGCCATTATTCAAATTGAAAGTGGCTGTGAGTTGGTACTTATGTAGGTAGTAAACCCTTAAAAGGGCACCTGCTGATTATCACTTTTACTTGGTCAATTGTCGGGTCAAACTTATTAATAAAAAGTCAACAAAATCAGTTTTTACAAATAAATTCATAACTAACAATGCAGAGGTTATGGAACATGTTTTAACATTTAAATAACTTGGTAAATAATATAAGAACATGTCTAAGCATGTTTAACCCGACAATTCTGAGTTTAGGCTCGGTTCGGAACCGAAAGTCGCAAAAGTAGACTTTTGCTTTGACTTTCAGTTCTGACCCGATTTAGCTTAGTTTAGATATGCCTTAGGGTTCCTTTAGGACCATGTTATAGGTTAGTATAACCCTCTGAGGTTATACAACTTGGTTCCATAGAAATCCTAGTTCATTGCATGTTTCCGTTAAATGTGTGACAACTCGAAATTTGGAACCTTTCTTGTGCCTTGATGTAACATGCTTGAACGCTATGTGACTAGTTAACTTGTTAACTTAATAATAAATGTGAAGCTTTTATGTGATTATGTGTTGTATTTGTATGCATGTATGTATGTGTATATGTGAGCCGAGAACCCAACTAGAGACAACAAGGACCCGACTCGAGACCATGTGGTCTCGAGTGAACATAACCGATTTGGGCCTTTGGGCCGTGACCTCCTTAACCGGCTAGTAAGCCCTTTAGGGTAAACCATGAAGAACTAGTATTTATACTACACTCATGGCCACACTCACCATTTCTTTTGACAACACCCATACTCCTCTACACACACTCTCCTACTTTCCCTCTCACTAAAACCTTAAGAACACAAACACACCTCCAAGTTCTCGGATCCAATCGGTTGGCACAAGAACTCTCGGATTTGGACTTTGGATCGGCACACACACACTTCACCAACCGGTTAGTATTTATGGTGTTTATTGATTGATGTTGGTTATGTTAAATGATAAAATGAATGATATGATGTTTATTGTGTTTGGATATTAGTGTTTACATGATGTTCTTGATGTATATGATGATTCTAATGTGTACAATGTTGATAATCGGTTAATATGTCTTGATTTCGGATATATAATGCATGATGGGTTATGGTATCTTGTGTCTAAATGTGATTCAAACCACTTATGTTGATGAACATGAAACCGGGTTGCACTTGTCATGTAATCGGATTTGTATAAAAACCGAGTTTGTGTGTTATGCTAAGTGTTTTGATGCTTGTTCATAATTTGGTAGAATAAGGGTTGTTTGTGTTATGAATATATGAAGAACTTGATGAATGTGTTTGAATACATGAAGAACAACTTGAATATGCAATGAAAGTGTGTTGAATATTTGAAATCTGCACTGTTTGATCTATTTTGAGTAAATATTAGACAACAAAACATGTTTAGTGGATAGTACATAATTCTGCATGAATTCTATTGGATAGTACAATCTGCGAAGGATCAGCAGCTGCTGGGGAGTCGGAACCCCTGGTTGCGACTCGAAATCTCCACGTTGCGACACCAGTTGCGAGTCGAGAACACCTGGTTACAACTCGCAACCATAACATGACAAGCCGAGACCACAGGTTGCGACACAGGTTACGAGTCCCGTTACGACTCGAAACCTTAGCATGATCAGCCGAAACCATGGTTGCGACATAGGTTGCGACTCGCAACCATCCATGATCAACACAAACAGCATAACCCGCAACCATGCTTGCGAGTCCGGTTGCGACTCGAGACCACGCTTATTGGACTTGCTTAGTTACGGGCCTTAGTTAATGGGCCGGCCTTGTGGACTTCTGTGTTAACTGTTTAATGCGTGTTTTGGGCTTAAGTGATTGGGCTGAACATATGGGCTATACGTGCTACTGTTAACTGATTATGTTGTGCACTGTTGTTGAAACTACCATGATAGAACTGTATGCTAGGATCGTTACTTGTACGTGCACTGCTTGGTTTGAATCTGATTATAAATGGTATCTATGTTAGGACATAGTTGACCACTTGCAACTTGACCGACCCTTCTGTGATTAACTGCCGAGCAAACCAAGGTGAGTTCACACCCTCTACAAAGCATGGGATTCCCTGGGTTGGGAACGGGGTTAAGGAACGTGGATTCCTCGTCCTCCTTGGGTAGGACAGCAGTGGTTCAGGAATGTGATTTCCTCGTCCGGATGGACGGATAACTCGTACTAGACCAAAACTCTATCACGAAGTCCCTCCTTTTTGTATCGACTTAATCGCCGGGCCAATGGCGAGCGGGTCATTAGTTAGATAGCGCTATTTAGGTCTGACAAACCTCACACCGTGCCGCAGAGGACGGGCGTGAACTAATGGATCTGGGGCACGTCAATGATGATAGACATTGATGTTTTCAGGGCACATAAACATGACTACAGTCAGCAGTCGATATGGTAACGAGTCTAGTGTACGCATGGGGTAGCCCCCACGGCCGAAATGCCTGATAACTAACATGGGGTAGCCCCCACGGCTGGAATGCCAGAGTAACTGGGAATGAACATGTCACGTTTTTAAACTATGGGGTAACCCCCACGGCAGGATGCCAGTAAAGGAAACTGTTTTCGAAACAACTAAAACGAACACCCAACTGTGAACTCACTCAACTAGTTGTTGACTCGTTACTACATGCTTTGCAGGACCATAGGTACCCAGCTGGAGCTGGCATGGAGGAGAGTCGTTGTGGGACACGGATTGCTGCGTACTATGTTAAACTTGAAACCATTTGAACTTATGTTTTAACTTTAAGACTTATGCTTCCGCTTGCAACTTAAACTTTGTTTGTTTGAAACACCAATCGTATTGGTTAAACTTTTATAACTGTTTACATGCTTGTTCAGTATGATTGGTGGCTGGATCCTGGTCAGTCACGCCTCCAAGCGGTGGTACTCCGCAGGTGGGATTTTGGGGGTGTGACAAAATGCTTAAAAGTTGACCATTATGCCCTTTTGATATTAAAACAAGAATTTTGAAAATGTGAGAGGACAAAAACCTTTATTACTGATATTTAAGTATGTCCTAAAAGTTTGACATCAGATTATGGTCTAAAATAGAAGTTATGCGCGATATCGTAAAATGCAAGCTTTTTATTAATTAAACGGCATTTTTGGCATAAAACCCATTTAAACCCAAATTTTGACACCAAACTTTCTACCCACTGTTATTATATAATATTTATGGATTTTTGGAAATTTTTGTTAAATTTTAAACTGATCATAACATAGGGTTCTTGCATTGACTCGGCAATTGACGGTTATGCCCTTTTTGCTAATAAAATGAGTTTTACACATCCTTTACATATCAAACCTTTTTCTACCGATTTTATACATCAAATAAATTATTTTAAATAGAAAAGGCTGATCAAAATCTCAGATTTCTTTATTTAATCCGAATATCGTCAAATACCGACTTTTAAGCGATTTAGGCGCATAGTATGGTTTAAAACCATATTTAGCACCTAAGACTTGTTACCTACTGATGTTATGAATAAATTTTTATACTTTAACAGTAAGTAAAATTTTTGAACCCAGATTTCCAAATTTGGCCCTTTTAACAAATGTGAAATGACCAAAATGCCCCTACGGTGCATAGTTTGGCCATAAATGATAAATTTCACATATCTATGATATCTTACCGGTATAACTTATTAAACTAAATACTTTTACTGATTATTTTAGACCTGAACCTCAGATTACTATTTAACCTCTTTTATAAACTTTAAAATGACCAAAATACCATTTCGGGGCTTAATTTGATTTTAAATTCGTTTTGGGCATAATGGAAGGTATCCTACTGATATCATAACATATTTTAAGCATATTAACTTGTGGAACCTGTACATGACTTATTTGGTTACCTGTTATGCATTTTCGCGTTTGGTACGGTTTATGTAACTAGTTTGCATGAATTAACCGACACGGGTCAAACCTTATCATTTTCACTTCAAAATCCAGAATGTGTTTAGTTTACCCATATTATACAAGTCTTCATACTTGTCGGGTCTAAATCACATTCTAATCCGGTCTTCGCTTAATCTTGCGTTCTGAACCGTAAGCCTTTCATTAAAACTAACCGGTCTAAGTTTTAACTTAAGTAAGACCCGTTAGGAATCTAATAGGATATTAAAACCTTCGTTACAGACCAATTGCAACTTGACCGACCCTTCTGTGATTAACTGCCGAGCAAACCAAGGTGAATTCACACCCTCTACAAAGCATGGGATTCCCTGGGTTGGGAACGGGGTTAAGGAACGTGGATTCCTCGTCCTCCTTGGGTAGGACAGCAGTGGTTCAGGAATGTGATTTCCTCGTCCGGATGGACGGATAACTCGTACTAGACCAAAACTCTATCACGAAGTCCCTCCTTTTTGTATCGACTTAATCGCCGGGCCAATGGCGAGCGGGTCATTAGTTAGATAGCGCTATTTAGGTCTGACAAACCTCACACCGTGCCGCAGAGGACGGGCGTGAACTAATGGATCTGGGGCACGTCAATGATGATAGACATTGATGTTTTCAGGGCACATAAACATGACTACAGTCAGCAGTCGATATGGTAACGAGTCTAGTGTACGCATGGGGTAGCCCCCACGGCCGAAATGCCTGATAACTAACATGGGGTAGCCCCCACGGCTGGAATGCCAGAGTAACTGGGAATGAACATGTCACGTTTTTAAACTATGGGGTAACCCCCACGGCAGGATGCCAGTAAAGGAAACTGTTTTCGAAACAACTAAAACGAACACCCAACTGTGAACTCACTCAACTAGTTGTTGACTCGTTACTACATGCTTTGCAGGACCATAGGTACCCAGCTGGAGCTGGCATGGAGGAGAGTCGTTGTGGGACACGGATTGCTGCGTACTATGTTAAACTTGAAACCATTTGAACTTATGTTTTAACTTTAAGACTTATGCTTCCGCTTGCAACTTAAACTTTGTTTGTTTGAAACACCAATCGTATTGGTTAAACTTTTATAACTGTTTATATGCTTGTTCAGTATGATTGGTGGCTGGATCCTGGTCAGTCACGCCTCCAAGCGGTGGTACTCCGCAGGTGGGATTTTGGGGGTGTGACAGATTGGTATCAGAGCCATTGGTTATAGTGAACTTGGTTTTAATAAAGGGGAAACGTTTTTGTTAAAACCAGACTATAACCGGTATAGTGCTCAACGGTCCACAACGACGCTCCACTCCGCATGCAAGGCTCGACATTCTAGGTGATATGATATGTGTATATTGCCTACTTGTTAGTTACATAGTACATTGCCCATGGTATGCTTGATTAGTATAATTACTGTTGCTTGAACGTGTGCGTGCTTACTCTATCCTACCATCGTACCTTCGTGAACCTCTCTCACTCGTGTTACTCTTGATATGAAGAATCATGTCTGGACGCGTTAACATGACACAAGCCTAGTTGACGGCTTTGATCAACGAACGAGTTGCCGCAGCACTCGCTGCTGCACACGCAGGAGGTATATCCTGCAGCCCGAACTTATCCTAGGATCTTTAGGATCCTACTCTCGTGAACCAACCTTTGTGTTAAACTCTGTCTTTCTTTCACCTACCTTAGGTCAATATGCTCAGGCACCGGTGTGCACTTTTAAGACCTTTATGGACTGCCGACCCACTACTTTTAGCGGAACTGAAGGAGCTGTAGGTCTCCTACACTGGTTTGAGAAACTAGAATCTGTGTTCGAAATGTGTGAATGCCCTGAAGCGCGCAGGGTGAAGTATGCTACTGGTACTCTCGAGGGTTTGGCCCTCACGTGGTGGAATGCTCAAGTGCAAATGCTGGGGTTGGTTGCTGCCAACGCCACCCCATGGGAAACTTTCAAGGAAATGATCAGGGAGGAATACTGCAGTCGTGACGACATTCATAAGCTGGAAGATGAGTTCTACAATCTCAAGATGACGGGGTCAGAGATTGAGGCATACACTAAGAGATCGCATGAGCTTGCCTTGTTGTGTCCTACTATGGTGGACCCTCCGTATAAGCGAATTGAACTCTATCTCAAGGGCTTGGTGCCAGAAATCCAAAGTCATGTGACTTCGGCAAACTTGACTACTATCCAGCAGGTTGTACAGTTGGCTCACCGTCTCACTGATCAGGCGGTGGAGCAGAACAAGTTACCAAAGCGCATAGGTGCTGCAACTACTTCTGGTACCTCTAGTGAGAACAAACGGAAATGGGATGGAACTTCAAGCAAGGGTTCAACTTCTGTGCAATCTCAGTCTCAGCAGAGAAAGACTGACGACCACAAGAGCCCCAGTCAGCAATCGTCTGGTGGTCAAAGTCATGGTGGGTACAAGGGGAATCACCCCAAATGCAATCGTTGCAACCTACACCACAGTGGGCCATGCACCAGGGGCAACTGTCATCGGTGCAACAAGCCTGGTCATGTTGCAAAGGATTGCAGGAGCGCATACCCTGCCAACCAGAATCGTCAGCAACCTCAACAGAACCAGCGGCAGCAACAGGGTAACAACAAAGGATGCTTTCAGTGTGGAGCTGAAGGCCACTTCAAGAAAGATTGTCCCCAACTGAACCAGAACAACAACAACAACAATCAGGGGAATGGTAACAATGGGAACAACAACAACAACAATGGTGCCAGGGGGCGAGTGTTCGTGATTGGCCAAGGTGAAGCAAGGAATGATCCCAACGTGGTGACGGGTAAGTTCCTTCTCGACGACTTTTATGTTACAGTTTTATTTGATTCGGGTGCCGATACTAGCTACGTGTCACTAGAAGTTAGTAAAATGCTTAAGCGTATCCCAACACCCCTGAGCAACAAGCACACAGTAGAGCTAGCTAATGGTAAGAGTTTGGAGGCCTCACACGTAGTCAAGGGTTGCCAACTTATTCTCGCTAACCAGACCTTCTCTATTGACCTTATTCCTATCGTTTTGGGTAGTTTCGACGTTGTCATTGGGATGGATTGGTTATCCCGACACCGAGCAGAGATTCTTTGCAACGAGAAGATCGTTCGTATTCCTGGTTTAGGTAGTGAACCTCTCATGATTCGTGGTGACAAGAGAAGTGCTGTTGAGAACATCATCTCTCTCCTTAAGGCCCAGAAGTGCTTACGAAAGGGCCACACTGCAGTTTTGGCTCTAGTTACTGACACCACGGAGAAAGAGAAGAAGCTAGAAGATTTTCCAGTTGTACGAGACTATCCTGAGGTATTCCCTGAGGAATTACCTGGTCTTCCGCCCCATCGCCAAGTCGAGTTTCAGATTGAATTAACTCCTGGAGCTGCGCCTATAGCTCGTGCACCTTATCGTTTAGCTTCATCAGAGTTGGAAGAACTCTCCACGCAACTACAAGAACTCTTGGATAAGGGTTTCATTCGTCCTAGCTCATCGCCCTGGGGAGCTCCAGTACTTTTTGTGAAGAAGAAGGACGGTACCTTCAGAATGTGTATCGACTATCGTGAACTCAACAAGGTGACTGTGAAGAATCGTTATCCTCTATCGCGCATTGACGACTTGTTCGACCAGTTGCAGGGGTCGAGCTACTATTCAAAGATCGATCTGAGATCGGGATATCACCAGCTGAGAGTTCGAGAAGAGGATGTCTCTAAGACAGCCTTTAGGACTCGATATGGGCACTATGAGTTTTTGGTCATGCCGTTTGGGCTGACAAACGCACCCGCAGTCTTCATGGATTTGATGAACCGAGTGTGCAAGCCTTACCTGGACAAGTTTGTTATAGTCTTCATCGACGACATCCTGATCTATTCTAAGAGTAAAGAGGAGCACGAACAGCATCTACGGCTTATTTTGGAACTCCTTCGAACAGAACAGCTTTACGCAAAGTTTTCGAAATGCGACTTCTGGCTTCGCGAAGTCCATTTCTTAGGGCATGTGGTGAACAAGGATGGGATTCACGTTGATCCATCCAAGGTAGACGCTATTAAGAACTGGCCTGCGCCTCGCACACCAAAGGAAATTCGCCAATTCTTGGGATTGGCAGGTTACTACAGGAGATTCATTAAGGATTTTTCTAAGATCGCGCAGCCTCTCACCTTACTAACGCAGAAAGGCGTTGTTTATCATTGGGGAAATGCACAAGAGTCAGCTTTTCAGCATCTAAAGGATAGACTCTGTAGCGCACCTATCCTTTCATTGCCAGAGGGCACAGACGATTTTGTGGTTTACTATGATGCATCAATTCAAGGTCTTGGTTGTGTATTGATGCAACGAGATAAAGTTATAGCCTACGCCTCACGACAACTCAAAGTTCATGAGAAGAACTACACAACACATGATTTGGAGCTGGGAGCTGTTGTTTTCGCACTTAAACTATGGCGGCACTACCTGTACGGAACCAAGTGCGCAATCTACACCGACCACAGGAGCCTAGAGCACATATTCAAGCAGAAGGAACTGAATATGCGGCAACGACGATGGGTCGAGCTGCTGAATGACTACGAGTGCTCCATCAGGTATCACCCGGGCAAGGCCAATGTTGTGGCCGACGCCCTAAGTCGAAAAGACACTGCGCCTAAGCGCGTAAGAGCTCTACAACTCACTATACATTCTAGTCTACCTTCGCAAATACGAGCTGCTCAGATAGAAGCACTGAAACCAGAAAACGTAAGGGCCGAAGCCCTACGCGGGTCAAGGCAACGCTTAGAGCAGAAGGAAGACGGTGCTTACTACGTGACAGGACGCATCTGGGTCCCACTCTATGGCGACTTACGAGAACTTGTGATGGATGAAGCACACAAATCTCGCTACTCGGTACACCCTGGTTCGGACAAGATGTACCACGATATTAAAACTACGTATTGGTGGCCTAGCATGAAGGCCCACATAGCAACTTACGTCAGCAAGTGTTTGACTTGTGCGCGAGTCAAGACGGAATATCAGAAACCCTCAGGCCTACTCCAACAACCAGAGATACCACAATGGAAATGGGAGCAAATTTCCATGGATTTCGTTACTGGCCTACCTAGATCACAGCGCGGAAACGATACTATCTGGGTGATCGTGGATCGACTCACAAAATCCGCACACTTTTTGGCAATTAAGGAGACGGATAAATTCTCCACTTTAGCGGAAATATACCTCAAGGAAGTTGTTTCGAGGCACGGGGTGCCCACCTCTATCATCTCTGACCGAGATGCACGTTTTACTTCAGAGCTGTGGCAAGCAATGCACAAGTCCTTTGGCTCACGATTAGATATGAGCACAGCGTATCACCCACAGACGGACGGGCAGTCCGAGCGCACTATCCAGACATTAGAAGACATGCTTCGTGCTTGTGTAATCGACTTTGGCAACAGCTGGGAAAGGCATCTGCCACTCGTGGAATTCTCGTATAATAACAGCTACCACACCAGCATTAAAGCTGCTCCGTTTGAGGCATTGTACGGACGTAAATGCCGGTCACCTCTTTGTTGGGCAGAGGTGGGGGATAGTCAGATCACTGGTCCTGAACATGTGGTAGACACTACTGAGCGGATTGCTCAAATACGACAACGCATGGCGGCCGCTCGTGACCGTCAGAAGGCCTACGCCGATAAGGGCAGGAAACCACTTGAGCTCCAGGTTGGGGAGCGGGTATTACTCAAAGTTTCACCCTGGAAGGGTGTGGTTCGTTTTGGTAAACGAGGCAAACTCAACCCATGATACGTTGGACCTTTCGAAATCATTGAGAAAATAGGCAAGGTGGCCTACAGACTGAACTTACCAGCAGAACTCGGTGCAGTTCACAATGTTTTCCATGTGTCGAATCTGAAGAAGTGTCTGTCAGATGAGACCCACGTAGTTCCTCTGAAAGAACTCACGATCGACGAACAGTTGAAATTCGTCGAAGAACCAGTCGAAATCACGGACCGGGATGTTAAGGTCCTCAAGAGCACTAGAATACCTCTCGTTCGAGTTCGTTGGAACTCACGTCGCGGCCCAGAGTTCACCTGGGAGCGCGAAGATCGGATGAAACAAAAGTATCCCCAACTGTTCGCAAACAGTACAACCACTACTGAGGCTGAAGCTACGGAATTTCGGGACGAAATTCCAGATCAACGGGGGGAGGATGTGACACCCCAGGAAAACCGGGAAAACCATACAACTTAACTAGCTTCCTCAGTGAGTGCCATCAAATTTCGGGACGAAATTTCTTTCAACTTGGGGATGATGTGACAACTCGAAATTTGGAACCTTTCTTGTGCCTTGATGTAACATGCTTGAGCGCTATGTGACTAGTTAACTTGTTAACTTAATAATAAATGTGAAGCTTTTATGTGATTATGTGTTGTATTTGTATGCATGTATGTATGTGTATATGTGAGCCGAGAACCCAACTAGAGACAACAAGGACCCGACTCGAGACCATGTGGTCTCGAGTGAACATAACCGATTTGGGCCTTTGGGCCGTGACCTCCTTAACCGGCTAGTAAGCCCTTTAGGGTAAACCATGAAGAACTAGTATTTATACTACACTCATGGCCACACTCACCATTTCTTTTGACAACACCCATACTCCTCTACACACACTCTCCTACTTTCCCTCTCACTAAAACCTTAAGAACACAAACACACCTCCAAGTTCTCGGATCCAATCGGTTGGCACAAGAACTCTCGGATTTGGACTTTGGATCGGCACACACACACTTCACCAACCGGTTAGTATTTATGGTGTTTATTGATTGATGTTGGTTATGTTAAATGATAAAATGAATGATATGATGTTTATTGTGTTTGGATATTAGTGTTTACATGATGTTCTTGATGTATATGATGATTCTAATGTGTACAATGTTGATAATCGGTTAATATGTCTTGATTTCGGATATATAATGCATGATGGGTTATGGTATCTTGTGTCTAAATGTGATTCAAACCACTTATGTTGATGAACATGAAACCGGGTTGCACTTGTCATGTAATCGGATTTGTATAAAAACCGAGTTTGTGTGTTATGCTAAGTGTTTTGATGCTTGTTCATAATTTGGTAGAATAAGGGTTGTTTGTGTTATGAATATATGAAGAACTTGATGAATGTGTTTGAATACATGAAGAACAACTTGAATATGCAATGAAAGTGTGTTGAATATTTGAAATCTGCACTGTTTGATCCATTTTGAGTAAATATTAGACAACAAAACATGTTTAGTGGATAGTACATAATTCTGCATGAATTCTATTGGATAGTACAATCTGCGAAGGATCAGCAGCTGCTGGGGAGTCGGAACCCCTGGTTGCGACTCGAAATCTCCACGTTGCGACACCAGTTGCGAGTCGAGAACACCTGGTTACAACTCGCAACCATAACATGACAAGCCGAGACCACAGGTTGCGACACAGGTTACGAGTCCCGTTACGACTCGAAACCTTAGCATGATCAGCCGAAACCATGGTTGCGACATAGGTTGCGACTCGCAACCATCCATGATCAACACAAACAGCATAACCCGCAACCATGCTTGCGAGTCCGGTTGCGACTCGAGACCACGCTTATTGGACTTGCTTAGTTACGGGCCTTAGTTAATGGGCCGGCCTTGTGGACTTCTGTGTTAACTGTTTAATGCGTGTTTTGGGCTTAAATGATTGGGCTGAACATATGGGCTATACGTGCTACTGTTAACTGATTATGTTGTGCACTGTTGTTGAAACTACCATGATAGAACTGTATGCTAGGATCGTTACTTGTACGTGCACTGCTTGGTTTGAATCTGATTATAAATGGTATCTATGTTAGGACATAGTTGACCACTTGCAACTTGACCGACCCTTCTGTGATTAACTGCCGAGCAAACCAAGGTGAGTTCACACCCTCTACAAAGCATGGGATTCCCTGGGTTGGGAACGGGGTTAAGGAACGTGGATTCCTCGTCCTCCTTGGGTAGGACAGCAGTGGTTCAGGAATGTGATTTCCTCGTCCGGATGGACGGATAACTCGTACTAGACCAAAACTCTATCACGAAGTCCCTCCTTTTTGTATCGACTTAATCGCCGGGCCAATGGCGAGCGGGTCATTAGTTAGATAGCGCTATTTAGGTCTGACAAACCTCACACCGTGCCGCAGAGGACGGGCGTGAACTAATGGATCTGGGGCACGTCAATGATGATAGACATTGATGTTTTCAGGGCACATAAACATGACTACAGTCAGCAGTCGATATGGTAACGAGTCTAGTGTACGCATGGGGTAGCCCCCACGGCCGAAATGCCTGATAACTAACATGGGGTAGCCCCCACGGCTGGAATGCCAGAGTAACTGGGAATGAACATGTCACGTTTTTAAACTATGGGGTAACCCCCACGGCAGGATGCCAGTAAAGGAAACTGTTTTCGAAACAACTAAAACGAACACCCAACTGTGAACTCACTCAACTAGTTGTTGACTCGTTACTACATGCTTTGCAGGACCATAGGTACCCAGCTGGAGCTGGCATGGAGGAGAGTCGTTGTGGGACACGGATTGCTGCGTACTATGTTAAACTTGAAACCATTTGAACTTATGTTTTAACTTTAAGACTTATGCTTCCGCTTGCAACTTAAACTTTGTTTGTTTGAAACACCAATCGTATTGGTTAAACTTTTATAACTGTTTACATGCTTGTTCAGTATGATTGGTGGCTGGATCCTGGTCAGTCACGCCTCCAAGCGGTGGTACTCCGCAGGTGGGATTTTGGGGGTGTGACAAAATGCTTAAAAGTTGACCATTATGCCCTTTTGATATTAAAACAAGAATTTTGAAAATGTGAGAGGACAAAAACCTTTATTACTGATATTTAAGTATGTCCTAAAAGTTTGACATCAGATTATGGTCTAAAATAGAAGTTATGCGCGATATCGTAAAATGCAAGCTTTTTATTAATTAAACGGCATTTTTGGCATAAAACCCATTTAAACCCAAATTTTGACACCAAACTTTCTACCCACTGTTATTATATAATATTTATGGATTTTTGGAAATTTTTGTTAAATTTTAAACTGATCATAACATAGGGTTCTTGCATTGACTCGGCAATTGACGGTTATGCCCTTTTTGCTAATAAAATGAGTTTTACACATCCTTTACATATCAAACCTTTTTCTACCGATTTTATACATCAAATAAATTATTTTAAATAGAAAAGGCTGATCAAAATCTCAGATTTCTTTATTTAATCCGAATATCGTCAAATACCGACTTTTAAGCGATTTAGGCGCATAGTATGGTTTAAAACCATATTTAGCACCTAAGACTTGTTACCTACTGATGTTATGAATAAATTTTTATACTTTAACAGTAAGTAAAATTTTTGAACCCAGATTTCCAAATTTGGCCCTTTTAACAAATGTGAAATGACCAAAATGCCCCTACGGTGCATAGTTTGGCCATAAATGATAAATTTCACATATCTATGATATCTTACCGGTATAACTTATTAAACTAAATACTTTTACTGATTATTTTAGACCTGAACCTCAGATTACTATTTAACCTCTTTTATAAACTTTAAAATGACCAAAATACCATTTCGGGGCTTAATTTGATTTTAAATTCGTTTTGGGCATAATGGAAGGTATCCTACTGATATCATAACATATTTTAAGCATATTAACTTGTGGAACCTGTACATGACTTATTTGGTTACCTGTTATGCATTTTCGCGTTTGGTACGGTTTATGTAACTAGTTTGCATGAATTAACCGACACGGGTCAAACCTTATCATTTTCACTTCAAAATCCAGAATGTGTTTAGTTTACCCATATTATACAAGTCTTCATACTTGTCGGGTCTAAATCACATTCTAATCCGGTCTTCGCTTAATCTTGCGTTCTGAACCGTAAGCCTTTCATTAAAACTAACCGGTCTAAGTTTTAACTTAAGTAAGACCCGTTAGGAATCTAATAGGATATTAAAACCTTCGTTACAGATCTAGGAGCCCAGTAAAAGCTATATGCACTTGCTGATTGTTATACGGCTGAGATTAAATTTATATTTTGCTCAGGTAAATACTTTTAACTTATTTTCCGTTATACGGGCTTGGGATACGGTATTATAATAATACCGCTTGGTCGGGTATGTAGTTATTTAAATCAGAATGTGATTAATACATTTACATATCCCGTTTTAATCTGTTTTGTTTGATGCAATGCCTTTGGGGGGGGGGGTTAATGGCCATGTCCTGGATATCCTCGGCACATTTATTAGAAATGGCCACGGCTTAAGCACGGGGTGTAGGCATACACCTGACAGTTGCGTATGTATAAAAGGTATCTCACTCTCTTGTGGGCATATACTTGTGGTATGTCAATTAATCTAATCCGGCCCTTCTAACCGGGTCCTGAATGGATGACAATCATGTAAATCTGTATACAAGATTATTTTTAATAATTGTCCCAAGTTATAAAAGATTTTATGCCTTGTGCATCCAAATTAATTTTATAAATGTTTTCTAAAAGAGTTAGTTAATTGTATTTACCAGTGTAAACTGACGTATTTTCAAAAAGGTTAAGTGAAGGTACTAAACGTAATGGGCTGGAACTCCTGAGTGAATAAATAAAGAGTCCTGCAAGCTTTTATCACTTTAAGTCTTTTGAACAATACTTCCTTTGTTTTGATCCGCCTGTGGATCCATCTTACAATCAGTTGTGTAATATTTTATGTTACTCTCAATTCAGTTTGTATAAATTACTTTAAACTTCCGCTGTGCATTTAAACTGTGATTAATTGTCTATGATGATATCAACTACGTCACGATACTCCCCACCGGGCCCACCGGTAATACGTGGAAATATCAGGGCCTGACAGGTGGACAGCCGGTGGGGTTGGGGGTTTTATAGCGATGTGGACAGGTGGGTCGGTGAACCGTTTCGCTTGGCCAAACGGTTATATTTTAACATTTAAACATGGCCCGCTATGCCCTAGCCAACAAGCCAATAAGAGCCGGCCACATAGGACGCTAGGCATGCCCAACGCCCGGGCTGAATCCCCCGCCCAAGGGGCCACGCCGAAACCCAAACCCATCCGGGGTGGTGACTTGAGCGTTTTCACCCAACCCCCGCCCCATACCCCATAGTCTTATATCATATCCAACAACAGTAGAATTCTACTGTTGTTCACAGCCTTAAGAAATAGTAGCCAGGTTAAAAAAACCCAAAACTTACTAGTGATATAAACATAATTCTAATGTTGTTCAGTCTTAAAGAAAAACACATTGTATAAAACTAAATAAACATACACACAGAGGTGATCGTTTTATTCTTGATGGTCCTCTTGTGGTTAATGAGGTGATGGAATGGTTGAAAAAAGAAATAGGAAGGCTTTTCTTTTAAAAATAGATTTCGGGAAGGCCTACGACAATGTCAATTGGAACTTCTTGATATCTATTATGTCTCAAATGGCTTTTCCTCCGATTTGGTGTGGTTGGATTAAGGGGATTCTCGAGTCATCTAGAGCCGCGGTCCTTGTTAATGGTTCGCCGACCTTCGAATTTAAATGTGAAAAGGGTCTTCGTCAAGGTGATCCTATTTCGCCATTCTTATTCTTAATTGTGATGGAATCTCTTTCATGGTTATTGAAGAAAGCTAAAGAGATCGGCGAATTCAAGGGTATTAATTTCCCGGATAATGAAGTGGATATTACTCATCTATTCTATGCGGACGACACCCTAATTTTAGGAGAATGGTCTCGCGAGAATATTCAGAGTACGACCAAGATTCTTCGAATTTTCTATCTTTTTTCGGGTCTTCGGATTAATCTCTATAAGTCGAATTTATTTGGGGTTGGCACCGAAGACATGGAGGTTGATAACATGATGGAAATCTTGGGTTGTAAAAGAGGAGGGATTCCTTTCGTTTACTTAGGAATTCAAGTAGGGGCTAAGATGACTCGTATTAGCAATTGGACCTCTATTATTGAAGTTATAAAGGCTCGTCTTGTGTCTTGGAAAGCGAAAACATTATCGATTGGGGGCCGGTTAATTCTTATTAAATCGGTTCTTGAAAGTTTACCAATTTATTATCTTTCGCTTTATAAAGCTCCTAAGGTGGTGATTGATATTATTGAGGCTATTATGAGACGTTTTTTGTGGGCGGGTTCTAGTGCAGAAAGAAAGATTCCATGGGTTGCTTGGGATATAATAACTACTCCGAAAAAGAAAGGCGGTTTATGCGTGACAAAGTTACAAGAGGTCAATGAAGCGCTTCTTCTAAAATGGACGTGGCGATTCAAAAAAGAAGGTAATAGCTTATGGAAGAAAATTATTATGGGGTGTCATGGTTCGAGTAGGCCTTGGGCTATGTTACCATGTAGCGCTTCGGCTAGTGGTTGTTGGAAACAAATCGTGAAAGTGGGGGAGAAAAAACTTCCAAATGGCAAGTCTCTTAATAGTTATTTTGTTGGTATGCTTGGTGATGGTTCTACTATTAACTTTTGGGGAGACACTTGGTTACGAGAAGAACCTCTTCGAATTACATATCCAAACCTGTTTAGACTAGAAAAAAAGAAATGGGTCAAGGTTTCAGCTCGGCTTCAATGCGTGAATGATGTTAAGAGCCTTGAGTGGGATTGGAGGTCGGCTCCTTTTTCATATGAGGAATTGACACTCCTAGGTGATATCCACGAATTTAATTGGAGAGGAGGATTAGATGAATGGAAGTGGAAGGCCGAAGCCGATGGTATTTTCACTGTGAGCGTTGCAAAAAAAATTGATCGCCTCTACTTCGCAGTCAGTTAATAATTCGAAGGTGAAATGGAAAGGATGGGTCCCTTTAAAATGCAAGATCATGGTTTGGAGGGCTGCTCGCAACCGGCTTCCAACTACATCGGAGCTGCTTAAATGTGGAGTAAATTTGCAAAACGCCTCTTGTGTTCTTTGTCAATCGGACCCGGAAACGGCGATTCATTTATTCACTGGGTGTTTGTTCTCGAATGAGGTTTGGAGTAGAGTTGGTGCTTGGTGCAGATTGAGTCCAATTTTTGCTTTCGATGTGACGGACCTTTTGCAAGTGGCGGAAACTCAAACAAATTCGAAGGAGGCGAAATACATTTTAAGAGGTATTGTTTTTACTACAATGTGGGCGTTGTGGAATGAACGTAATGCTCGTATTTTTAAAGACAAATCTCGAAGACCGATTGAGGTTATGGAGAATATAAAATCGTCGTCGTATTTTTGGATTCGGAATAGGTCTAGGTGGAAAGATATAGATTGGAATAATTTGTGTAAATATCCTTTGGATTTGATATAATGTCATTTGCTTGCCTGAGGGTTCTTGTTTTGAGGACCGCCTATGGTGTTTTTTGAATGAAGTTTACCTTTCAAAAAAAGCTTACACATAGACAAATACAACCTGTATATCATCAGTGAGGTCATCCTCACTATCAAAGTCAAAGTCGCTATCATCTCCGGAGTCGATCTCTGCTCCCTCAAAGCTACCATCCTCATCAGAACCACTTTAAAATCTTGCTAAGAAAACAATCATACATAAAAGTATGCCATACTGTAACATGTTTTACACACTAATATCATCCGGATCCGACCCGTACGCAACCCACAAACATCAATTAAGTCTGTCAGATAGGTCCTTGTACAACCACAACTCATCGATCATCACCATCTTTTTCCTTCAAGTTCTTCAATCCCTCCATAACTCTCTCGATTCTCCACCAAATCAGTTCATTCAAAAGGCCTACTTGATTGATTTTTCGAGGAGAACACGATTCTAGTATCCGATTCGCTTCTGTTTGTAAGAAATCAGCGCATTGTGTGAAGAACCCTAATTTCCAAATTTGGGGTTTTTCGTTTTGGAGTGAAGTTTGTTGAATCTGAAGCTTATTCTAGCATATCTAAACATAAAAGGTACGTTTTTATTCATTATTATGCTAGTGTGATGAAGGTAAGTGGTTATTTGGATGAAATATGAATGATGCTTGAATCTTTATATGAGAAACTGAGATTGTGAAGCATGTCATTGTAGTTTGTCTTTGAAATTGTGATAAAAATTGAATTTTGACACTAGTATCTGAGAATGGGGAAGGTTATGGCTACTGGGTTTTGTTAATGAGCATGAGCTTGAATTTCACTTTGGCAGTGGTTATGGTGCTAAACAAGTGTGGGGAAGGGTGATAGTACACTCTTGTTTATGTTTCATATAATGAATCTGATTTGCACTGTTTGTTGTGGTTTGTGAATGTAGGATGACGCGACTGAGACGTCCAGGGAAAGAAAAAGCTGTTGATCCGCCTTCTAAGCCGGGTGCGGCAAAGAAGCGGAAAACAACCGGAATATCAATCCGGGAACCGGTGGAAGAAGAACGAGAGGTTCAGGAAGAACCACAAGTTAGGAAATATGGTGACCCCCCGTATAAGGGCATGTGGGTAAATGGGCAGTTAAGCAAGTTACCACTTGAAGTTCAACCGGAGTTATTCTATGAGAAGATGGGTGATGCTCATTCGATTAAGGAGAATATGATGTGCGAAAAAAAAATAATGGGGTCGGATTTTAAAGCTCTTGGGTTCTTTGAGAAATTCACCGAATTAGGTTGGGAAGCGGTGCTTAGTTTTAAGGGTCATTCGAACGGAGATGTATACGTGAAAAGTATTATGGAATGGATGAGCACGCTTACAAAAGACGATGGGAACGACCCCCCGAAAACTATCACGTTATCGGGAAAAGTCAACAACAAAACAGTCACTTTGTCGCCTGCTACTATGAGGTCTTTAGCAAAGTTTGATTCAAAGGCTGATAGTTTTTATCAAATTGTGAAGCCGATTGATTACTTTTCACATCCGGAGAAATTGGTGGCAAGTAATGTGTTGAACACAGAGTTGTTCATGTTGAATAAGGGAGAGGAGATGAAGCGAGACAATTTGAAACCGAATGTACGCTTGCTGCTGAGTTACCTTCTTACGAATGTGACACCCAGGACGGGTGATAGGGTGGCAATTAGAAAGTGGGAGCTACCAGTTCTTTACGCATTGATGACCGGTCAATTACACCTCTCTTTCAGGCAGCTTGTAATAATGCATGTGTGGCAGGCACGAAATCAGAAAAACAAAAAGTTAATCCCACACGCGCGACTGTTAAGTGCATTGTTGGAAAAGCATGGGGCACTCCGACCTGGGGAGCACGCGTTTAGAAAGCCACACACTGTATTCGCGCTGGCGGATGTTTGTAAGAGCGAGAAAATTCTGTACAAAAAGACGAAATTGTGGCATAAAATCAAATTTGGTGATGGTGTAAAGCTGAAGGTGCTTCAATGGGGGAAGCAAGCACCTAGTGGAGGTGAAATGGATGACCAAGACTCGAGTGATGAGGAAGTGATGAGACGAAAAAGAGAAGCAGGGGAGATTGTGGGTGCAGGTTCGAGTGCACAAGTTGAAGAACCGGTACGATCAGAGCCAAGACAGTCGGCTCACTCATGGTGTGGTTTTGACGATGCGATGCAGGCTCGGGTGGAAAGTATGCGTCCACCCGAATATGTTACTTGGGAACCTTTTCAGCAGTCACTTTACGATCAGGGTTCGAGGCTGGGTGTCGAACGGGAGCGGCAACACAATGAGTTAATGGCCTATCAACGAGCTGTGCATATTGGTAACGAAATGAATCTGAATTTATGGGCTTATGATGAAAACCAAAGAAGGCGACACAATGATTATTGTATGGGGGTGCCGTTTGTGCAAAATCCACCTTACGTGGATTACAGTAAGCTACCACCATTCCAGCCTGGCATGGTGCGACCTCCTACGCCGCAGGTGCATGGTTCTATGTGGCTACCACGAGTGTATTCGGAGCCACATTTTCAGAGTTCGTATCCGTTCCGCCCACCACCGTATGAGTATCCTTCTCAGCAGCAGAGTCAGCAAGAGCAGCAGTCGTCGACAGCTCAGCAACAGCAAGATCCGCCCGCAACAGGAGGCTTGGCGGATATATTTGATATGAGCTCCTTTTACGACACGCTGAGCAGCTATTATGGTGGACCGAAGCCATCATATGATTGAGCACTCGCTGATCTGCACTGGTGTGCGTTAAGCGTGATATGATTTTATTAAATAATATAATTGATTTGTTTGTTTCAAATAATCACCTTTTCAGATGCACAACCTGCTGCACCTGCTATGCCCTTCATGCCTCCTGGAGCTGGATTTTTTTTTGCAAATCCTTGTGACTTCTTCTTATCTATGGCTGGTTTACTTAATGTACAGTCCTTTCTTTCATGATTATACATAACTTAATCTTTGTGTGTTTGCGCGTGCGTGCACACTCATGATAATGCTAGCTTTTAAAAAAATGGTGAGCTTGATTGATGCTAACTTACACATGAATCTAATTATTATCGTGTTACTTTTACTTTTTTAAAAAAAATGTAAGGGATAGAGCAACCATTTAATCATCTGCACAAACGCCTCTTTGGTTTAAAACAAGAGTTTGGTGGTGTTACAAGTTCACATGCATTGTATACGGTTAGTTAAACATAATTATTTGAATTATGGTTATATAAGAAAGTTGACTTTTAATCAAACTAAAAGAATCTAGCGTACAAGTTTTTATTTTTCTTTTTAATAAACGGTGATTTACATTGTTACACATACAGGTATGGTTACATGATCCAAGCATTAAGGATATAGCAAAGCAAATAGAAAAAGATGGCTGAGCAATTTCGGCAGACTTTTCATGGTGGTGATGACGGCGTACCTCAATTTGATATCAAACAACAGTATTTTTCCACCACGGAGCAGCAGTTTATGCAAATCCCTCAGCTCATGAAGATGGCGAAAAGTCTTGGTACTGTCATCATGCAGGTATTACTCTTGTTATTTGGCAAATTGATTTTAATAATCCAAACTATGACCAATTGGCCGATAAGAATCCATAGTTCTATACCGACAATTTAACCTGTGGCGCTCTTAACTTCATTTCGTTGCCAAGACAATCCCACTTGCATATTCATTGTGGGTTTACACTTAATTTTTCCACTCGATTCTGCCCACAAGGAATGTATGTTTCCTCATTTTGGTTATAATCATACATGTAATATATGATGATTATGTAAGTGGGATTGCTCTCGACAACAAAAGTGAAAGTTGGGAGTGCCATTGATCAAATTGTCGGTATAGATAATAACCGGCCAATGTGTCATGGTTTTGGGTTATTAAAATCCAACTTGCCTTAATATTATAAGTTTTTTAAGCTATCGGTAATGTAATACCACTAATATGGTAATGTAATCCAACTGGCAGGATCCATCAATGTCTCAGATGAAAGTTTATCTAATCCCGCTCAAAAGGAGCAGCTTGAAGAACAGATGGCGCGTATCAAAGAAGATCCGTCTTTGAAACCTATTTTAGAGGAGATAGGATCTGGTGGTCCAACAGCTATGATGAGGTTGTTAATCATTAATATATGACTAAGATCTATGTCTGTATAAAAATTCGAATTATGAGTTAATTTTTGTAATACGATCAATTACAAACAAAGTACTGGAATGATGAAGATGTTTTAATGAAAGTGGGTGAAGCCATGGGTCGGAAGATGCTACTGCTTCTGCTGGGCATCCAGTTGCAGATGGCCGAAAGGTACTCATCATAGTTAAGTTTGTTAGATTTGAGGTGGCGAAACGGGTGGGTTGGATAGCACAGGTGGTTAAGTTTTGTTGTTTTATTTTAGCATGCCAATTACATTTTTACATATTTCATGTTATAATAATAATTACAGAAGCTGCAGCGGCTCGACAAGGAGGCTAAGGCTATAAAGGCTGAGTTGATGAGCAATCAGGAGAAGCTGCAGCTCGTTGAGGAGCATGTTAAGGCTACGAAGGCTATTTTGATGAGCTTACTGGAGGAGCGGCACCAGCATGGCAAAATGATCGAGGCTTTGAAGGCTGACTTGATGAGCTTACTGGAGCAGCATCAGCATGACGAGCGGATTGAGGCTTTGGTGCATTGCGTTTTAGAAAAATGTCATTTTTAGGTTTTTTTTTTCTATTGCGTTTTACGCAACTGGGTTTTTTCATTGCGTTTTACGCAATTGGGTTTTCAAAATTTTTTTTCGAAAATATAGCAATAGTATACTCGTTTTAAAGATAAAAAAACGCTCGTTTTTCGGTGCAATTTTTATAAAAAAATAATGTCGTATGAAAGAGTTATTAACGTTTAAAAAATGGGGGGAATTGGAGGAGAGATAAACTATTGTCTTGACTTGATTAGAATGCCTCTGAACAAACCCACACGCCTCCTTTTTTTCTTTTAATTTCACTTATTTAATCTTAGCCCTTGATTAAGTAAATGGATGGTCGGGATCACTTCCTAGCCTTTCTACCCAAATAAACTTCCTATAGGTTGTACCATAGTCAAGTAAGCAACGAAAGACCAAAACTAAAAATGACAATTCAAAAAGTGGTGATGCAGATTAAAAAAAAAAGAAAAAAAAGGAAAACAAAGGAAATATTTCAGGTATATAATTAGATAAACCAGTATATATTATTGTAGTTTGGTCGGGTAAACGCGTATATCACCAAATCTTATACCCCAATACACATGGAAAAAATAAAATAAAATTCCATATCTGGTCCCATACCCACTTAGACAGTGTGTAATGGGGCGGTATGCACCCACATAGCGCCTGAAAGCACCCAAGAACACCGCCAGGAAGGGCGGTATGGCCAAAAAATTTTGAGCGTCACGATGTGGATAGCGGCATTATTTGAATGTTTTTGTTTGTTTTTGACCGTTGTAAAATGGTTATTTATGTAAAAAAAAAATTCAATTATTTTCAAACTTTTCTTTAAATAATACCCCCTTTCCTATATTTTTAAATACACACACACTCAAACACTCTTTCTCTCTACCAATTTTTTAGAAATCCTTAAATTTTTTTATACAATGCATCCATTCAACCGTGGCTTCATTCCTCCCCGATCAAGTGCGGACCCAAACTAAAGTGGTAATCCTACTCGCCCCGTGTCGCCGGTTCCCACTCGACCCAACCCTTTCGGCTCCGGTTTTCTCGATTACAATCAACAAAATCCCGGGTTCATGAATCTTTTGAACCAACCGCTATCATGGGACCCGAATCTCTACGGGTGGAACCCGAATCAAAACACCGATGGAATGGGGTCGTCTCAAGCGTTCGGGTCGGCTCAACCTTTCGGCTCCCACTACACGAACCCAATGTTAATCCGGAAACACAACCCGAAGTAGGGAGACGCAAAAAGGAAAAGGGAAACGGCCACATAAAAAGAAAGCGGAAACCACCACCCGAGCGAAAAAAAATGTGATATCGTGGGAGTCCGATGAGTATGCGTTAACCCGCGCTTGGATCAATGTGTCGGAGGACCCGATTATAGGTATATTTTTTAAATTTCTTTATTTTTTTTTGTTTTCCGTGTTTTTTTTGTGTTTTTTGTGTTTTTTATGTTTTTTTTCTGTTTTTTGCAGTTTTTTTTATTTATTTACTGTTTTTATTTATTTTTCAGTTTATATATTCTGTTTTTAATTGTTTTCTGTTTTTATTTATTTTTAGGCTTTTTAATTAATTTTCTGTTTTTATTTATTTTCAGTTTTTTTAATTTATTTTCTGTTTTTGTTTTTTTAAATTTTAGACTAACATTATATCTTTTTTTTAAGCAAACAATCAAAGTAAAACCGTTTTTTGGGCCCGACGAGATCTTTTTTTCGATCTCATGGGTAAAGGAGACGAATACCGCCCACCGGACTCTATATCGGACAAGTGGACCGATATAAACAAAAAATGCACGAACTTTCAAACCGTGTACCAACGCACTTTTGCCGGATGGAAAAGTGGAAGCAATGACGAAGACATTACGCAAGCGGCATTGGTCGAGTATACGGATGCTAATGGCCATTTCCCGTATCTAAGGTGTTGGCAAATCCTTCGCCATAGCCCCAAATGGGCCAACATCTCTACTCCGAGTGGTCGGTCGGGAAATAAACGGCCGTCAAAGAGGTCCAAAACAAACGAGTCGGGTGAACCCGAAACGCCAAACTCCGACGCTCGAAACACCGAGGTGAACGAGGATATTCTGGATGACGAGCCGGTGGAGGAGCTATCAAGACCGCCCGGAAGAAGTAGGCGGGTGAAAAAGCCCGAGTCGTCGTCGATGTCTATGGGAACGGATATGAGTAACGCATTTTCGGAGATAAACAAGCGACTTCAAGATATACACGAACTCGGTACTAAACGTATGAAGGAGAACCGCGAAGTTACGGAGATTATGCGGGATAGACAATGGGCTCACGACTTTGAGTTCTACTCGAAACCGCACGACCACTTAACGGGAAAAGCTTTGAAAATGGCTTTGGCACAAAAGGAGCGGATTGAAAAAAAATATAACCTTTGATTCTAGTTTAACGTTTTTTTATTCTAGTTTAATTTTTTTTATTAATTTTATTGTACTCTTTTTTTATTTAATGAAATGAATTTTAATTTTAAAAAACTTAGAAATTAATTAAAAAAATGAAAATTAAAATAATGAGTAATGATGACAAAGGGGCTTTATGACTACGGCCTCAACTTGCATAACGCCCCATAAAGCCCTGTGGTGACATGGCATGCCACATGTCGCATAACGCCCCCAAAGGGGGCCTTATGACTACGGATGGCCTTACCCGGCAATGGAACCAAATGATAGAATCTCATAATCAATTATTCATTACGTTAAACTAATTACAAGGTTAACCCGATTTGAGACGGGTAAAGTAGTCATTCTGCATGCAAATACATTTCATTCAGCATAAAATAGTTCAGAGAGGTAAAGTAGTCATTGTGCGTAGTCATTGTGCATAGTCATTCAGAGGTCCAACCAAACAACACTTATTGGCTCAGCCTACGTAGCACGGATACGGGTACGGGACTGGGGTACGGGGAACGACAAAACTCAAAAATACAAGATACGGGTACGACAAAAAAATAATATTAAAAAATAAAAGTATATTAAACAAAGTCCCAAAAAAATAAAAATATATTAAACAAAGTCCAAAAATATATTAAACTCCAAAAACACTACATCAACCATAGGTAATTAATTATCAATAATCAAAATGTTTTCAAATTCCGGTTCATCTAGTGAAAGATCGATAACCTCCAAAAACCCAACATCTTCGATGAATGATGAATACTTGAATAGAGATGATGATCAGACTTGTTGTACGTGAATGTTTAGAATAGCATATATATTTATAAATGGCCAACGTAGCATATATAATTATAAAATGCCGACTTACGTATTTGGAAGTTAAAAGGGTTAAACCCCTAAATCTTTTAGGAAACGTCCCCAATACTCTATTTTGGAAGTACCCAATTGTCACACCCCCATTTCCACGTGTCACCGGTGGGCCCGGTGTGGGGTACAGTGACGTAGTTGGCATCGTCATAGACAATCAACACAATATAATAATGCACAGCGGAAGCAGAATAGAAACATTTCAACTTTTAAATAAAGTGTAATAATAAATATCACAGTAGTTGAAATGGATCCACAGGCGGATCAAATACAAATAAGATAAAATATTGTTCAACAGATATTTGTCGTCCGAGTTTGCGAGACTATTGTGGACGCTCTTTAGGAAACAGCCAGCCTATTTCGTATAGTACCTGCACTTAACCTTTTGGGGAAAATACGTCAGTTTACACTGGTAAATACAAATCAACCGACTCATTTTGAAAATGATTGAAAATTGATTTAAATGCACAAGGCATAAATATTTTATTAACTTGGGATAATTATATAATATAAACTTGTGAACGATTTACATGCACTTGTATCTCTGGTGGCCCGGGATCTACTGTCCGGGCTAGAGATTTAATTGACACACCACATTAAAGAGTTATACACGACGAGTGTACGCCTACACCCCGTGCTCTGGTCGTGGCCATCTCGTAAGATAATGCCAAGGATATCCGGGACATGGTCAATAACCCCCCAAAGCCTTTAAGTAAGACAAGACTGTTTAAACGAAATCACACAAGCTATTCAAGACTGTACACCCATAGGGCGCAGGACTTGTGCGCCCGATCAAGCGGTATTTTAAATACCGTACCCCAAGCCCGTATAGGGAAAATAAGTCAAAATGTATTTACCTGAGCAAGTATAAGTCACAAACGATAAGTGTTGGTAGCTTTTACCGGGCCTCCTAATCTGGAACAAAGGTTTATAATTAACCTATTAAATTCCTAACGGCCTTTTATTTAAGCCTAAGCTTTGACCGGTTAGTTTTAGGAATGATGCGGTTTACGCACGATTAAACGAAAGACCGGATAGAATGTGATTTAGACCCGACAAGTTTGAATACTTGTATAATATGGGTATACTAAATACATTCTGGATTTTGAAATAAAAATGATATCGTTTGACCCGTTTCGGTCAATTTACGCAAACTAGTTACGTAAACCGAACCGAACGCGAAAATGGCGATACGGGTAGTCAAATGATTCAAATGCAAGTTCCCTGAGATAATATGCTTAAAATATGATATTATATCAGTAAATTATGTTCTATATTGCCCGGGATAATTTTAAACTCAATTTATGCCTTAGAAGGGCATTTTGGTCATTTAAAAGATAATAAAAGGGTAAAATTAGAAATCTGAGTTTCGGGTCTGGTTCATACAGTAAATATACTTAATATAACATATTATATCAGTAGGGTATGACCCATATATCAAATTTATCATTTAAAACTAAACTATGCACCGTAGGGGTATTTTAGTAATTTCACAAGGGCTAAAAACGCCAAAACTGGAAGTCTGAGTTCATATACTTATACTTACTGTTTTTATATGAAAATATGCTAAACACATCAGTAGGTATAGGTCTTATATGTTTAAAACAAGTATAACGCTTACTATGCGCTTAAAACGCTAAAAATACGATTTAAGGGCGTTTTCGGGTTTTCACAATAAATCTGAGATTTTTATATTTCCAGAATACTTAAAATAATTTATTCATCATATAAAATCAGTAGAAAAAGGTTTCGGGTCAAAAGGATGTGTAAAACTCATTTTATGACTAAAACGGTCAAAACCGACATAAGCCGACATGACTAGGCGACCTAGGATCCGTTCAGCCAAAAATTAATCAAAAATCATCAAAATTCCCAGAATATTATATTACATCAGTTGGTAAAAAGTTTTGTACCAAAACGTGGCCAGAAACGGGTTCTACGCAAAAAGGACCGTTTATGTAAATTTATAATATAGTTTTACGCTAATGGCCATAACTCACAATCTGGACCACCAACTGATCCGAAACTTTCGGTGCAAGTTTATATAATAAAAATAAAGGTTTCTATCCTTTCACTTTTCCAAAAAATCCCGTTTTAAATCAAAAAGGGCAAAATAGTCAACTTTATGCATAAACCGGAAACATGCATTCGAATAGGCTAAGCATAGACTCAATCAAAGAAAATTCCAGAAAGTTTAACTAAAATAAAAATAGTCAAAAATACTTTCCAATACAGATCTCGAACATGCATGTACGAATCCGAATCGATAGTCTACGAAATAATCGTTTTACAAGACTTTCGGTTCCGATTCGTGGCTATACTATAGATCGTCGAGTTGATGATGATTAGAACACATTCTTATATGTATTACAAGTCATTTTTAATGATAAATCAGGTTGCATGTCATCTATATCATTAATCATGTCATTTTTCACAAAAATCGCTTCTGTTGACTTTTTAGAAATAGGTTTGACTCGACCTTAAGCATGCATGTAGTGGGAATCAGTTAGTACCCTTTAGAGGGTTTGTTTCCCACATAAATACCAATCTATAACAAGTTTCAATTCGAGAAATGACTGAAAGAAATCCGTTTAATCAGAAAGTCAAAGGTTATGAGCACCCATTTTGACTTTTAGCAATAATCACTACAAAAACGGATTAAAGAATGAATTGAAAGCTTACAAAGGTCCTAAAGATGTTTAGTGGACACTAGAAGTTGGCCTTGATGATCAGATTTCCTCCAGAGAGCTTGTTTGAAGTTCTTGAATGTTGAGAGCACTTGTTCTTCAATTGCAAATGACCAAAATGAGATCAAAACTTGATTTAAACCCATAATTTCGAGGCCACTGTAGTTGTAGGCATGCATGGCATGTTATTGGGCTAATTGGAGGCAAGTTACAACTGTAATGCACTCAAATTCGGACTCAAATCAACCAAAATACGATTTCTGGTCGCTGGGCAACCCACGCGGCCCGCTTGGGCTTTCCCAGGCGGGTCGCCTGACCCCTGGTTCAGCCAAACAACTTTCACACATTGGCAGCTTTGACCCCTGAACTTGTACGCGATGTTTCGGCTACTTTTCTCGACCCGTAAACCCCCAAACTTGGTTTTTAAGAACCTTAGGACTTTTACCAACATGGTAATGCCCTCGGATAACTTTGCGCTCAACCGAAAAGCCCTGAAATTCGACGTTGACGCTTTTAGTCCCTTAAGTACGGTTTTGGCCATAACTTTCTCATACATTGACGAAACTTCACGAAATTTTTACCACATATTCTAGTGAGTATATTTTAGCTATACAAAGCTTCGGGTCTGCCAAAAGTTCACTCAGAGGTATAAATTAAACATGTTGACACTTTTGGCCCCTATAGTTTACAATACTTCACTTTTGTGCAATTTCCGCGTCGTATGATCCATGAACCATCCGTTTAAGGTTATAAACATTATGTAGGGTTATCATAGAGCCTATTTATCCATTGTTGACACTTTGGACCCTTACGTTCCATAGTTTTCACTGTTTGTCACTTTTAGTCCCTCTAAAGTATGTTTTCACATAACGGAACCTTATGACACGTGTCAAGACATTATTGGACGAAATTTTTCGAGGTGTTACATCCTCACCCCCTTAAAAGAAATCTCGACCCCGAGATTTATTCAAACAAATGGGGATATTTATCTTTCATCGTGGATTCCACTTCCCACGTGTATTCGGGACCTCTACGAGCATCCCACTTGACCTTAACAATAGGCACGTGCTTCCTTCGAAGCTTCTTTACCTGTCGATCCTCAATCGACAAAAGTTTTTCCACAATTTTTAGACTTTCGTCTATGTGTATATCTGTATGCGGTATAACCAGTGAATCGTCAGCGAAACACTTCTTCAAATTACAGATGTGAAACACATTATGAATGGCACTAAGCTCTTCAGGCAAGTTTAACTTGTAAGCGACTGCCCCGACACGTTCGATTATCTCGAAAGGTTCTATATATCTCGGGCTTAGCTTGCCTTTCTTTCCAAATCGCATTACACCTTTCCAAGGTGATACCTTAAGCAACACTTTTTCACCCACATCAAAGTGAAAATCTTTGCGCTTAGGATCCGCATAACTTTTCTGCCTATCCCTGGCAGCTTTCAAACGATCACGGATCTGAACGATCTTGTCTGTCGTCTCAAAGACGATATCCGGTCCAGACAACTGGACATCTCCAACTTCTGCCCAACAAATGGGCGATCTACACTTTCTACCGTATAGGGCCTCAAAAGGCGCAGCCTTTATGCTGGAATGGTAGCTATTGTTGTAGGAGAATTCAATCAGTGGTAGGTTCTTATCCCAACTACCACCTAAGTCGATCGCACATGCACGAAGCATGTCTTCCAGAGTTTGAATAGTACGCTCACTCTGACCATCAGTCTGAGGATGATAAGCCGTACTAAAATTCAAACGAGTGCCCAACGACTGTTGGAAACTCTTCCAAAAATGTGACGTATATCTAGTATCTCTATCAGAGATAATAGATATAGGTATACCATGTAGTGCTACTATCTTATCGACGTATAATTGAGCTAACATATCTGAGCTATACGTCTCTTTGATGGGTAGAAAATGAGCTGACTTAGTCAGTCTGTCTACTATGACCCATATGGTATCATTTCCCTTTTTCGTCTTCGGCAACTTGGTGATAAAATCCATTGTCACCATTTCCCATTTCCACTTGGGAATTTCAGGTTGCTGTAGCAAACCTGACGGCTTCTGATGCTCGGCCTTGACTTGCGCACAAGTCAAACATTTGGCTACATGCTCAGCTACTGACTTTTTCAAACCAATCCACCAGTAGTTTGATTTCAAATCCTGGTACATCTTATCAGCTCCAGGATGAACGGAATATTTAGAGCTGTGGGCTTCCTGGAGGATAACATCCCGAAGTCCTCCATATACTGGAACCCATATTCGTCCGTTTAGTCGTAACATTCCCTCCTTGTCGTGGGATAACTGCTCCTCAGTTACTCCCAACTTTTCTGCAGGATAGTTAGCTTCCAGCACAGCTTCCTTCTGTGCAGCTAACACCCTTTCATTCAAATTATTCCTTATTTCAATGCGCTTGGCATTGATTCTGATTGGTTTAACCCTTTCCTTTCTACTTAAGGCGTCGGCAACCACATTTGCCTTGCCTGGATGGTATCGTATCTCGCAATCATAATCATTTAGAGTTTCCATCCATCGCCTTTGACGCATGTTCAATTCCTTCTGATTGAACAGATGCTGAAGACTCTTGTGATCCGAATAAATTATGCACTTGGTTCCATACAAGTAATGTCTCCATAACTTCAAAGCAAATACAACCGCACCCAATTCCAAATCGTGGGTGGTGTAGTTCTTCTCGTGCACCTTTAGCTGGCGAGAAGCATAGGCAATGACTTTGCCTTTCTGCATGAGTACGCAACCCATGCCAGTATGTGATGCATCACAATACACCACAAATTCATCTATACCATCGGGCAACGTCAATACTGGCGCATTGCTCAGCTTCTGCTTCAGAATGTCAAAGGATTCCTGCTGCTTAGGGCCCCAATCAAACTTAATCTTCTTACGGGTCAATGAGGTTAGGGGCGCAGCAATCCTTGAGAAGTTCTCGATGAATCTCCTATAATATCCTGCCAATCCGAGGAAACTGCGAATCTCAGTAGGCGTCTTCGGCTCCTGCCAATTCATGACTGCTTCGACTTTAGCGGGATCTACTTGGATACCACGCTCGCTTACTACATGTCCAAGGAACTGGACTTCTCGAAGCCAAAATTCACACTTCGAGAATTTGGCATAAAGCTTCTCTTGATACAGAAGTTTGAGAATACAACGAAGGTGTTTCTCATGGTCAGCTTGGCTCTTCGAGTAGATAAGAATATCATCAATAAAGACGATGACGAATTTATCTAGATAAGGTTTACAGACGCGATTCATGAGGTCCATGAACGCGGCTGGTGCGTTAGTGAGCCCAAACGGCATCACTAGGAACTCGTAATGTCCATAACGAGTCCTAAACGCTGTCTTGTGTACGTCTTCCTCCTTGACCTTCAACTGATGATATCCCGACCTTAGGTCAATCTTGGAGAAGTAACTTGCTCCTTGTAACTGATCGAACAGGTCGTCGATCCTGGGTAACGGATACCGATTCTTGATAGTGACCTTATTAAGCTCACGGTAATCGATGCACAGACGCATCGAACCATCCTTCTTTTTAACGAACAAGATTGGCGCTCCCCAAGGAGATGAGCTAGGTCTAATAAAACCTTTGGCTAAAAGCTCATCCAACTGCGTCCTCAACTCCTTCATCTCCGTTGGTGCCAATCTGTATGGTGCTCTTGCTACAGGTGCTGCACCTGGTATGATATCTATCCGAAACTCTACTTGTCTATCCGGTGGCAACCCGGGTAGCTCTTCAGGAAAAACTTCAGGATATTCCGAGATAACGGGGATATCCTCAATCTTCGGCTTCGGCTCATCTATGGTAACTTGTGCCATATAAATGACACATCCCTTCTGCATGCATCTGGATGCTTTGAGCATGGACACTTGCTCAGGCAATCCATGCTGGGTATCTCCTTGAATAGTAAGTGACTCACCAGACGGAGTCTTAACTATTACTTGCTTTCTATTGCATAGAATCTGGGCTTGGTTACTCGACAACCAATCCATGCCTATCACTATGTCGAATCCAGCTAGCTTAAAGGGAAGCAAGGATAACGGGAAGGAATGATTCCTAATGGATATAACACATCCATCTAGAACAGTTGAGGCGGTTTCTATGGTTCCATCGGCTAATTCCACCTCATACTTTACACTTAAGGTTTTAACAGGAAGGTTCAACAGTTTACAAAACTTATCATCTACAAACGACTTATCAGCCCCCGAATCAAACAAGACTCTAGCAAAAACATCATTTACAAGAAACGTACCGGTAATGACGTTATCGTCAAGGACTGCTTCCTTTGCGTCCATTTTGAAGACTCTCGCATTAGTCTTCTTCCCTTCCTCGGCCTTCTTTGCAAACTTTGGGCAGTTGGGCCGAATGTGCCCTTTCTCGTTGCAACCGAAACACGTTGCATCCTTCATTTTCTTGCAATCCACAGCTTTGTGATCTGTGGACTTGCAGATTCCACATCGTTTCTCTGAAGACTGGGATTTCGTTTCTAACCGACACCTCCCGAAGTGGTGCCTCCTGCAGATCTTGCATCTGGGTTTCTCACCCGACTGATGATCATTTTTCCTAGACCCCGACCCTTTCCTGTGGTCGTTGTTCCCTCTATGTCGCTTTTCAGATCTTCGTGAGGTGTCATCCTCACGTTTCCGTTTGTTCTCCTCAGAGCTCTTCATAGCTCTCAATCTAACCACGTCTTGAGTGAGGGAGAGGGATAGATCCGCTACGGATCTGAATGTAGTAGGTCTTGAAGCTTTGACGCTGGCTTTAATCTCCGGTGCCAGACCCCCAATGTATCGAGCAATCCTACGCGGCTCCGGGGTCACCAAGTAAGGCACTAAACGAGACAGCGTGTTGAACGTAGTAAGATACGCTTGACAATCGAGGTTCTTCATGACTAAGGATACAAAATCCGATTCAATTCGCTCGACCTCGTGCTGCGGACAGAAGTTCTCTTTAATCAGGGCCACAAACTGTTCCCATGACAAACCGTACAGTGTGGCCTTACCGGCAGCTTGTAGGAGTGACTTCCACCACGCTAACGCATCTCCTTTGAATGACTGGGACACGTACTTCACGACGTCCCTATCAGCACACCCGCTGATATCAACTACAGTGTCCATCTCGTCAATCCACGTCATGCAGTCGACGGCTCCTTTTTCCCCAGTGAAATCTCTGGGCTTGCAAGATACAAAGTATTTGTACGTACAGGACCTGCTGTACGTGTCACGTTTCAGTTCAATCTCCTGCTTTGGGACGCTGCTGTGGTTGGAGGAATGATTATCATCCTCGGCTTTCTTCGGCTCACTCTTTTTAGACGGCGGCTTACTATGAGCCCCAGAATGAGTCTTAGCCTTGACATGCGTCACTGAGCGGGTTCTACTCTGAGTACCACTAGATTCTTTGAACTGCCTATCCATAGCCTTGGCGACAGCATTATCTATCAGTGCTTGCAATTCTGCACCGGTAACGTGAATCTTTGCATTATCTGAGCGTTCCCCAGAATGACTGTTGGTTTCTTCCGATTTGGCCATCGTAGCTTTAAGCTACAATAAAGGACAAGGTCTTATTTAGAACCTAACAGTATTATCGTTCTAGACGATTTATTAACCATGGTATCAAAAACCTTAGCAGTTAATTTAATAAATTTCATTCAGGCTCTTTTTAGCAATCAAGGAATGAAAATATATATATTGGCACCATAGGCCTAGTCACATGGACATTTACTAAATTATAAATTTAGATTTTTTTTTTATAGGACTATAAATTGTATAATTAAACAAATAATCCTTTACTAGACAGAGAGTCATAAACCACAACTGTCATTATATAACATAGTTATAACCCGTAGGTATCAAGCCATTAATAGACTTGTGTACAGATAAAATCTGTAGATATTTCTTTACTAGGCAGGGAGTCATAAACCACAACTGCCACTATATGACATAGTCATAACCCGAAGGTATCAAGTCATTAATAGACTTGTATACAGATAAAATCTGTAGATAATTTATTAAAAAGGGTGACATGTGTGATTTTACGAATCACGCTTAGTCAAGAATGTTAACATGTTCTCAGATGTTAACAGGGAGTTGAATCTTTTCAACCAGGTTTTACCATCAGGGCCAGGCCTGTTAATAAGGCATTCAGGCTAGGTTATACCTTACTAAGATTCTTATAAAATGGCAAATCAGATAAAAATTGATATTTTCCATTATTTTAATATTATATTCATGCATATAAATAAAAATGAGAAATTCAAATTAACCATTTCAAATTTCAAATAAAGTACCAGTACATATTTGCCCTAAACGGGACTTGGAAATAACATGGATAACATGAATAACAGGCCCGCGCAGGGGCTAAACAAGTAACAACAATAACAAAACAAAATAAAGCAAACCCACGCAGGGGTCAACAGAATAGCATACCCACGCAGGGGTAGAATAAGATAGATATACCCACGCAGGGGTAGAGTACTGGAATAAATGTCCACGCAGGGACATGAGTACATGAAATGATAATCGAAGGATTCAACGATCCTTCTTGCTCTTACCCTTGAGCAAATCGAATACCTTCTGGAACATGCCACGGTTGTGACGGCGATCATTTTGCATCTCCCGTCGCATGCTATCAATCCCATGCAGGATCTCCTGAACCTGCGGCGGCGACATCATAGGCGCCGGTGGTGGTGGCTGGTAGTGCTGCGGCTGCGGCGGCTGGTAAGGCTGCGGCTGCGGTGGCTGCTGGTAACCCGGAGGGTAACCAAAAGTAGACTGCCCAGCAGTCCAAGTGTCTCCCAATGGACCGCTAGGAGGGAGTGAGCTGTAGTTCACAGCTTGCCAATAAGGGTCTCCTGTGTAATCATAACCCTGGGGGAAAACGTGCTCGAACGGGTTAAACTGAGCTGCACTAGCATAAGCCGGAATCGGCTCTCCATAACTCTGCGGCGGCAGAGGCGGGATCGGAACAGAAGTAACCTCCGATACGGGATGCTGAGACTCCCCTGTCTCGGACTCCCCGGGTAGAGACGTGTAGCGGCTGCTACTAACACGTGGAGGGGTGCCTATGCGAATCCCTCCGCGCGTAGACATGCGCGCATTCCTCCTAGGCCTCTGAGGCGGAGGAGGTAAGACTGGTGGCGGCGGTGGTGACGGAGTGATCACGTCACGCCACAGGGCCTCAGATAGGTCCTGCGGTAGAGGCGGCTGCTGCTGAAGCTGCTGATGCTGCGAGTGGTGCTGCGAGTGCACCGGTGAAACCTGGTGAGACTGGATCATCGGAGAGTTGTGGCTGGGGGTGAAGTACCAATCATGCTGCTTAAACCTCTCCTGAAAGCTGTCCCCACCATTATAGGGTGATCCCCTAAATGGCGACCCATCCGATATCTCAATCGGATGGTTAGGCGTACCTGATGGTAGTAGCGACGGGTCCGTATCCTCGTCTACGTCCATCTCGTGCTCTCCCGAAAGATGGTCCTCCGGCCCGAGTGGGTTGTGGCCCACTGGCTCCTCCACATAAGCATTAGGGTTATATAAACCCTGGTAGGCTGGCGCTGGATACTGCTGCGGTGACTGGTGCAATGGTATGTACGATCCATGCGAACCATGGGGCCCGTTCTCCGAATGGGGCCCAAACGAGTGGGGTAATGACGGAGAAGTGCTCGCGGAAACCGAATGCCTAGCAGGCTCGGCAAAAGACCTCCAAAGGTCGTTGGCGGCTGTGTTGTGTGTAGCGGATGGTGCCCGCCTATGCGAGGGACCAGCCTCATGATCGTGCGATGTAGGAAATCCTCCACGACCTCTCATCCTTGGCGGCATCCTGATCCTGTCAAAAGTCAAACAAGTTGCACAACAAAATATATAAGACAATGCAATAATAAATAAAAATAAATTAAACGAAAAGTTGAACATTTCCTAAGTTCTTTGTCTAGACTCGAAAATCGAGGAATGTGCAATTGTGTAACTGAGATTAAACACATTAGGATAGTGTTTAATTCACTCAGCATTGGCTCTGATACCAACCTGTCACACCCCCATTTCCACGTGTCACCGGTGGGCCCGGTGTGGGGTACAGTGACGTAGTTGGCATCGTCATAGACAATCAACACAATATAATAATGCACAGCGGAAGCAGAATAGAAACATTTCAACTTTTAAATAAAGTGTAATAATAAATATCACAGTAGTTGAAATGGATCCACAGGCGGATCAAATACAAATAAGATAAAATATTGTTCAACAGATATTTGTCGTCCGAGTTTGCGAGACTATTGTGGACGCTCTTTAGGAAACAGCCAGCCTATTTCGTATAGTACCTGCACTTAACCTTTTGGGGAAAATACGTCAGTTTACACTGGTAAATACAAATCAACCGACTCATTTTGAAAATGATTGAAAATTGATTTAAATGCACAAGGCATAAATATTTTATTAACTTGGGATAATTATATAATATAAACTTGTGAACGATTTACATGCACTTGTATCTCTGGTGGCCCGGGATCTACTGTCCGGGCTAGAGATTTAATTGACACACCACATTAAAGAGTTATACACGACGAGTGTACGCCTACACCCCGTGCTCTGGTCGTGGCCATCTCGTAAGATAATGCCAAGGATATCCGGGACATGGTCAATAACCCCCCAAAGCCTTTAAGTAAGACAAGACTGTTTAAACGAAATCACACAAGCTATTCAAGACTGTACACCCATAGGGCGCAGGACTTGTGCGCCCGATCAAGCGGTATTTTAAATACCGTACCCCAAGCCCGTATAGGGAAAATAAGTCAAAATGTATTTACCTGAGCAAGTATAAGTCACAAACGATAAGTGTTGGTAGCTTTTACCGGGCCTCCTAATCTGGAACAAAGGTTTATAATTAACCTATTAAATTCCTAACGGCCTTTTATTTAAGCCTAAGCTTTGACCGGTTAGTTTTAGGAATGATGCGGTTTACGCACGATTAAACGAAAGACCGGATAGAATGTGATTTAGACCCGACAAGTTTGAATACTTGTATAATATGGGTATACTAAATACATTCTGGATTTTGAAATAAAAATGATATCGTTTGACCCGTTTCGGTCAATTTACGCAAACTAGTTACGTAAACCGAACCGAACGCGAAAATGGCGATACGGGTAGTCAAATGATTCAAATGCAAGTTCCCTGAGATAATATGCTTAAAATATGATATTATATCAGTAAATTATGTTCTATATTGCCCGGGATAATTTTAAACTCAATTTATGCCTTAGAAGGGCATTTTGGTCATTTAAAAGATAATAAAAGGGTAAAATTAGAAATCTGAGTTTCGGGTCTGGTTCATACAGTAAATATACTTAATATAACATATTATATCAGTAGGGTATGACCCATATATCAAATTTATCATTTAAAACTAAACTATGCACCGTAGGGGTATTTTAGTAATTTCACAAGGGCTAAAAACGCCAAAACTGGAAGTCTGAGTTCATATACTTATACTTACTGTTTTTATATGAAAATATGCTAAACACATCAGTAGGTATAGGTCTTATATGTTTAAAACAAGTATAACGCTTACTATGCGCTTAAAACGCTAAAAATACGATTTAAGGGCGTTTTCGGGTTTTCACAATAAATCTGAGATTTTTATATTTCCAGAATACTTAAAATAATTTATTCATCATATAAAATCAGTAGAAAAAGGTTTCGGGTCAAAAGGATGTGTAAAACTCATTTTATGACTAAAACGGTCAAAACCGACATAAGCCGACATGACTAGGCGACCTAGGATCCGTTCAGCCAAAAATTAATCAAAAATCATCAAAATTCCCAGAATATTATATTACATCAGTTGGTAAAAAGTTTTGTACCAAAACGTGGCCAGAAACGGGTTCTACGCAAAAAGGACCGTTTATGTAAATTTATAATATAGTTTTACGCTAATGGCCATAACTCACAATCTGGACCACCAACTGATCCGAAACTTTCGGTGCAAGTTTATATAATAAAAATAAAGGTTTCTATCCTTTCACTTTTCCAAAAAATCCCGTTTTAAATCAAAAAGGGCAAAATAGTCAACTTTATGCATAAACCGGAAACATGCATTCGAATAGGCTAAGCATAGACTCAATCAAAGAAAATTCCAGAAAGTTTAACTAAAATAAAAATAGTCAAAAATACTTTCCAATACAGATCTCGAACATGCATGTACGAATGCGAATCGATAGTCTACGAAATAATCGTTTTACAAGACTTTCGGTTCCGATTCGTGGCTATGCTATAGATCGTCGAGTTGATGATGATTAGAACACATTCTTATATGTATTACAAGTCATTTTTAATGATCAATCAGGTTGCATGTCATCTATATCATTAATCATGTCATTTTTCACAAAAATCGCTTCTGTTGACTTTTTAGAAATCGGTTTGACTCGACCTTAAGCATGCATGTAGTGGGAATCAGTTAGTACCCTTTAGAGGGTTTGTTTCCCACATAAATACCAATCTATAACAAGTTTCAATTCGAGAAATGACTGAAAGAAATCCGTTTAATCAGAAAGTCAAAGGTTATGAACACCCAGTTTGACTTTTAGCAATAATCACTACAAAAACGGATTAAAGAATGAATTGAAAGCTTACAAAGGTCCTAAAGATGTTTAGTGGACACTAGAAGTTGGCCTTGATGATCAGATTTCCTCCAGAGAGCTTGTTTGAAGTTCTTGAATGTTGAGAGCACTTGTTCTTCAATTGCAAATGACCAAAATGAGATCAAAACTTGATTTAAACCCATAATTTCGAGGCCACTGTAGTTGTAGGCATGCATGGCATGTTATTGGGCTAATTGGAGGCAAGTTACAACTGTAATGCACTCAAATTCGGACTCAAATCAACCAAAATACGATTTCTGGTCGCTGGGCAACCCACGCGGCCCGCTTGGGCTTTCCCAGGCGGGTCGCCTGACCCCTGGTTCAGCCAAACAACTTTCACACATTGGCAGCTTTGACCCCTGAACTTGTACGCGATGTTTCGGCTACTTTTCTCGACCCGTAAACCCCCAAACTTGGTTTTTAAGAACCTTAGGACTTTTACCAACATGGTAATGCCCTCGGATAACTTTGCGCTCAACCGAAAAGCCCTGAAATTCGACGTTGACGCTTTTAGTCCCTTAAGTACGGTTTTGGCCATAACTTTCTCATACATTGACGAAACTTCACAAAATTTTTACCACATATTCTAGTGAGTATATTTTAGCTATACAAAGCTTCGGGTCTGCCAAAAGTTCACTCAGAGGTATAAATTAAACATGTTGACACTTTTGGCCCCTATAGTTTACAATACTTCACTTTTGTGCAATTTCCGCGTCGTATGATCCATGAACCATCCGTTTAAGGTTATAAACATTATGTAGGGTTATCATAGAGCCTATTTATCCATTGTTGACACTTTGGACCCTTACGTTCCATAGTTTTCACTGTTTGTCACTTTTAGTCCCTCTAAAGTATGTTTTCACATAACGGAACCTTATGACACGTGTCAAGACATTATTGGACGAAATTTTTCGAGGTGTTACACCAATATCGGGTACGGCTTTGTAGAAGTCCCCAATATCCGGGTACGTTTGGGAAACGTCCCCGAGCCGTCCCCTACGCATTTCCTGTCACACCCCAACCGATGACGGAAACATCGGGGCGCGGCACTGAGCGAAACAGATTGTCCAGGAGAAATCCATAACAACTAATTTACCAGATATTTTAATATTACGTCCCATACCATAACATACCAGAGTAAATAATTATTACAGACCAAATATCTCAAAGACAAATAACATGTTCCGACAACTCAGATTTAAATTGTTTTTGTTTGTTTCTAGACTCCATCCTACTTGATTCCACAAAAGCAGGTAAAGCACAGCATCCTAAGCATTCAAACACCTGTCACATACGTTAAAATAAAGTCAATATACATAGTGTAAAGGTGAGCATACAAGTTTACTAGTATAATAGAGTTCGAAATCGTTTACGCATAACCAGCATGTAACATGTAGCAAAGTGAAAGCTAGTAGGTTATCGACAAAGAAATATGCACAGACGTGACTGTGAGTTGTAGAATGCACAACACATATCCCCACTGGGACACGTGAAGTAAAGCTCTTAACAACCCCTGTCCACAACAGGTGCTGAGTCCAAACTATAGTACTATCGTTGCTAAGGTGTCAGGCAACAATCACTGTGTTAACATAACATACAAGCATCCATCGAATAACACGTAACATGCAATAGCGGTCAGCGTATAAATAGTGTTTGCGTTGTTTGTCGATTGTGATTTGAATAAGTAACATATGTAACACTCAAAAGTGCATAAAGCAAAAAGGGATCGAGTATACTCACAGATCGTCCTTAAAAAGTAAACACTCTCTTGGATTGAAGGGAGCGCTGAGAGAGATTAGCCTGAATAGTTAACGATAGCATAAGCGATGAGTGACGCGTAAAACGGTGCAAAGTGACCAAGTGTCGAACGGTAATCCGATCGGATGGCAATCCGATCGGTTGACCATTCGATCAGATGTCGATCCGTTCGGATGGTCATCCAATTAGATGGCTATTCGATTGGATTGACATTCGTTTGGTAAGGATGTGTTTATGTATGATGGCTTTGAAGTTTTCGTTGTAGCATTTTGAAAACAGAGAAGTATCTCTACCTTTCAGGTTGTTCGATCGAACGACAGTTCGATCGGAAGGCGATCCATTCGGCGAGACATTTCCCAGAGAACAAGTTCACAGCAGTATTGTCACTCGATCGGATGGTCTACCGATCGGATGACAATCCGTTAGAACTGACTATGCATTGAACATGTTGAAAATTGTTTAAGTGTTGAGACCAAGTACAATCCGATCGGACGGTAATCCGTCCCAGCGATTTGATCGTCTTGGCACTTGTTTATTTGAAAGGTTTTTTTTTTTTTTTTTTTTTTTTTTTTTTTGCGGTTTGATCGAGACGGCATGACAACGTGCTAAACAACAAAAACCTCATCATGACCCAAGTGATCCGATCGAACAGGAATCACCCAAGTCCGGTCAGTTTACAGGTTCGTGACGGTGGTTCATGTTTAACCCGAAATCGATTGTCTATTTGATAGAAACCCGATCTTGAACCAATACATCACTAAGAAAGAGTAGAAGATCAGAACAATCTCCGATTCTATCGGTTTTGAGTGCATTGAGTGTAAAAGAGTTGAAAGAAAGTTGGAAAACCATCTTCCAATCCTTTTAACTTTGAAAATGTTTAGATCTGTGCGAAAACATTGTTTATTCATGTGGAAATCTTTCAGATCTAAGTTGTTCTTGGTGGAATGTGTTGGTGCATATGTCTGTCGACTTCGTCTTGTATCGAGTCTTGTATTAGTTTAGATTGATCAGGGCACGAAAAACTAGAAACGTATGAGATGCAGCCATTTCGCACGAAATGGAAAGTCCATTTCGCACGAAATGGAGATGTCCATGTCGTACGAAATAGGCAGATATCCATTTCGCACGAAATGGATTGCCTATTTATGTGTGTGCTTGATCTTTCTTTTGTATCTTTTCTGATTCCGACGCCGAAGTGCTGTCGAAGTGTCTCTAGCCTGTAAAAAACTTTCAGATCAATAAACTAGACAGTTAATGTGTATATCAAGCTGAAACAACTCCGATACGTCTGTTTCCGCCTCTCGTATTGATCGAGAACTCTTCTGAACGACTTGTTTTGGTCGTGCAAACGATCCTACAAGTGGTATTAGAGCTCAGGAGGAAGAGTTCTTACCGATTCAGCTTGATTACACCGAAAATTCTGATTTCTACTCATTCTTCTTCATATTTTTCAAAATTAAACAAGATTTTACAGTTAAAATGGACTGATTTTCACATATAACATGCGAAACACTGTTTTAATCAATCCTTGTAAGAATCAGACCTAAAATCGACCTAAATCTTGATCAATTTTGTCAAAAACTGACCGAGTGGATGACATCATCATGATTTCGCACGAAATAGACTTCCATTTCGTTTGAAATTTTCATTCCGCTTGAAAGAGACATCATTTCATACGAAATAGGCCATTTCGTGTGAAAACAGAACCTCATTTCGCATGAATTGGATATATCGGATCTCATTTCGCACGAATTGGACTTCCAATCTTCCATTTCGCACGAAAAGGACATTTTGAACCCATTTCGCTTGAAAGTGATTCATTTCCTTTGAAAGTGGGTTTCATTTCGCACGAATTGGGTGAAATTGCATCATTTCGCACGAATTGAATATTTGTGATTCATTTCATACGATTTGAACTTATCATTTAGTTTGAGATTGTTTATCAGGTTGTGTGAGATTCCATTTCGTTTGAAAGATTGTGTTTGTGAATTTTCGAAAACTGAAACCTGGAATCTGAAGAGGATATAGCATATTTTTACTACGAATCTGAACAATACAGTCCTATAACAATCGAAGAAGTACCAGTTTCAATAGAAAAGGCTTCAGTAGTTGTTTCAGAAAAAGCTGAAAAGGCAGAGAAAGCTGAAAAAGATTCAAAAGTTGTTTCAGAAAAAGCTCCAATCTTTGATCACTCATCAGATGAAGAGAGTGACGATGACAGTGAAGAAATTGAAAAACTTGAATATTATGAAATAAATTTTTCATCTGATTTGTTTAATATTTTTTTTTTTGCAGAAAGATTGGAAAAACTTAAAAAGGGACAAGCTGAGAAAAAGAAGAATCAGAAGACACCTACTGTTATAGAAAATGTCAAATCCGAGAAGAAACAGTTTGACAGTGCTCATCAAGAAAAATCGAAACAAGTTGAGATAATTGAGTTGTCAGAAAATAGTGAAGTCAAATCTGAAGAAAAAGTTCATGTGGTAAAGGAACATGTTAAAGAAATTCCAGCTTTCAAGATTGAGAAGGAAGCTGATGTTGAAAAGATGCCTGAGAAATGCTCAAAATGTGATAAATATGGAGCAGAAAGTGTCGAACTCTTGAAAGATGTTGAGAGTTTGACATTGGAAAACAAAAATTTAAAAGAAAATGAAAAAGAACTTCAAAATAAAATAAAATTTTTAGAAAATGAAGTTGAGTGTGCGAAAAATAAACTTGATGATCTTGAAAAGAAATTAAAAGGTTTTGTCACCTCATCAATGATACTAGATCAATTATGTCCCAAACCGATCAATGAAATTCCAATAAGTGACAATGTCACAAATTATGACAAAGTCATAATTGAAGATTGTGATGATAAACCTGATGATGAAGATGATAAAAAGAAAATATTTCTGAAATTAAAAGAAAAATTTCAAGAAACTGTTTTACACTCAACTGAAAGAGGTGAATGTTCAAAGCATAAACCTCTTAAGAAAAACGTAGAACAAAAACAAAATGTTAAAAATTCTGAAAATTTTCAAAACAACAATAAAAGATCATCAGTTCAATCATCCAACCATTATAAAAAACCACAAAAAGTTGAAAATCAAAACTCACAAAAAGTTGGTAATAAGTGGTGCAGGTTTGAACATAGTGCTCAAATGTCAAATCAAGCTTACAAGAGAAGTCAGGATTACCACAAGGCCGAACAATGTCACGATCTAAGTGTTTGGTTTGAAAATGGTGAATGGTACGATAACAGGGTGTGCTACAAATGTGGTTTTCAAGGACACATTGCTGTTAACTGCCAGAATAAGAGTGTTGAAACAAGAAGATGCTATGACTGTCAAATCAGAGGTTATATTGCCAGAGATTGACCAATGAGATCAAAGGGAAGATCGAGGGGTGAATCTCATGGAAAGATGAAGAAATCAATCAAAATTGAAGAAAAGCCCAAAGAACAGAAAGTGAAACTTTCTGTAGATCCTAATATCAATCTGGATCACAGTGGTTGGTTGTTTTAGTCCAAAACACCTATTGATTAAGTGTTTGAACTATGAAAAAGTTAAAAACAATCAAGAATGAAGATGAAGCTAATGGATTGATGAATACAACAAGTGTTGTATTGAATCCAAACAAGTATATAGATCAATAAAGCACCTTGGAATACAGATTTGAGCACAATATCAAGAGATTTAATGTAAACAACACTTCATTCACCAAAGAGCCAAAAGCTTGGCTAATGTTACAATGCTTGGGCTATATATAGTGCCTGACTTGCCAGCAAAATTATAATTTTGCTGGAATCTTAACTACACTAAGTCAGGATTACTAGTTTCATGAAATTATAAAAAAAGCCCCTATACTATTAAATTAGCTACAAACAACTATAAAAATAATCCAGCACAAGTATGAACGATCTCAAAAGTTCCAACAATATCCCCCTAGATCGTTGCATACTTGTCTTCTCATTCTTCAGTTGTTTCCACTGGATTCTCTGTAGCTATCTTTTCAGGCTCTTTGGGATTGTCTTCATGCCCTGCCGTTTCTAGTGGTGCTTGAGTCTCGACTGGTGCAACCGGAGTTTCTTGAGTAGTAACAGCTTCATTTGTTGGTGGATCCTCCATAGTGGCCTCATATGTGGATGAGGCCGGAGGTGATGATGTTGGCTGGGAGGTTGTGGTGGGCTCTGTTGTTGAAGCAGAGGTCTTTTCGTTCTTTCTTTCTTTCATGCTTCTTCTTCTTCTTCCTCGCTTCCTTCTTCTTTTCTTCAATATCTTTTCTTTTCTCGATTTTGTCTACGAGATCCAGCATTTCTCTCTTTATCTTCTAGGCTCGATTTACCGCTCGCTGAAATAGCATGGCCTCCTCAAGATTAGCAATTCCAGCTCCAACGTTTATGCGGCTTGCATTTAGTATCGTTAGATCCGAGAGTCCAAACATAAACACGTCCATTGGATCCAAGATTCGGATATCCACGTTTTCGTTGGATCTGATTACAGCTTCACCAGTTTTGCTATCGTAAAACCATTTCTTGAAATTGTTGAGGGATACTAGAACTTCTTCAGGAAGCTTGATTTTCGTGACAATTTTAGCAGGGTTAATTACCCACGTAACCTTTCCCTTTCCAGTAACCGGATCCTTGGTTGTTTTAGACACTCTCCGTCTTGGACGTTGTGGCTTGTGATTTGGGAAACCCTTGTTACATTCTCTAGCAATCAGGCGCTTAAAATCCCTGCCAATGCTTCTATCTTGTGGATTTAGAATATCCAGATGGCCAAGCTCACGCAAATCCCACCTAGGAAGAGTAAAGAGATTAAATCCAGTCTGGAAGTACTGAATCACGCCGCCTCGTCTTTTAATCACAAACATTCCTCTCAGATTGTCGTACATCCAGCTGATGATTTTGTCGGTGGCCTCAGTCTTTTCGACAGTTATCACCTGATAAAAATCAGGGAGTTTTTCTCTTTCTTTCTTGAACCACTCTGGATGCTGGGGGGAGAAAGTTTTTCCATCTTCCTGCTCGTACAACACTTCCTCTTCCAGACTCCATTCAATGAATCTGGCAGGCATTTCATCTCTATCAACTTCTTCTTCATCACTTTCATCTCCTTCAGTCACTTTCTCGGTTGATTCCAGACGTCTTTTCTTTGCCTCGGCTTCTTTCGCTTTTCTGGTTGTTTCTTCATCTATGAAAGCATCAAAGTCGAAGACTTCCTCAAAGGAGAACATAGGTTCTATTTCCATCTGCTCACACATACATCTCATCATTCTATATAGTTTCTCAATCCCCATCTGTTGGAATCTTATGAATTTTGATTGCTTGGCCATGTAAGCGTTCATTTCTTTGTTCTTCTTACGCTGATCTTTAATCTTCTCTCTCAAGAAGTTTGTGTCGTTTACTTGGTTCTTGAGAAGACAGATTTCCTTGACTGTAGATGGACCAGTTTCTTTAATGAGTTTATCATAAAGTTCTTGAAAAGGGCGAACCCTTTGTGGAGGAGCCGGTGGCCTGGAGATCCTTGTAGGCTTTACTATGTGAACTCTGGACGATCCTTCCTCTGTTGTCTTCTTCTTCGGAGGAGTTGATTTACTGGCAGAGATTTCATTTGGATCTACTAATATTGTATCAACAAAATTATCCAAAGTTTGCTCTTCCTCCGTCACCACAACCGGTCTTTCAGAATCTGACATACTTCTTCTTTGAAGACTCTTTTCTCGTTTTTCTTTTTCTTGCATCGTGTGAATTTCTTTCATTTTTTGATATGTTGACGATGTTCTTCAGATTCAACTGCTCTGAAGCTTGCACCCATGAGTCTTTCTGGGTTTTCAGATGCCTTTTTCTTTCTTGGAGGCTCATCTTCTGCTGCTTGCTTTCCTTTTCTCTTTCCTTTTAAACGTTCTTCCTTTTCAGCAGCTTCTACTTCAGCTTGTGCAGCTCTTTGTTGTTTTTCTCGAAGTGCCTCTCTGTATTTTCTGTAAGCTTCCTTCACCAATAGCAGCCTCTCTGCAGAATACATTGAGTCATGCAACATTACCCATTCATTTGTCTTGATTTCTATGTACTGGCGGCTTGTTGGAACATGAAAACTATAGAGATCTCCATCATTTGGCGCATTTTCATATTGGTCGTTGATCAACATCTGAATAAATCTCGGATACATCGCCCAAGTCGGCCCTCTTACGTTCTCGATCATATAATTGAATATTAAACCAACGAGATTAAACTTCTGATTTATACACAAATTCAACATTGCCGCCGACCATTCCAGATTCAGTCCATCATAACCACTCTTACGATGTGCCAGGCTCATTGCAATGACATGAACTATGAATCTCCAGTCTCTTGTTAGCCCATTCCTTTTTATCTCTTTCTTTTGACTGAAGTCTCCTGCATAACCCATGCCGCGAAAACCATCCAAAATATCGTCTTTGCTCAAGCTGATCGGATCTTGAGCGTTGTCTTTCAGCTTCAGAACTTTGCGGATCTTTTCTTCCGTTACAACCATCTTCTTGTTGCGAACAGTTGCGGATATTCCTCTAGCATTTTTGATCATTTCGGGCTTTGCAGTTTGCCAGAAGTCTTGAATGTGGATTCTATAAACTTTAACTTCAGTTTCAACGCCGTAGCCGATTCTGCTTGATCTAACCCATCTAGCCGCATCTTGGAAATCCTGTGGGACTTGCTCGAGATTGATGCTTTGATTGTGCTTTATCGTTTTATCCCACTCAATATTTTCACCATCCTGCTTTGGACACGAAAAACGAGGCAAGTAAAAAAATTTTCGAGATAGAAACAGATATTTACGCGAAAAAATATGAATAAAAAACAGTATTTACAAAGATATTTACGTTTTGTAAAAGGAAAAATATATTAGAGGATATATATATTAAAAAATATTTAGGTTAAAAAAATATTTACAAAAAATTAAAAAAAATTAATTAAAAGATAATTTCGCTGACAACCCGGATGGTTGTCTTCGCTGATGCTTGTGATCGAGATCCGGTAATTTCACCGACGACGATGTCGGATCAAGTGCATCATCGCCTATATTAATTTCTCTAGCGAACTTGGCGACAACAGAGTTTTGTTCCGAACCGATTTAGCAGCGAAGACACTTGTCTAGACTGCTTTACCAGCGAAATAAACTATTTTGCCAGTTGCTCGAACTCGCGCTCGAGACTTTTGAGATTCCAAGTTAATTTCGCTGACTTCGCTACATTCATCGTAAATTCTCTGACTTCATGTTTTTCTTACAAAACCCCTCTAAAACCCTAACTGATTTTCACCGATTGAACATTGATTTCAGACATATAAAAACATGAATCAAGCATTTCGATGTCTGAGTTTAATCGGTTTCATACTTGCAACATACTTTAAAAATAAATGATTCAAGATTTAAGGACTATGTACAAAGAACATGAACAATTTGAACAACTAACTGTTTACTGAAATCATGAGACAAGGAATGTAAAGGTTGTAATCGTTGATCATCAATTCGAAGATTACCTGATGTGTTTGAACGACAATGAATCTTGTGAACGTTTAGAGTGATGCTGATTTCGGAATTTAGATTAGAGAGAGAAAGAAGGTTTGGTAATTGAAAAATTTGAATTTGATGACGGTTAAGATATTTTATAGCCGACTTAAGATAACCAGCGAAATAAATAATTTTGCTGGTATCTTAATTTCGCCGCAAAAGATCAATTTTCAAAACAATTTTAATTTCGCTCGTAAATTTCAAACTTTCTCATAAAACGTGCCCAGTTTTGTTTAAACATTAAGAATTATGAAATATTCACAAACTTGAGAAAATTTGGGCCATTTTGACTCCGAACTTCGAATTTTCAGCTCGGGGGGGGGGGGGGGTTCCATTTAATGCGAATCTTCTTGTAACATTCGACGCTCGTCGACTTACCTGCAGAAGATCATATCGCCAACACTTGCCAATTTCTTATTTATTATTATTATTATTATTATTATTATTATTATTATTATTATTTACTAACCAGAGCACAAGAAAAACTGCCAGTATGTTTGTCCGCTTAAATCCATGCATCCTTCTTTCAACATGCCTTCGGAGAGCGCTTTTATCATGTTTTCGGTAATATTGACAAGACTTCAATGGCCCCCCCACAAGCTATTGAGAATAGAATCATTACGCCTGTGAGTCCCACATCAGGACATACCCCCGCGATCAAGGTATGCACAAAGGTTCATCATAACGGGTGAGTATATTGGTTTCATACTCTTCAACGATAGAGCAAAGATTAGGTCAGTACTTTCGTACAGCAGAGATCCCAAGAACTACCGAGGGCTGAGACAGATAGTTTGGTGAACAGGTCAGTACTTCCGTACAGCAGAGAGACCAAACTAATCTATCTAATGTTTTGGCCAAAATTTGGCACTTATTATGAAAGGGTTTGGCCCTCTTTTTTAAGGCACTTATTTAGAAAGGATATCATAGCGTCTAGGTCAGCATGTATCTGGATGCAGCAGAAGACCAAATATGATATCCCCGAATGAAACACCAATATAAAGACCCGAGATCTCAAACTTTGGCAATCTATCAACGCAAGATTTAAGACCATTAAGCCATATGCCGCAACGTGTTACCCACTGTGATGCGTAATGCCTGAGAAAAGCCAGAATTCTTGTGTAGACGTTATGTTTTGCTCCCTAGCAGCAGTTTACTCGTCGGTGTTGCTGAATCTACCGACACGTCGTTGCTTGGTACCCCGATTTATTTTTGATTTCTGTTTTGCAAGAAATGACAAACTGTTAGCAGTTTTCTATCATTTCCTCTAGCAGGAGTCATACATAAGCATCTGATTTTGGATTTTCTGGAAATATCCCCACTAAAATCTTTATTTTCGTGAGTCCTTTGCCTGAAAAGAAAATTTTAAACAGAAATCTTTTTGGTGAGCGACGTTTTTCGATACTTGTTTTACTTTCAACAAATGTTTTTTTAATGTAAAAGATGGAGTATTTACGGACAGTTTTGGACCACAAGATTCATTTCCATTCAAGGAAATTAACCATTTCCAACCAGGTTACCAGCTGGTTGAATCGGGTTTTATCAAAGGCCTTCGTGAAAATGTCGGCCCGCTGCTGTGTTGTATCCACTGGCACCACTTGAATATACCCCTTTTCGTAGGCGTCTCGAATTGTGTGAATTCGAATTTCAATATGCTTTGTTCTAGAGTGGTGGATGGGATTCTTCACAATTCCCAAACATGCCTCATTATCGATGAATATAGGAGTCTTCATGATGTTGATTCCATAATCCAGCAACTGATTTTGTATCCAGAGAACTTGTGAACAACAATTGTAGGCCACGGTGTACTCTGCTTGAGCGGTGGAGGTGGACACCGTTGTCTGTTTCTTGCTTTGCCATGAGATCAGACGATTTCCCAAGAATTGACATCCTCCTGATACAAACCTGCGATCTACTTTACACCCTGCATGATCACTGTCAGAATAAGCAATAAGATCAAAATTACTATCTTTAGGATACCAAAGACCTAGTTTTGGAGTTCTTTTGAGATAGCGGAAGATGCGCTTCACAGCAGTTTCATGAGATTCTTTGGGATTTGTCTGAAAGCGAGCACAGAGACAGACAGCCCACATAATGTCAGGTCTGCTAGCAGTTAAGTACATCAGAGAGCCGATCATTGAGCGATAAAAGGACTTGTTCACTGGTTTTCCTTGAGGATCTAGTGTAAGCTCCATCTGAGAGGCGAACGGGGTGCTGGCGACTTTACAATCGTTCATGTTGTACTTCGAGAGAATATCCCGAATGTACTTAGCCTGATGAATAAGAATCCCATCCTCCTTTTGCTTCACTTCTAGCCCTAAGAAGAACGTCAGCTCTCCCATCATGCTCATTTCAAACTTTGCCTTCATTACTGTCTTGAATTCTCTACACAGCTCCTCGTTGGTCGACCCGAAAATGATATCGTCTACGTAGATTTGAACCAGCATTACATCTTCTCCGCTTCATTTAGTGAAGAGGGTCATGTCAATCGTTCCTCTGGTGTATCCACACTCCAGCAGATAAGTTGACAAAGTCTCGTACCAAGCACGTGGAGCCTGGTGAAGACCATAGAGGGCTTTGTCCAACTTGAAGTAACGACCAGGAAAATGAGGATCTTCGAACCCTGGGGGCTAACATACGTATACTTCTTCCTTTACCTTCCCGTAGAGAAAAGCACTCTTTACATCCATTTGAAAAACTTTGAAATTTCTGTATAATGCATATGCCAGGAATATTCTGATTGCTTCCAATCTTGCAACTGGAGCAAAAACTTCTTCGTAATCAATCCCTTCCTCCTGATGGAAACCTTGCACCACCAATCTAGCCTTATTCTTGACAACCACCCCACGATCATCCATCTTGTTACGAAAAACCCATTTAGTACCAATTGGAAACTTTCCTTCAGGTAAATCTACTAACTCCCAAACTTTGAGTTTGCGAAATTGAGATAACTCTTCCTGCATGGCCTGGACCCAACTGGAGTCTTGAATAGCTTCTTCGATGTCACGTGGTATGGATTGCGAGAGAAAAGCTGCATAAAGACCTTTGTTGATGCTTGACGATTGGCCGCGTGTACGTACTCCTTCTTCAACTGCACCTATGACATTTTCAAGAGGGTGATTGCAATTTGTCTTGTATCCAGCATTTGTCTGAGACTCAATCTGCTGCGGAAGGTTGGTGAAGTGTTCGTCCACGTAAATTATTGGTGGGTCATCTTCTTGAGTTGGTTCATCCACATTCGCCTATGAGGAAGAAGCACCATTTTCTGGGGTGTTCTCAGGCAAAGTGTCACCAGTTACTTCATTCACAGAGAGAAGTGGATCAGCAGACGATGGAGAGAAACGGGTAGTGAACGGAGTTATGCCAATATCTGAAGTGTCAAACAGAGGTTCAACATGAGCATCTTTAACAGGTTCTGCTTCTGAAGTATCTTCTGGAATTTCAAAGGTGTTAAAAATCACACCTACATCGCAGAACCAATTAGGGGTACTTCCAGTATTGGTATAGTTTCCTTCTTGAAAATCAACATAATATGATTCAATCACCATCTTCGTTCTTTTGTTGTAGACTCTGTAGGCCTTCTATGTGGATGAATATCCCATGAAGTAGCAGATATCACCCACTGCTTCGAACTTGATGAGATTTTCTTGAGTGTTTAAAAGAGTGCACAAACATCCGAATGGTCTGAAGAAGTCAATAAGCGGCTTTCTTTTGAAGAGAAGCTCATAAGCCGTTTTTCCGTGAGGTTTTACAATGAGAACCCTGTTCAGAACGTAGCATGCTGTATTTACTGCTTCTGCCCAGAAGATGATTGGAAGCTTTGAATCCACCAGCATGGTCCTTGCAGCTTCGATCAACGTTCTGTTCTTGCGCTCAGCAACTCCATTTTGTTGAGGAGTTCTGGCTGCACTGTATTGGAGATGAATTCCCTTTTCTGCACAGAAGGATACGAAGGTTTGATTTTTGAACTCGGAACCATTATCACTTCTGATCGACTTCACTTTTAATCTGGTCACATTTTCAATCAACGAAATGAATGACTTGAGAATTTCAGCTGTCTCACTCTTTGCCTCAAGAAAATAGACCCATGAAAAACGAGAGAAATCATTTGTAATCACCAAACAGTAAGAACTTTTAGCAAGACTTTTAACAGTAATTGGATAAAAAGATCCATATGCATCAATTGAAGAGGCGCAGTAATCGTATTCACTGCTTTGGACTTGTGCGATTTCTTGTGTTGCTTTCCCTGGGCGCATGCTATACATTTTTCAGAGAAAGGAAATTCTTTTATTGGAAGACCTCTCACTAAGTTTAACTTAGAGAGTTTATTCATATTTTTGAAATTTACATGCCCCAATCGCCTGTGCCAAAGTAGTGACTCCGATTCTGAAGCCTTTGAGATCAAACAGGTCAAATTGTCATTTGTCTTGGCGTTTTTCATGTTTAGCACGTATGTGTTGTTTTGTCTTGGAGCAGTGAGCATGATCATTTCTGCAGGAACGACATATTCAGGCTTGAGAAACAAGCATTCCATGTCATTGAAAAGCACCGATATTCCTTTATCACAGACTTGTGATACACTCATGAGATTGTAGCACAATTCTGGAACATAGTTGACATTTTCCAACATGAGGGCTTCAGACACCACATCTCCTATTTCAACGATCTTCCCTCCCTTCTCGTCTCCGGCGAAAGACACTAAATCGCCATCAATAAAGCGAAAGTTCTTCAGAAGTTCCTTCAAGCCTGTCATGTGTCTTGAGTATCCGCTGTCGACATGCTAGATGTACTCCATGAGCATACGGAGCCATTTCTGGAGTTTATTCTGAAATACAAAAATATACACAAATTAGTTAGATTTGGGAACCCAGATTTGCTTTACTTTAGATCTATCGTGGGTTTGACCCACGATATCTTCTTTTTGCTTCCAAAAGTAAGCTGTTGAATTGACCAGATTTTTAACAGATTTCTTAAGATAATCAAGTTGATCTGTGAAGTTCTTGACAAAATCATATCCTGGTTTAGAAAAATTCTTGTTTTTACAATGTTTCGCTGTATGTCCTAAATTACCACAGCGAGAACATCTTTTACGTCTGGATCTTTTTGTGTTAGAAGATGATGTATGTGATGAGAGTCTTGAGCTTTCTGCTTTCTTCATTTTCTTGTCAACTCTGCTTTCATCTTATGAGCATTCCTCATCATTATCGGAATCGGATGAACTTTCAGACGTTTGGTATTCACTTGAGCTTTGCTCTTCACTTGCTTCGTAACTTGAATCATTGCAGCTTTGATATTCGCTTGAACTTTCTGAGTCTTGGTCTTCAAATGTCTCAACACTTGAACCTTCGGAGCTTTCATCAAATGTTGTTTGATCTTCACTTGAGGTTTTTGAGGTTTCTTCACTTGAAAACTCAGGGTTTTCAATAAATTCTGGAATTTCCTCTATGAGGAATTTTCCAAAGCTATTCTTTTTCAATTCTGGCACAAATACAGGAGATTCACAAACAATTTTATCATCACAAAATGCAGAATTTAAATCATGACATTCAGACATAACATGTTCATGATCACGGGTCTCAAATGTAGGCACATGGCCCTTACAGTCATCCGAAGATTTAAATTTAGGCACACGGCCATTGCAGTCATCCGTCCTAATTAAATTATTACATTCATCCCAAATATTGTTTTTCTTAGAACAGTTCTAGGCGAACCAGTTAACAGTGGAATAATTGTCGCCTGAATAACCTATTCCTATTTTGAACCGCCGCAGTCTCCATCCTCATCGCACACATCTTCTTTACACACAATTGGATCTGCATTACTTTTAGAAAAGTTAGCGGTTGTTTCGTTTCCGCAAAAATCGTTTTGTTCTACAGAGGCCTTTTCATCGATGAGATCATTTTCGGGATGAGGAGTTGGCATAGGCACATAGTTTTTGCTATGCGGTGGAAAGAAGAGATTTCTTTCATTTCCTTGCCTGTCCTTATACTCAATCCCGTCCTTCACATACGTTGGTCGTTGGCAGTTTTTGATGTCAGTAGAGGCCTTTTGACTGACATTCCATTTGTCTATGATAATTTGTAATTTGTTCTTTTCGTTCAAAGCTTTTTCTAGTCTATCTATCAGATCGTTAATAATAAAATCTTTTCTAAACAAAAATTCTTTTAGAGTTTGCATTTCAGCTAAAGTCGAATTCAACTTTCTCTGATATGCAGCCTCGTTCTGTTTAAGCTCTTTGTTAAATTTTAAAGCTTTGTCTTTTTGTCTCTCAAATTCTAGATTTAGAGACTTGTAATGTGCCACGACATCAACGCATGCTGGTGTACACAACTTTACTTTAAAGCTATGTGGAATACTATTTACCAAGTCTTTGTCAGCTTTTTCTTTTGAAGATTCTGTTTTCATTGCTGCGGCTGAGACTTTTTCTTTGTCTTTCTTCTGGTCAGATGCATCCTTAGGAATCTGCTCCTTAGCTTCTTCAGACTTCTTTTATTCTCAGGCTCCGGGGAAGTGAGAATGCTTTTCAGACCCTTGTCAGTAATGTTGTCACCTTTTGGAATTCCAGCTGTTGGTTTCTCCAATTGCTTTGATGAGGACCCGCATGAGATCTTTGCCATAAGAGCTTTGTTGACTTGTTCCTTGGCTTCAGCAATTTCTTCACTCCAATCATAATCTTCAACGACTAAAGCGTTTGGCGTGCTAGGAGACGCGTTGTTTTTGCTTTATTCGATAGTGATTTGTTTTACAGCAGGAGTAGCTTCACTGTTTCCTTCTTTCAACAAGGGGCAGTCACACTTGAAGTGGCCCAGATTATTGCAGTTGTAACATCTCAGTTTGGATTTGTCAAACCCAGCCTTTCCAAGACCCAAACGTTTCCTGGTCTTGTCCTGAAATTTCTTCAATCTTAAGGTGATCATGGCCATCTGCCATTTCAGATCCATCTCCTCCATGTCATCTGGATCAACTTGATACATGTCTTCAGCAGTGAACATCTCCTTCTTGAGCTCTCCTGACATCAAAGCTTCATAGCTACTCAGAAACATGTTAAAAAGTGCCACGTTTTTAGTAGACACCTTCAACGCTTGTGTATCACCAACAGTTACAGTCTTTTCACTGGGTTGTGGAGCTTTTGATGCGCTTGCGGAAGTGTTAGCGTAGATCAAGTCAGAAGCTTGTTGACTGATGCCACCTGAAGCAATGAATGCCACATTCTTCATTCCAACAGAAGTTTGATTGGTCTTTGGGGTGTAGCCAGCAGTGTTCATTTCTCGTTTGTTAACATCCATTTCAAAAGCTCTTAGCGTGTTCATTAAGTCAGACAGCGTGACAGGATTTAGATTATTGAGGAAATCCTTCTTGATCATCATGCATTACAAACTCCATTCCTTAGGGAGTGAATCCAGCAGCTTCTTAATAGCAGTACGGTTAGTGACGGGATTTCCTGCCTTCTTCATTTTGGTCATCATATTCAGTAAACGACTGATATGATCCGAAAGACTTTCTCCACGAACTCCACAAAAGATGTCGTATTTTTTTGCACCATGTCTCTCTTACTTTCAATCAGCTCTTCATTTCCCTCATAGTACTCAATCAATGCATTCCAGAGTGCATTTGCAGTTCGGTGTTCTTCAAACATGTTGCAGTCATCAGTTCACAGTGCCATGGTTAAGGCGGCATGAGCACGGCGATCGCGTTGGATTAGGGCCTTGTCTTCGTCAGTGAAGGTTGTAGCGTCATTGTTGGCGACTACTGCATCTCCTCGAACCACCGTTGGAATGTGGGGTCCAGCAGTAACTGAGAGCCACAGATTGTAGTCTGTGTATTCGAAGAACGACTGGATACGAGTCTTCCATGTACTGAAATCTTTAGCTCCTTTCAACTTTGGTGGCCTAGTAGTGGTTCCAGTCTCAAGTTCAACCTGAGCAATTGGACTTAGCTGATTCAAAGGCATCTTGGCTTGTTTTTGACAAAGGAAAGCTGATCAGAGTTTAATTTCGTTGACAAATCGGCTGGAGGAACAATTTCGCTGGTAAATGATGTAAATTCGCCGGAGATCAGAGAAGCACGATCAATTTCGCCGGAAGTCTTCACTGGTCTCCTGTCTTCGCGGGCACACGGAGATGTCCTGCACGAGCGAACAAGCTAATTCCGATGATACAAATAGCATACACGTTAGTTTGGCTTATTTCGCCGTGTACCGTGATAAGAACACTGTGGTTCTATATCACAGTTCTCGAAGTCGCCTTCGATAATTTCACTAAAAGGGTCACTTGGCACTATTTCGCCGGTAATAGTTAATTTCGCTCGAGTTTTGGTCTGCGAAATTAATGATTCTGCGATGATTTCGAAGATTGTTCGCTATGTTCAAACGCTTCTTCGCTGTCTTCAAAATTTACTTTGCTATATTCAAAATTAATTTCGCTGTAATCAAAACTTGTTCGTTGTATTCAAGTTAATTTCGCTGGACAGAGGGTTTAACACGAACTAAAACCCTCTAATCACTCAAAAACAGCTCAAAAACCATGTTTTGATGCATCAAAATGTCCAAAATGACTCCCTTATCATATTTTAACAACAACCTAATGATTAAACACACCAAATCAATCCATTTTAAGTCCAAAAATTTGAAAAACCTTGAAACTTTGAAAAACCTTCAAAATTTTGAAAAATCTCAACACAACAACCAAGAGCACTAAGGCTGTGATACCAAATTGTAGATCCCACTATCAATCCGGATCACAGTGGTTGGTTGTTTTAGTCCAAAACACCTATTGATTAAGTGTTTGAACTATGAAAAGGTTAAGAACAATCAAGAATGAAGACGAAGCTAATGGATTGATGAATACAACAAGTGTTGTATTGAATCCAAACAAGTATATAGATCAATAAAGCACCTTGGAATACAGATTTGAGCACAATATCAAGAGATTAAATGTAAACAACACTTCATTCTCCAAAGAGCCAAAAGCTTGGCTAGTGTTACAATGCTTGGGCTATATATAGTGCCTGACTTGCCAGCAAAATTATAATTTTGCTGGAATCTTAACTACACCAAGTCAGGATTACTAGTTTCATGAAATTACAAAATAAGCCCCTATACTATTAAATTAGCTACAAACAACTATAAAACTAATCCAGTACAAGTATGAACGATCTCAAAAGTTCCAACACTTTCACAAGGGCAGAAAGATAGACTGAGAAAGAAAAGGAAGAAAGCAAGAGAGTATCTTGAAAAAATTTTGTCCTCGGGTACAACTGGTGATTCAGATAAAAGTTCTGATGAATCGTGCTCAACAAAAACTGGTAAATCAAGTAAGAGGAATTCATCAGATACAAATCTGAGGACAAAAGAAAGAATAAAGAAAGAAAAATTAACTAATCAAACTCATAAAAAATCAAAGAAAGTTAATTTTTCAGATAAAATCTTTATCAAAGTTTTTGGAGTTAAATGCTTGGTTGGTCCCTGTGGTTTTCAAAAATTTCACACTTGGTCCTAGTGGTTTACTAATTACACTCGTGGTCCCAAAACTTGTCAAAAATGCACTCGGTTGGTCCCCAGCCCTAACATCAGTTAAATTTCTCAGTTAAGTTCATGTTAAATGACCAAAATACCCTATGCTTATTAACTCTCTTTATAAACCCACCACAACCTGCCATTATCTTCATCACCATCATCTTCTCACCCTGTCACCTCCGCCCCTCTTTCTCCCTCTCATCTCTCTACCAGATCTCTCTCTCTTCTCAAACACCACCACCAATGAACACCCACCATCACCACAATCATCCTCTCACAGTTCCCCGTGCCTCTGCCTTTCCGGGCGACACCTTAGCTCTCGCCACGCGCAACCTTTGAAGTGGATTTAAACGAGATCTGATTCGGAATTGTAGGTCTCTGATCCGACGGGTTTGAGGTTGCAGGTTTTATTATTGGTTGACGATGGAAGGGAAGGGGTTTGTTTGAGTGTGCAGATCTGATACGTATTGGGGTTTGAGGCTGCAGGTCCGACGGGTTTGATGTTGCAGATTTGATTTTTGATGTTTGCAGATTTGATTTTTGAATTCATGGTAATAATAAGTGATCTTTTGTGGGTAATTTGGTCCGAGGGGTTAGAGTTCAGGGAGATGGTGATGAAGATGTTGAAGGATTTTTAGAGAGAGAGAGTAGAGATGGTGATGAAGATGTTGAAGGATTTTTAGAGAGAGAGAGAGAGAGAGCAGAGATGGTGATGAAGATATTGAAGGATTTTTAGAGAGTTAATAAGCAGAGGGTATTTTGGTCATTTAACATGAAATTAACTGAGAAATTTAACTGATGTTAGGGCTGGGGACCAACCGAGTGCATTTTTGACAAGTTTTGGGACCACGAGTGTAATTAGTAAACCACTAGGACCAAGTGTGAAATTTTTGAAAACCACAGGGACCAACCAAGCATTTAACTCAAGTTTTTGAGTATAAAAGAAACTGTGAAAGGTTGTTCATGTCACAGGTTGATGAATTTGGAAAACCTAAATCCTGTGTGGATTGGATTTCAATCAAGGATGGTGATGAATTTGTTTCTGCAAAAACAAAAGAGCCATCTTCTGGCAATGAATTTGTTTCTTTGGAAGCAAAAGAGCCACGTTTTGGCAATGAATTTGACTTGTCAAAGTCAAAGGAGCCGTGTTTGGGCGATGAATATGACTCGTCAAACTCAGAAGAGCCACAAAATAAGATAAAAATTGATGATTCCATGTCGACAATTGATGATGCAGACTTTCCATCTTTGTCAAATGGAAGTTTAAAACAAAAAATTGGCAAACCCAAGGTCCGTCAGGCTTGGGTGGATCTTTTTAAATAAAAATCCTGACTTGCCGGAACTCCCAGGTTGGTAATTGGGGAGTAGGAATCGGCATCTTTCTTGAGAAATTCACAGGTTGGTAACTGTGATATTTCGATTTACATATGGTTAATCAAGGTCATTAAATTGAACCTGATTTAACTTTCATACAAGTGGTTGAGAAATACAATGTGATGAATTAACCCCTATCCTACAAGTGGTTTATGAAATCAACAAAATTATTTTTCTGGAAAAACCATTTTGATTAAAACAAACTTAAGTGTTTTGAAATGATAATGGGAAAATAGTTTGTTGTCAGGGGGAGTTCTGATTGTTTACGCCAAGTGGATCGAGAATTGAAGCAATTCACAACAGTTGTCACTTTATTTATATAGTTTGTTTTTCAAATTTTCCTTGAAAAATCAAAAATTGAAACCTATTTTTGATTTTAGGGGGAGTAAAAATTTTTAAAAAAAATTCGAAAATTTGAAAAATTCAAAAACATTGTAAAATTCAAAACGAGTCTTGTTGTGAAAAAGAGGAAATGATAGTACATCAGTGGACTATCACAACATGCTAAAGAAATATAAAGTCAAAATGATTTTAAACAAGTCTCACTAATGATATGCCAGTAGGCTTCACATAGTTAGTAAATTGTTTTCGAGATATAAACCTAAATATCAAAACTTGCTTATCTCGTGGGGAACATCTCTCGGATATATGGGTAACCCCCGAAATCTTGTTTGAGAGATTGCCTGATTCTGAGATACTAGGTCTTTATACTGTTTGATATCTGGGGTATTATACCTAGTCTTCTGATATTGCAAAAGCAATGGCCTAGACCTCATATAATACTTTAATGCGCTTTCAAAGCTCCCCCTCTGCTAATAAAATTGAAAAATATCGAAAGATATGAATCAATAGCAGTTGAAGAAAAGATTCCCTAAAGGGAGCACACCAAAAGTCGAGCCTTTATATCTTTGATCGAACGGTAGTTCATACCTGAGCTCTCAAGGTCTCGCATAACCCAGAGTACAGATATCAGATTGGTATACTCACCTGTAAGACTGAATCTAGGGAATTTTGATACAGGAGTACATTCTGAGGTGGGATACATGAGTATGTTAGTTCTTAAAACACTAATTCGTATCTCAAAACAATTGAAGCTTGTGTAGAAGTTTAAGTGGACAACAATACTGACAATCAGAAGTGAATTTGTTTAAAGATTTAATGATTAATCAAGATCAACAATGTTGGTGATATGTCTCAAAATCTGATATGATCCTCTTACACAAACTCACAAAAAATATTGTCTGTAAATATTTCTTTATTGCATTTCTTAAATACAAAATCCCAAAAAGATTTTAAGTGTGTTTTAGCATAAAATTTTGAAAATACAAAAAGATTTTCGACAACTGATGATGGAAAGCTGATTTTCAAAATTCCAAGTGCTAAACATGATGAACAACAGGTTTGGGAAGAGTTTGTTTGAGATATAAAATAATTTTGAAATGATTAATTGGTTCATTAATTTGAATCAAAATTTTGAAAGTTACAAATTCATGAAGCCTATTAATGTCAACATTGTTTATCTTACAAATGGTAGAGAATTGTGCAGGTTAAAGCCAGGTTTCTGATCCTGTTGCTACAGAGAGCCAGGAGATGTTTCAGATCCTGTGAAAGCCTGAGCAGATTTTGAGCCAAGATACGATCTTTAGGCGATAACGAATTCCAGACTACGATCCCAGCTTGTTGAAAGGGGGAGTCGGATGGTGTTAGAGCCAGATTCAGTTCCTGGAACAATACTCAAGACAGAAGCTGTTAATGCGGAAGAATTTATGAAATCAACATTGAAGGGAGAGTATAGATTCTGAAAGTGAAGAGAGAAGATTGATGATACTTACAATGGAGAATATTTTGGAGAGAGCATGAAGACTGATAAATACTGAAGGGTTGACATACTCAAGACTCGACACTGAAGACTTCGTCAACATCCAAGGGGGAGTCTGTTGGTGCATATGTCTGTCGACTTCGTCTTGTATCGAGTCTTGTACTAGTTTAGATTGATCAGGGCACGAAAAACTAGAAACGTATGAGATGCAACCATTTCGCACGAAATGGAAAGTCCATTTCGCACGAAATGGGCAGTTATCGATTTCACACGAAATGGATTGCCTATATATATGTTTGCTTGATCTTTCATTTGTGTCTTTTCTGATTCCGACGCTGAAGTGCTGTCGAAGTGTCTCTAGCCTGTAAAAAGCCTTCAGATCAATAAACTAGACAGTTAATGTGTATATCAAGCTGAAACAACTCCGATACGTCTGTTTCCGCCTCTCGTATTGATCGAGAACTCTTCTGAATGACTCGTTTTGGTCGTGCAACGATCTTACAGAATGAATCCAAATCTTGATGTTCACAAGAACTCGATGATGACATCATCCTAGAACACCTCAAATCCGTTGATTTCACGGTTAAAAGTTGAGATTCAAAGGTGAGAAAGATGAAGGAGTGTGTGTAGATCATAGAAGTACAAGATTTGAGTTAAAAACTTAAAAGAATAGTGAGAAATCGAGAGAAATGAGGGCTTGAGTGCGGCTGGTCGAGTGGGAGAGTTGTCACATCAAGTGATGTGACAGGAGGGGTATTTATAGGTTGCCAAAAAGGGAAAGGAGGGCAAGTGGTCGGATAGGGTGCGCCTCGATCGGATGACACTCCGATAGGATGGCAATCCGATCGGATGGCCATCCGATCGAGTGGTCACTCGATCGAGTGGCTCCGACGAGTTGCGTTTCGACGTTTCGATTCGCGTGTTGAGCATTGCGATGCGTTTAAGCGAGGTTCGATGCGATAGATTAATAATAAAGACGCAAATACTATATCTAACATACAATCATCCTAAGTAAGTTTGCGTTCAACGTTGCGATTCGATTGCGATAGAGTTGCGATTGCGTTTTGATTAATCACCATACAAAATATAACACAGTTAAATATGCACGAGTAACACATAAATAACACACACGTGTAAAACAATATCCAGAATGCACAATTCATGTTGCGAATGCGATTGCGATGCGATAAGCGATAAAACATGTGATAAAACCTCGATTATTAATAGGTACTCCACATAATACAACTAAAGTGATTAAAATAAAAGATTCGACCACAAGTCAAAGAAGTCAAATTAGTAATTAAGCAAGGAGTGACAGATCGCAATTAGCAATCTTTTCTTCCTTTGACTTCAATCTTGACTTTGACTTTGACTTTTGTAACACGGGGTGTTACATTTCCGTCCCCGGGACGGGTACTCGATGCAATATGCCGTCCCCGTCCTTGATAGGGCTCAACACTTACTAGTTCAGAGTCTCTTACCCAGTCAGACCTCTTACTGGTTCAACACTTACCCAGTTAAAGGTTGCCAAACAACCCCTTATTTCTACTCCTATACAACAGTTACTAAACTAATTCAAATTATGCTAGAAAACTGCTCGTGAACTGCCCCCGCTAAATAATATTCCCGCTAATTATTTGATATGTGCCAAAGTTGGGTTGACAAGGTGACAAGATCTGTGGGTATATATCAGTATGTCAACTATGTTTTTACAAAGTCTGTGGGTATATACTAGTAAGTCAATTATATTTTTGTTGTTTTAAGGGAAAATTACGAGAATGGCCAAAGTCCAAACCCACTTCTGAAAATGGCCACCTCCTGCGCTCTTGGAACAACGCATTACACCTCCAATGTGTCCTTCAATAGGAGTCTGAGACGTGGGATTTTTGTGTGGAAGAGTCAGCCGCCAGCGCATCCCAATATAAAGTTGCTTGATTGCGTCTGGCTCCGCTGCTTTCCGAGGCGCTGATGGCTCCTTGGCTGGCTCGTTTGCTTTATTGAAGGACACATCCTAATGCGCTTGTGGATAATATATTTTTTTTTGTAACATTTTCGAATTATTTGTAAATAAAAATTTGCACCCTATAAATACCACCGAAAATCAGATGTTTTAATTGCATACAATGCCTATCTCTAGTGCTTTTGATGGTCTCTAAATAGAAACGAAGGTTTTTACATGGTTTGAAAATGACGTTTTCTTGAGCTTTAGAAGTTCCAGTGCTTTCGATACATGGCAGATAACATGGATGTGATTGATGTTTCCCTTTAAGGAGCTCAGATCAAAGCAAATTTTTCAAAAACGCACTTATAAAGAGTGCATGGAATCACACTGTGTTAATTATTGTTATAACAACCCTCCTAAAACATTTTTGGATGCCCTAAATGTCCTATAATACACCCCGTATGCGAGAAACAAACCCGGAATACTCTTGTACCTATTAAAATCAACAAAAACAAAATTAAGGAGTCTGTCGCGGGGCGCGACTTCCTTACCTTCGTCCTTCACGGGCCGCGAGGCCTAGTGCCTTGCCAGACAAACAAAGCCGCCACATGTCGACACGTGGCAAGCCTATACTCGCTGACTGGTCGAGCCTAAACCCTAGTCTACTCTCTCGTGGGCCGCGAGAGAGTTAGCTTAATGTTACGCGGGCCGCGAGCCGCCCTATATCTGGCCTATAAATAGAGGTCGACGAATTCATTTCAATTCGTTCAAAATTTTCAATTCTCTCTCAACTTCTGAATAGCTATTATTATATCCGGGCATAATACCCACTATAAAGCGAAGCTCTGCCTCGTTGTAAGTACTATAACCCTGCTAATACCCCACACGATCGATTTAAGATTTCCGTAACGCATGTCGGCTCTGCCTGACGAAGTCGATAGAATTCTGTCTCGTGTTATACTCGATTGATCTAGGATTCCGTAATGCATGTCGGCTCTGCCCGACTCAGTCATTGGAATTCTGTCTCGAGTTGTACGGTTAATGTGAATTGGGTTATTTTACTAACACATGTGCATTGTTTAATTTTAATAGATAATAACCAGGAGAATCACCAGGAAGCTTTAGTTTTACCTAAGTCAACAATGTGAGTACATCTTCTTTTTCTCACTTTTTTTACCAAAACCTCAAATGTTTTCAATTATACTTAACAGTAATTGAGTATTTGTGACTCTACAATTATTGCCAGTATGTGTAACATTCCCAAAATTTTTAAATTAAAATAAAGTTATTAAACGAATAGGTCATGGGTAAGTTGACCAATAGAAATATAAGGTATTTTAGCAAACGTAGGAACCGTTTAATAATTAAATTATAAAAATACATTATATTTGAACCTACTCCGTTTTTAATGAAACTTGGTTCAAAATGTAGATACAAGTATTCTCGTTCTAATGACATATTCATTGTTTTATAAAACGTCATATTTTAGAAGTTATAAGCGTCAAATAAATAAAGCAGCTGAATTAATTATAATATAAATTAATAAAATAATAATTAAAATTTCAAACAAATGAAATTTGTGATGTGTACACGTGTAGTTTAGATATGTAAGAATCTTGACAAAAAAATTCAAACTGTCCTCAAATTGACGTGCACTTCAAGTTTCCAAAGTTAGTATAAATAGTTGGACATTCAACCTTCCTTCTGTTCATTCTTTCTTTTCCATTTCTCTCGCTGTCTCTATATATATGTTTTTCTTTGTAGTAATTCACCCTATAATAATAATAAAACCCTGCCCCATTTTAAGTATTGTAACCCGTGATCACTGAGTCAATACCCTGTCCGATTGATTTAGGACCCACCAACGCATGTCAAGGCCCTGCCCGACTAAGTTCGTTGGGGTTCTGTCTCGTGACGTAGGGATAAAGTTGAATTGGGTTATTATACTTAATGCGAGTGCATTATTTATTTTATTAAATAGTTTAGGAATTATACCCAGGATATAACAACCCTCACTAAAATATTTTAGACAACCTTAAATGCTTCTAAATACACCCCATATGCGAGAAATAGGCCCAAAATACATTTAAATTAATAAAAATAAAATAAAAACAATATTTTAAGTCTGTCGCGGGGCGTGACAGACTATACCTACTCCATCGCGGGCCGCGAGCGAGTGACGGGTGGCGAAATCCTAGCCCGCCATGTGGCAGGACACGCGTCGACAACTGGGATGACTCGGCAACCTCACGCCGCCTTTTTGGCCCTGGCGGGGCGCAACGCCCCCTTGTGTCTCCGTCTCGGGGCGCGAGGAACCGACCGAACAGCCGTATAAATGAAGGGCTTCGGCATTTCATTCGAATTCATTTAGAAACTTTTATTCTCTCTCAATCTCTGATAGCTAAAGTAATCCCCGGGTATTATACCCCCTAATTAGCGAAGCTCTACCTCGTTGTAAGTATTTTAACCCCCAGTTACATATTAGATACGCTGCCCGATTGATCTAGGGCTCCGTAACGACTGTTGAGGCTATGCCCGACGTAGTCGTTGGAGTTCTGTCTTGGGGAGGGTATAACAAATGTAAAATTGGGTTATTATACTAACACGTGTGCGTTATTTAAAATTTTTAGATTTTACCCAGGAAGCCACAGGAAATTACCTAAAGTAGCAATGTGAGTAATCTCCTTTTTGCTAACTGTTTTTACAAAACCTTAAATATTTTACATTGTGATTAGCAGTGATTGAGTCTTTGTAATTCTTCAATTACTGCCGGTATGTTGGGGTTTTGTATACAAAATGTGGAACACATTACCATTGGACAAAGAGTTAGCCAAGGCGGGGAGGATGTAACATTCCCAAAATTTTTAAATTAAAATAAAGTTATTACACGAACAGTCATGGGAAAGTTGACCGATGGAAATATAAGTTATTTTAGCAAACACAGGAACCGTTTAATAATTAAATTATAAAATACATTATATTTGAACCTACTCCGTTTTTAATGAAACTTGGTTCAAAATGTAGATACAAGTATTCTTGTTCTAATGACATATTCATTGTTTTATAAAACGTCATATTTTAGAAGTTATAAGCACCAAATAAATAAAGCAGCTGAATTAATTATAATATAAATTAATAAAATAATAACTAAAATTTCAAACAAATGAAATTTCTGATGTGTACACGTGTAGTTTAGATATGTAAGAATCTTGACAAAAAAATTCAAACTACCCTCAAATTGACGTGAACTTCAAGTTTCCAAAGTTAGTATAAATAGTTGGACATTCAACCTTCCTTCTGTTCATTCTTTCTTTTCCATTTCTTTCGCTCTCTATATATATACTAGTCTAAGTACCCGTGTGTTACATGGGTGGTCTTACAATAAATTATATTATCAATAGTGTTGACCGTTAACATAGGAATTTGTGGAGAAATAATTGATAGATTAGACGCAAGCTTGGATTCGGGTCCTCCACAAGAAAAAAGTGAGAAACGCCACCAGCCGTTGTACTTAAAAAAACCCAATGATATGCCCAATTTGTTCATTTCGGCCCTTCCTTCTTGAAGCTTCCCATCCAGTTTTGCATTTCTTTAATCTTGTTTATGTGTGTACTGTGTTGTGGAACCCGACATCTTACATAGATCAGGAACAAATAAAATGTGTGCAGATAAACTAACCAACCTTTTCGCCATATTATGCGACCAGTACCGTCAAGTCAAATGAATAGTCACCATGTGATAGTCTTCATCTTCATGGGCAACATCGTCATTAAGCTCTTCATTCCCAGTTCCACTCTCGTTTGAGTCTGAATAAGTTCAGATAACATGTCCCATTCCTGCAAATAACAATATCATTTATTTCATTCTAAAAACATCAACAGGTGGCATCATTGTATTTACAAATAACTTGTAAAGAATAATGTATAGTTTAGTAAAAGACAATTTGTTATGTGTTAGATTCAAACCTAAATAATCAATTCGGTATGAAACTTCATCTGAATGCTTTGGATTCATAGTAACCTAACTATCCAATCACATGTAGATCAACAATGTTGCAAAAGCTAACTAATTTAAAAAAAGATTTCAAATCGGTTACCTTAATAGTTCTCTGTGGCTCAGATGGCACTACTCAACTCAATTCTGGTATATGAAAGATTGTATGGTTATCAGGTGTAATCGCCAAAACCCTAGGTCATCGATCTTCACAAAAGAAGATCATGTAGGGTGAATCACCTGGCCAAAAAGTCATCGGGAACGTGCGATGGCAGCCAGTTACCACTGCGGATCATCCACCACAATTGCTGACATCTCTCTCACCTCTCTGTCGCTCTATGTGTGTGTCTCTTCAAGTGATAAATGAGAAGAAATTTGGGGTTGTTGGCATACCGAAGATAGAAGCACCGTCTTGCGCCGCCGTGTTACGCCCAAATTACACATTCCAAAATGTAATATTATCATACTATTATTTAACAAAATTCGGGCATGACCCGTTCGTAATAAGAACAATTCCCTGTAAGACTAACGTGTAATAACTTAAAATACGACGCAGCGGAAAACAAGAGCCCAAAAATTTCGTTCTTTAATAGACATATCAAACACATGAAGGTTCAAATGCGAAATGCCATATATTCATTAAAACGGATTTATAACGTTTTATAACATTAATACTTCAAAACCTATATGAGTTACACTATGTGACCATTCTCCCCGTACAATCCTTGCTCTCAACTCGAACTAAGTCCGCTTCACTTCAATAAATGTAGAGAAAACCCAAGTGATACCTGTGGACACCACGTACAACCAAACCATTAGTCATTAACATACCATACAACATTAAACTATATAATAGAATTTCGTAGAGAATTCTATAAAGTAGTCGTGGAATTGTCCAAGCGCTTTCTTAAATACTCTTATCCAAATCCAGCTCCATTTCTTCATGAAGCCAACGATCCCATACCTACATTACATTCCAACTCAACGCACATCATTAGTAACCATAAATACTCGAACACTTTGATAACGTTTATGCATATGTCTTAAGCATTGAACATTCATTCACACATACATTCACACCTACGTACTTATTATCATACATACATACATATATATATATATATATACACTTATATATATACATGCGTACCTTCATACATGCCAATGTTCCCCTTACATAAATGACTAAAAATTCTTACCCAAGGTCATAACCATAACGAATTTCATTACATTACGCAACATATGCACATAAAATTCGACCCGTTTAAACCCACCAATTTACTTCGGCTTAAATACAACCTTCTTCAATAATGAGGCATTATTGGCTTTGTACTTCTGATTATTACATGTTCTTTCATGATGTTTCGTAAACATAAGTATTAAAATCTATTAAACTTACTAAAAAGTGAATCGAAATTCACTTACCTCGAGTACTCCAATAAGTGTATTTGTCACCTTACCTTATCTTGACCCGTTATCCTCCTATGCTTGACCTCTCCTTGACACGTTCCTATTATCTCATTCCATTACATCCATTCAATAGTTAGTATACATAATCATACGCATCACTAATCACACTTCTATTCACGTGTCAATCGCTTAACGAGTTCAACATGTATCATAATACTACAATGCTAATCAATCTAACAATTTATCATTCCATCATCACAACAGTCATACATGAGCTTCTAGCATGCATAATTATGTATTTACATCATGTTCGTTATTCTTTCAAAATTCCATACTTAGAATGATAACATTTTCTAAGTTAGGCAACTTGCTTCATATGTTAAACATTTCATACCATTTCTTAACACCTTGGTTTTTACACATCCATTCTACTATTTTCTATCAACAACCCGTTTCGACTCGTTGGTGCAATTATATGCATAAACTAGTTGGTAAGTGTTTTAGACACTTAAAACAATCAAATAACTTACTAATAATTTATTAAAATCAGTAGTTCATGATTCATACAAGTGTGCATAACAATACAACTATTTTTACTGAATATTTATACTAAAATTTGTGCAGCAACTTTCTGCGCAGCAGCTGTTCACGACACATTTTAACCCATTTATCTTCTGATTCAGTTCTTCATGTTCAAATATGAAATGATCTACACTCAGAGATCTTTCTAAGCATATAAAGATCGTAATAATCGGACATTCCTATGATTTTATATGATTTTTACAAAATCAGCACAGAAGCTGAAATGCTTCCAAACAGCTTGCTGTCAAAACAAATTTACTAACTTTTCATGCTGTTTTGACCCACTAAATCTCATAACCAGCCTCTTATGACCAAATATGAAATGTAATATGCGAAACAACCTTTTCAACGATATAAGGCTCGTTGTCTAACTCCTAATAACGAATGAGATACGGCCTTTACAAGATGACTATCTAAGGCTGTCAAAAGTGACGAATTTACTAACTTTTCATGCTGTTTTGACCCACTTAATCTCATAACCAGCCTCTTATGACCAAATATGAAATGTAATATGCGAAACAACCTTTTCAACGATATAAGGCTCGTTGTCTAACTCCTAATAACGAATGAGATACGGCCTTTACAAGATGACTATCTAAGGCTGTCAAAAGTGACGAATTTACCAACTATTTTACACAAACTTTGTAGGCATTTTATCAAACACTTGGCGGGTTTCGCATTTAAAGCATAATGTACAAATATTCTCATGTTCATCTTCCTAATTCTTGTGCTCACTTGCCATTAACATCTAAATAAAACTCGCATAACTTCACACCATACTAAATCTAACTGACAAAAACCAATAACATAAATCATAACACTTCCGAATTTGCATAAGATTTGACATGGGTAGTATACCCATGTCGCCACCCTACCTATAGCAAATGGGTTTTCCCCCAATATTCATCATAATCAAAATTAAACATACTTTGGCATCTACACATTCATTATAACTAACATTTATGCTTAAATCTTACACTATAATCACATATTACACAAAACCCACTTGATCAAACATCATTAAAATACCAAAATTCGACTTACATGATGGTAGAAACGCTAAAGTGATCGAAAATCTTGGTTCATGCATTAGTTTAGCCCTTCAATCCCCGTTCAATTTGATGGATTTTGGTGAAACTAGGGTTTCACCTCACCCTCTGCCCCTGATCGATCGTATACACACACACGCACACTCTATGTGTGTTTTTAATTTTTTTTTATACTTTTAATGTTTTAAGTTTTGCCACTTTACACATTTGGCCCCTCAAGAATAATATGTATATTATTAAGACCAAGACTATCCTTACTTGTTCATAACTAGCTTAAATTAAAATTCTCATGGAATTTGGGGTGTTACACGCCGGGAACACCGGAAGCGGTGTTAGCTCCATCTTTATCTCTCTCTCTCTCTCTCTCTCTTCGTGAGTGCTTCTTCTTGCTCTAAACTTTGCGTCTTCGTCTCTCTCTCTGGTACTATAAAACAGAGATGTCATGAAGAAGCAGAGGCGTGGCTGCCTTTACACGCAAGAAGTGGCCCAATGCAGGATGCGATCGTTTACAAAAGAAAAAGTCGATGTTTAAAGTTATAACAATCCTATCCAGTAAATAAATATATTAGAACAATCGCATTAGCACACATCTAGCATTCTACAACAATGAAAACAAATCGATATTGAAGACCTTCCCATGGTAGAAACGGGTTCTTACGCGGAGGTGAAAATGTTGTTGATAGATCATGAAAACGGAAAAGATGAGTACGGTGCAGATTTTGTTCATTCTTTTGAAATAACACTGCAACCACAAAGCGTTTCATATATCTTTCTTTCTAAACACTAATAAGCCGCTCTATATTTATAAAATAATAATAAAAAGAGAATCATCACATATATACAACTTTGAATAATAACAAAGAAAACAAAACAACTAATCATAATAAAAAATACATGATCCTTTACTGCACATTAATATTAGGCGCGTAATGAATTTGATTTGCTTGAACCACTACCATTTAACATCGAACAACATATGAAACCAAGTTTGTCATTACGGCATGAGCAACAATTTTAACTAATACAAAAAATATGGGCTTCTTTTACCGTTCAAGAATCAGGTAAAGGCATCCTTTTCAACTTCTTGTTTGCCATATTCGAAAATAAAACAACAAGCCTTCAATTCAACAATCAATCAGTGCGAAACAAAAAATCCAAATCAAATTTCTTGAGTTTTTGACCCATAATCCCCATTCCGTACTGATCTACTGAATTTTATCAAATATATGCACAGAAAACTACCTCATCTAATCTGCAAATTGAACACCAACTTAATCGAATCTCAATTAAAAAACCGTAATAAAAATTGCACCAGATAACCTTTCTCAAGGGTAAGTTTTTGTCACTTTACAACTCTGGGTGATTAAGAAAACGACGGTGGACGGACTGTGGTAAAGCGACGATCACCACCTCTCTCCTTCACGCTCTCTCTCTCTATCTCGTCTTCGCTTTCACTATCTCTTGTTTTGATGTGCTTTTCATGTGATCAAGAAACACAAGGTATATCCTATTTATCTTCAATAGAGCATACAATAACAAAACTCATGACTATTACACGACTAATAATTATAGCGATAACAAAAACCATTTTTATCAACACTTATTGAATTGATTTGAACACAAAAAAACCCGACCCATCCATGTTAAGCCAATATATTCATTTAATTAGGTAGAAAATGGTGAAAAATTGGTCAACTACTATATCAAAATAACATATGACTATTACACGGCTAATAATCATAGCGATAATAAAAACCATTTTTATCAACACTTGTCAAATGAGTTTTGAATACAAAAAAACCGAACCACCAATGCACTTGTTAACCCGAGAATGTTTAATAAGTTAGAAAATGGTCAAGCAATGGTCAACTTTACCATAAATTCCAATATAGGGTTGAGCATTTCGTACCGGTTACCGGTACCGAATTTCCTTTCCTGTACCGAATTTTTCGGTACCAATACCATGGCATTTTTTGTACTGGTAAAATACCAAATTTTACCTTCAAATAACGGTATCGAACCGTATCGAATATTTCGGTACCGTTGCCCAGTTTTAACGAATTTTGGTACCAGTTGATACGGTACCGGTACCACCCTCACCCCTATTCCAATATGATCATCAAATTAAACTCATTTTAATGGTATCAGATTAGAAATTTTTACAAATTGATAAAATTTATAAAAGATAAATTAAAACATTTATTAAAAAGGGTTAATTCTGACTTGATGACCCACTTGGTTATTTTCTTCATTGTGTTATGTCAAAACATAAATAACAAAACAGCTCATTGGCTTCCTTTGTGTCTTCGAAAGAAAAAAGCAATCAATATTGCTAATATCTTGCAATTAAAAAAGCATAAAAAATGAAAAACAACTAACCTTTGTTTACAATTCTTTGATTTCCTAGAGAGAATATTTGGATTCAATTCATTTCTTGAACTACATGACCCCAAATTTCAAGACCTCACTTTCCAATCAACTAATTTGGTTAGACCCGTTTGACAATGTTGTTCACAGATCCTGAAAACGGAAAAGATGAGTATGGTGTAGATTTTGTTCATTCTTTTGAAATAACACTGCAACCACAAAGCGTTTCATATATCTTTCTTTCTAAACACTAATAGGCCGCTCTATATTTATAAAATAATAATAAAAAGAGAATCATCACATATATACAACTTTGAATAATAACAAAGAAAACAAAACATCTAATCATAATAAAAAATACATGATCCTTTACTGCTCATTAATATTAGGCGCGTAATGAATTTGATTTGCTTGAACCACTGTCATTTAGCATCCAACAACATATGAAACAAAGTTTGTCATTACGACATAAGCAACAATTTTAACTAATACAAAAAATATGGTTCACTTCTTTTACCGTTCAAGATTCAGGTAAAGGCATCCTTTTCAACTTCTTGTTTGCCATATTCGAAAATAAAACAACAAGCCTTCAATTCAACAATCAATCAGTGCGAAACAAAAAATCCAAATCAAATTTCTTGAGTTTCTGACCCATAATCCCCGTTCCCTACTGATCTACTGAATTTTATCAAATATATGCTCAGATACATACCTCGTATAATCTGCAAATTGAACACCAATCGAATCTCAATTAAAAAACCGTAATAAAAATTGCACCAGATAACCTTTCTCAAGGGTAAATTTTTGTCACTTTACAACTCTGGGTGGTTAAAAAAACGATAGTGGACGAACTGTGGTAAAGCTACGATCACCCCTCTCTCCTTCACGCTCTCTCTCTCTATCTCGTCTTCTCTTTCACTACATCTTGTTTTGATGTGCTTTTCATGTGATCAAGAAACACGAAGGTATATCCTATTTATCTTCAACAGAGCATACAATAACAAAACTCATGACTATTACACGACTAATAATCATAACGATAACAAAAACCATTTTTATGAACACTTATTGAGTTGATTTGAACACAAAAAACCCGACCCACCCATGTTAAGCCAATATATTCATTTAATAAGGTAGAAAATGGTGAAAAATTGGTCAACTTCTCTATCATAATAACATATGACTATTACACGGCTAATAATCATAGCGATAATAAAAACCATTTTTATCAACACTTGTCAAATGAGTTTTGAATACAAAAAAACAGACCCACCCATGTACTTGTTAACTCGATAATGTTGAATAAGTTATAAAATGGTCAAGCAATGGTCAACTTTACCATAGATTCCAATTTAGGGTTGAGCATTTGGTACCGGGTACCGGTAAAATACCAAATCTTACCTTCAAATAAATAACGGTACCAAACATACCGAATATTTCGGTACCGGTACCCAGTTTTGACAAATTTTGGTACCAGTTCGATACAGTACCGGTACCACCCTCACCCCTATTCCAATATGATCATTAATTTAAACTCATTTTAATGGTACCAGATTAGAATTTTTTACAAATTGATAAAATTTATAAAAGATAAATTAAAACATTTATTAAAAAGGGTTAATTCTGACTTGATCACCCACTTGGTTATTTTCTTCTTTGTGTTATGGCAAAACAGAAATAACAAAACAGCTCACTGGCTTCCTTTGTGTCTTCGAAAGAAAAAAGCAATCAATACCCTTTGCTAAGATGAAAATCAATATTGCTAATATCTTATAATTCAAAAGGCATAAAAAATGAATAACAACTAACACCCAAATTTCAAGACCTCACTTTCCAATCAACTTTTCCAGCGAGTCCTTTCCGATTGTTTTCAGTGCTCTGCCACGATGTCTATCTGAACCACTGCTCAAACTTCAAGAAATATACAGAGCAAATCAGGCCACAAAATCTACAACAAAAAAAGGAATTCCAACAAAAAACACGAATCGTGCAAAACTTTTCCAACAAAGTTATTTTGTTTGCATTACACCAACATACCCCTACCCATTGGGTAGCAAAGGATAAAACGGATTAACAACAAAGTCAATCCACATATACTACTATAAGATTCACAAAAGCACCAAAAGTTATGAAATTCAGACACAAAGCATATATAAAACATTTACAAAAACTAATTTTGTTAGACCCGTTTGAAATAACATACAACATTTATCGATCTATTCATAAGTAAACATTTCAAATCGCCACTCGAGATAAACAAACAGTTTCAGGATAATTGTCATTCCAGGGAAATCAGACTCGACATAATCCCTAAATTATAACATATAACTAAAAAAGAAAAAAAAATGATTTCTTTTAGAAAGTGAGGTAAACCACATATAATGTTAAAGAAATTTGATGGGTTTCAAAATCGCTATTGAAGGTTATTTCTTCTCACAATTCAGAAAATAATGATTATACCTGTTTCCCTCATTCATTGTATTTGATAGCAAACAGTTTTTTCATCTTCTTATATATAACCAGGCTTGCTACTACAAAATTCCCGGCACCAAATTCTTTCAATGGCTTGTATTGCTCTTCCATTGCATATAGAAAACCTTGATCTCAACATCAATAGCCAAAAATAACATAACCCTAATTGGCAATTAACCAAACAAAAACAATCAATATACACATTGAGTAGGTTGATTTAATTTCAAAAAGAATAAAGAAAACCCCCATGAAATAACTACTCTGTTTTCATTTGAAATCTAAACAATCCATACATGAAATCCTGAACCCAAACATGAATATAACATATAATCTAAATCTAATTAAAAACGTATCAAATCGATACACACCAAGACAACCTTTCTTATCGTAACAGGAAACACCACTGAAAATAATTTCAAGCAAACAATCAACAACAATACAGATTCAATCGAATCTTCACTTACATGATGATGATTGTTGATGTTCGCTTCTTGATTCAACCTACTGATGATTTCAACCACTGAATCTAAACAACCCGCATCCTATTAATCAAAATATGATGATTAAAAACCACCACCTCTGTAATCACCATTAAGGCTTCCACTGTATCAACCTTCTTCATCATAACCACCACCATATGCACCGTCTCACCACCTTGTAACTAAGCCTTCGATGAAACACATGTACTTAAGATTAGTAACAATAGTTTTTGGTTGATAAAAGAGAGATGGAAGGACATTCTGAATAAACCCCTAAATCACTACTCAATCTGCAAAACCCTAGATGCCCTCTGTTTTGCAATAAATTGTGAAATTACCTACCACTTAGCCCTCGATTTGAAAAGACGATGATATGATACTAAATTAAATAGATTCAATAACTGAAGAACACAAAAAACTGAAAGATCGCTAACCTGATTGTTTTATGAATAAGAACGACAGAGAGTAGGATCGAAGATGATGAAGGAACACGAATAGGGTTTTAAGAAGAAAGCGTACTCTAAAAGAGAACGGCTGAAAGGGGAAGAAAACTATTAGCGTGACAGAAAAAGAGGAGAAAAGTATTGCCGCTCAATTCTCAATTTCCTGGCTTCTCACCAATGCCACATCAAGGTCAAATGGTCAACATTATTTTGCTTTAGTATAAGAGGTAGATAAATGTTTTTCTTTGTAGTAATTCACCCTATAATAATAATAAAACCCTGCCCTGTTTTAAGTATTGTAACCCTATAAAGCCCTATAAATGAAGGGCTTCGGCATTTCAGTCGAATTCATTCAGAAACTTTTATTCTCTCTCAATCTCTGATAGCTATTTGGCTATAAAACTAAACAAATTATCAAAAGGTTAAGGTGCTTTTTTTAACGGTGTCTATTATAAATATATTATCAGAAAAACTTGGGTTTTATCCCATTTATTTATTTTAAAACGTTATGGTGTTTAACTCTGATAAAAAATGTAGGATCGTTTGCAGACCCAAACGAGTCGTTCAGAAGAAATCTCGTCCAATACAAAAGGCGGAAACAGATGTATCGAAGTTATTTCAGCTGGTACGCACACAAAATCACTTTAAACTGTCTCTTTATTGATATCAGAACGTTTTACAATGCTGGAGACACTTCGGCAGAGCTTCGCTACCGGAATCAAATCGTTACAAATGAAATGACAAGACACGTATATATAGGCCAGTCTATTTCGCACGAAACATCTCACACGGAATGAACTTGCTATTTCGTACGAAATGGTCATTGCCATTTCGTGCGAAATGCACATTTCTCATTTCGTGCGAAATGAACACAACCCATATAATCATCCTCAATCAATCTCTTTCTCTTTCCTTATCTTCTAATCTTCCCTTGGATGTTGATCTTGGCTCTAGAGCTTTTTAATTTTCTTGATCAGATCTCTTGATCCTTTTTCTCAGAATCTTAATCCTGGCTCTAAGCATCTTCAGATTTCCTCTTAGATGTCTTCAGACTCCCCCTTTCGATAAGCTGGGATCATAGTCTGGAATTCACAATCTTCTGGCTTTTGATCAACCACCTGGCTCTTATCACTCTTCACAGGTTCTAAAATCGTAACCTGGCTCTTTATAATCACAGAATCCTCAAAAATCAGGACCTGACTCTTTCCAATCTTCATTCCTGCACAATCTCTACCTCACAATAAATTTCACAAATTTTGAAATCACATTCAAATATCATTAAAAAATGATTTAGTCTCTGATGAACACTTGTAAAAAATAACTTTCTTATTTCAAAACCAACTCTCCCAACCCCTTGTTCATCAAGTTTAGCATTCGGAACTTTGAAAATCAGCTTTTCAACATCAGTTGTCAAAAATCTTTTTGTATTTTCAAAAATTTATGCTAAAACACACTGAAAATCTTTTTGGATTTTTGAAATGAAATGCAGTAAAGAAATATTTACATACACAATTTTCGTGAGTTTGTGTAAGAGAATCATATCAGTTTTTGAGACAAATCACAAACACCGTTAAGCTTTAAAACATTTTAAGTTCTAAACGATTCACTTAGATTGTCAGTATACTGATCCACTTAAATTTTCACACAAAGTTTAACTGTTCCGAGATACGAAATTAGTGTTTTAAGTACTTGAACTTATTCGTGTGTACCACCTCATAATATACTCTCGTATCCAGACATCTATATTCAGTCTTACAGGTGAATATACACTAATGATATCTGTAAACGGGTAATGCGAGACCATGAGAGCCCAAGTTAGAACTTCTGTTCAGACAAAGAGATGATGGCTCGTCTTTAGGTGAGTCCCGTTTGGGGATCTTTTCTTCAACAACACATGATTTGCATTTTTCAATGTTTCATCATTTTTATGCTGAGGGTGAGCTTTATGGTTAAAGCAATGCAAAGTATTATACGAGGACTAGGCTATTGCTTCCGCAAAATCAGAAGTCCAGATATAATACCCCAGATATCATCACGCACAAAGACCTAGTATGTCAGAAATAGAAAGCCCTTCAAACAAGATTTCAGGGGTTACCTATATATCCGAGAGATGTTCCCCACGAAATAAGTAGGTTTGATATTTTATGTTTATATCTCGAAAGCAATCTACTAAATGTGTAAAAACCTACTGGCATATCCGCAGTGAGATCGTTTATCACATTTGACTTTCCAATTCTTTAGCATGCTGTGATAATCTACGGATGTACTATCATTTCCTCTTTTTTTTACAACAAAACTCGTTTAGAATTTTATCAGGTTTTTGGCTTTTTCAAATTTTCTAATGATTTTGGATTTTCTGAAATTCTTACTCTCCCTAAAATTCAAAATCATTAAATGAAAATTTTAACAAAAACTGTACAAATACAGTGACAACTGTTGTGAATTGCTTCAACTCTCCATCGACTTAGCATAAACAATCAGAACTCCCCCTTACAACAAACTATTTTCCCATTATGATTTCAAAACACTTAAGTTTGTTTTAATCAAAATGGTTTTTCCGGAAAATAAGTTTTGTTGATTTTACCACTTTGTAGGGAATGGGGATAAACTCATCACATTGTTTAATCAACCATTTTGAATGATAGTTAAATCAAGTTCAAATTAATGACCTTAATTAACCACTTGTAGGTTCACAAACCAACCATACCACTTATAAGATCACTCAAACAAACATAATTCAAGAATGATGCCGATTCCTGCTCCACGATTACCAACTTGGGAGCTCCAGCAAGTCCAGAGTTTTAGTCATGATAGGTTCTATCCCAGTTACTAACCCGGGATGACCCATCTTTTTCTGGTTTCTTCGTTTTCTTCTCATAAAATTCTTTAACCCCCTTGACCTTCCTATCAATCATTTTTCCAAAAATATTTTGAACTGTGGGGTTAAAGGTTTTTTTAATATCAAAATCTTTCTTTTTAGAAAAAAATTGATTTGAAATTTCAACTTTGCCAACTTTTGATTTTAAATTCTTAGCCCGCAATGGTGGAAAATTTGCATCATCCAATGGCGGGACTGATTTCTCTTCTTTCATCACAACTTGTGGCTCCTTTGACTTTGACGAGTCAAATTCAACGCCAGAACTATCACTTGAATTCTTAACAACCCACTTTTGGTTGTCAAGCTTCACTTTTCTTTTGTAAACATTCTTTGAACATTCACCAACCTCAAATTTTGAATTTTTGAAAACTTTAAATTGTTTGGTTGGTGATTCATTTTCAACCATCTTTTCTTTCAGTTTTTGAGAGACTCCCTGTTTTGTTTGAATTGCCTTTGGACAATTTCTGGCAATGTGACCAATTGCTTTACATTGAAAACAGGTTCTTGTCTCCTTTTTCTTCTGAACAACTTCTTTCTTCATTTCCTCTTGCTTCTTTGCAAGGAATTCTTTGTTTGTCTGCTTCCTGAACAAGTGCTCTTTTTCTTCTTCAGTTGATATTCCTGAAACAAAAACAGTTTTTGGTTTATAAGTTTTCTCATTTTTATGATTTTCTGGTTGAATAAAACCAAGTCCTTTCTTTTTGAAATTACCATTATGGTTTGGTTTCTTTCGATAACCTGAACCAGAACTGTAACCCTTTTTCTTGTTTTCTATTTGTTGTACCCTTGAGGTGTATTTTTTAGGTTTTTCAGAAAGATTTACATCTTTTATTTCAGAAATATTAATTTCTGTTAGTTTGAAAACCTTTTTTATCATTTCAGGTTTAACACCTCTTATTGGAAATTCTTTATCAGAATATAATTTGTCAGAATCATTCAAAGTATATGCTACTTTGATTGGTTCATCATTCAAATTAGATTTTGATAACAGAAATTCTTTATTGTAAACCCGTTTGCCCTGTTTGACTATTGAACTTGACGTGTCGGACTCAGACTTTGATTTTGACTTTGACTCTTCCGTTTCATATTTTTCCAACACCTGATCGACCACTTTCTTAATTAACTCAGACTCATGATCAGTATCGGATGATGTGAATGTGACATCAATGTTATCTGGCAAGTTATCTGAAGACTCAGATTCCTATTGTAAGTTGGTTGCCTTTTTGACTCTCTCTGAATTTGGATTTCGTGGAGAATATCCATTTTCAAGCGGGGGTGGACACTTGTTATAGCTAACGCTTTGTTTCTTACCGGTATTCTTCACTTCAGTATCTTCTTTTGTTTCAGACTTCTTTTCTTCAGATGTCTTATCTTCGAACGCCTTCATGCCTTCAGCTATAGGATAAATCCTGTCAATCACATAAGAAGAACATGAGTAGCTTTTCAATAATTTGTTTACTCTTTCAGTTTCAATTCTCTGAGTTTCCAATTTCTGTTCAAGCTCAGCATTCAAACCAATGTAATAATTGATCATATCTTGCTTTATCATGGACGCTCCATTGAGTGTCTTCATGGCTGTAGCTTGTTCACTGCTTGACTCGTTGTATTGATTCATTGCTTTGTTTAAGACATCATATGATTCTTTCAACCTGTTCATGTTGTAGATCAACTCACTGTTTTGCTTCTTTATAGTCCCACAGTTTTCACAATTCTCAGACACTTTTTCTGCAACAGTTTTCTTTTTAATCTCAAACACTGGAATTTCTTTGTCCTGCTTCTTTATCACATGAACATCTTCATCAACATTCTTATCATTCTTGGCTCCAGAGTTTAAACGCTTTCTTATTTTTTCTGCCCAATAATCACCCGTAGTATATTTTTCACCATTTTCTTTAACAATTTGAGCAACAAAAGCTTGACCCTTTAGAAATTCTTTATCCGGACAATAATTGTCCCAGCTAAAATTTTCCCAGCTAAAACCTTCTGGTAATCTTTCATCATCTTGATCTATCAAACATGCTTTACTATCAGCTAAAATATATTTGTCCCAACTGAATCCTTTTGACGATTTTTTATCATCTTGATTCACCATACAAGCTTTCTTTGATGACTCTTCGATCGCCTTCTTAGCATGTGCAGTTTGTGGTTCTTGTTGTTGATACGGTTGTTGAGCAACTTGATGATAAATTGCTTTCCGATAGTAATCATTGTTGCTGAATGGGTTTTGAGCTCCACTTGCTTCGCGATTAGTGCACTCCCTCTTGAAATGTCCTTTTTCCCTGCAACGAAAACAAGTAACTTTAGATTTATCAAATCCTAAAGTAGAAACATTTGCATCACGGAAGTCATCTCTTCTTGTGATTTGTTTAAACTTCTCAGCTCTTCTTAACACGCTAGCCAAACACCACTTTATATCCATTTACTCCATTTCTTCAGCATCAATCTGATCGTAATCCTCTTTTGTCAACATAGGATTTCCTATCCTTCCTGCAACTAGACTCCCATAAGATTCTAACACAGTCACCAACAACGACATATGACTCTTGGCTACTTCTTCAGAGTAATTCAGATAATTTTCCAGATTTAAAGCAATGTTGCATTGAAGTACTTTGCCACTCTTTGTTGTTGAAAAGTTTGGATCGAATGATGGATATGAAGAAAATCCCATTTTGCTACTTGATCCTGGAGATGAACTATCAGACGAACTCTTTGCATTGAAAGCAGTTTCAGTTTTTGGTGAAACGTTGTTCTTATCACTAACACCACCTTTGTAATACAAACCAATGTCTTGTTCTCCATCATAGTTCTTCATTCTTGCTATCTTTCGTTGTTCCATTTCTTGAGCTTCAAGTTGTTTAATAAACTCGCTCAGTGTTAGCTTGTCAAAATCCGGTTTATTTTTCAACATCATAAGATACGTGCCCCATACATCATGTGGCAACGCATCAGCCAACTTTTCAATCAATTCATCTTTATCTTTATTGATGTTCAATATGTTCATATTCTTCACCAAATTGCAATATCTTTCAATAATCTGCTTGGTGTTTTCAGTTCTTAATCCACAGAATAGATCAAATTCTTTCTTCAAAAGTGACTTTTTGTTCTTGATCATCTCGTGACTACCAAGAAACTTTGATTCTAGTTCTTCCCATATCGAATGTGCACTTCCATTGTGTTGAAGTAAAATCAAGATGTCTTCTTTAATAGCTTGCTGCAAGAGACTAACCATCATTTTTTCATCTTTGTATTTCTTTTCTCCTCAGCACTCAGATTTCTAATTTCAATTTTCACTCCATCGTCCTTAACCGGTCTACTATATTGAGATTCAGTATGTTCCCAAGCATCTAAGTGATATGCTTGAACCCAGTTTTCAAAACGTTCGGCCCATCCACTGTATTCTTTGATACTCACGAGTTTAGGCGGTTTTTGCGTTGTCCTCGTTTCATTTTCTAGCAATGTACTCTGAGTCACAGTCATCGGACTAGCAAAAGCATTGTAAAACTCGTTTTCCATGATTCAGTTTTCAAAATATCACAAACTCAGCTTGTTCAAACGAAATGAAATGCACTTATCAAACGAAATGAACTTTCACACGGAATGACACCTTCAAACGGAATGATCACCTTTCAAGCGAAATAAGCTTTTTCACACGAAATGAAGTTCACACGGAATGAACTTTGAAACGAAATGAAGACTTGGTACGAAATGAAGTGCTTTTTTCGTACGGAATGACTATCTGATGTCCACTTTCAAGCGAAATGACCCCTGGTGCGAAAAGAGATCTGATTTCGTGCGAAATGAAAGCAATGTTCAAACAAAATGATATCAATTTCGTGCGAAATGAATCTTTCGGACAGTTTTTGAAACAATTTGACCAAGTTTTACTTCAAATTAAGATCTGATTCTTTCTAGGGTTTGTTAAAACAGTGTTTCGCATATTATATGTGAAATTCAAGCCATTTTAACCGTGAAAACTTGTTAAATTTTGAAAAGAAAGTGTAGAAATCAGAATTTGCAGCTGAAATGGTAAGAACACTTCCTCCTGAGCTCTGATACCACTTGTAGGATCGTTTGCAGACCCAAACGAGTCGTTCAGAAGAAATCTCGTCCAATACAAAAGGTGGAAACAGATGTATCAAAGTTATTTCAGCTGGTACGCACACAAAATCACTTTAAACTGTCTCTTTATTGATATCAGAACGTTTTACAATGCTGGAGACACTTCGGCAGAGCTTCGCTACCGGAATCGAATGGTTACAAATGAAATGACAAGACACGTATATATAGGCCAGCCTATTTCGCACGAAACATCTCACACGTAATGAACTTGCTATTTCGTACGAAATGGTCATTGCCATTTCGTGCGAAATGCACATTTCTCATTTCGTGCGAAATGAACACTACCCATATAATCATCCTCAATCAATCTCTTTCTCTTTCCTTATCTTCTAATCTTCCCTTGGATGTTGATCTTGGCTCTAGAGCTTTTTAATTTTCTTGATCAGATCTCTTGATCCTTTTTCTCAGAATCTTAATCCTGGCTCTAAGCATCTTCAGATTTCATCTTAGATGTCTTCAGACTCCCCCTTTCGATAAGCTGGGATCATAGTCTGGAATTCACAATCTTCAGGCTTTTGATCAACCACCTGGCTCTTATCACTCTTCACAGGCTCTAAAATCGTAACCTGGCTCTTTATAATCACAGAATCCTCAAAAATCAGGACCTGACTCTTTCCAATCTTCATTCCTGCACAATCTCTAACTCACAATAAATTTCACAAATTTTGAAATCACATTCAAATATCATTCAAAAATGATTTAATCTCTGATGAACACTTGTAAAAAATAACTTTCTTATTTCAAAACCAACTCTCCCAACCCCTTGTTCATCAAGTTTAGCATTCGAAACTTTGAAAATCAGCTTTTCAACATCAGTTGTCAAAATCTTTTTGTATTTTCAAAAATTTATGCTAAAACACACTAAAAATCTTTTTGTATTTTAAAAATTAGATGCAGCAAAGAAATATTTACATACACAATTTTTGTGAGTTTGTGTAAGAGAATCATATCAGTTTTTGAGACAAATCACAAACACCGTTAAGCTTTAAAACATTTTAAGTTCTAAACGATTCACTTAGATTGTCAATATACTGATGCACTTAAATTTTCACACAAAGTTCAACTGTTCTAGGATACGAAATTAGTGTTTTAAGTACTTGAACTTATTCGTGTGTACCACCTCATAATATACTCTCGTCTCCAGACTTCTATATTCAGTCTTACAGGTGAATGTACACTAATGATATCTGTAAACAGGTAATGCGAGACCATGAGAGCTCAGGTTAGAACTTCCGTTCAGACAAAGAGATGATGGCTCGTCTTTAGGTGAGTCCCGTTTGGGGATCTTTTCTTCAACAGCACATGATTTGCATTTTTCAATGTTTCATCATTTTTATGCTGAGGGTGAGCTTTATGATTAAAGCAATGCAAAGTATTATACGAGGACTAGGCTATTGCTTCCGTAAAATCAGAAGTCCAGATATCATGGTTGTAAAACAAGGTCTCGAAGGCCGAGTACTCCCCGAGTAGTCGCTACAAGGTAGGTTGCCGAGGCGACTTTCTTCAACCCCGACTAATTACTCGGAATCGATCAAATGCGGTCAACATCGGCCAAAATCAGATCTAATAGGTCAACTCGGGTCGAGTTTGATTTAAAATAAAATATTTCTATGCCTATCATATTAAAGAATAAATATCAATTTCACATATTTTGTTATAAATATTAGTAAATTTATGTTATTTTACATATATTTAATTTCCAAAAACTAATTTCTTTATAATTTGGCATGTCCGAGTACTCCCCATGTACTCTCCGCCTAGGTCGAGTACTCTCAACTCCCCGGTCGACCGACTAGGGAGCGTCTAGCGACTTTTGCAACCATGCCAGATATAATACCCCAGATATCATCACGCACAAAGACCTAGTATGTCAGAAATAGAAAGCCCTTCAAACAAGATTTCAGGGGTTACCTATATATTCGAGAGATGTTCCCCACGAAATAAGTAAGTTTGATATTTTATGTTTATATCTCGAAAACAATCTACTAAATGTGTAAAAACCTACTGGCATATCCGCAGTGAGATCGTTTATCACATTTGACTTTCCAATTCTTTAGCATGCTGTGATAATCTACAGATGTACTATCATTTCCTCCTTTTTTACAACAAAACTCGTTTAGAATTTTATCATGTTTTTGGCTTTTTCAAATTTTCTAATGTTTTTGGATTTTCAGAAATTCTTACTCCCCCTAAAATTCAAAATCATTAAAAGAAAATTTAACACAAACTGTACAAATCCTGATGTATTCCGCTGCCAAATTAATAAACACCGATACCACTGATACTGCCCTCGCGGCGCCCATTCACGGGGTAGGGGTCGGGGGTTGCGACAAAGAGTGGTATCAGAGCTCCAGATTGCAAGATTCGTCTCTCATTTATTTATTGCACAACATAACTAGTGTACATCCATGTATGACATTGCATATGTGCACACTTAGTACTATAGTATGAATTCATGTGTTATTTGCCTACGTTATGTGATTGGTAGTGTGACATTTTCTATAGACTTTCGTGATCAATGTTTGTGATGTCTTTTGTTTGTTGCTCGAATCTAAGGAACCATTTAACACGAGTTAAGAAGAGCTGAGATAAGCATGCAAATCGTATTATCATTATGGGTGCACACATAATAATAATGTGGGGTGCATGCGAGTCCCAGTGAGGCTTAACGAATGTGAAAGGGGTTCCGTTCCATTATCTGACGTGATGATAGAACTTAGTAATCTATAGAAGTCATAGCGATGTTTGACTCCTACTCAATCCCGACTTTTAACCATTTCCGCTTTTTATATAGAATCATGAGCAGACGGAACGGTGGACGTGGTGGAGGCCACGACGGTGGACGTGGCAACATTGTTATGTCCCAGGCTGAACTAACCGATTTGATCAACACTCACATGGCTGAAGCCCTAGTGGCATAGCAAGCTGGTACGATATGTACCAGACGCTCTTTATTCCTGTGTTGTGTACTTGACTCTCACTCGTGCGTTGTATTTTCTTTCGTCCTTAGGTCAACATGCGAACCAGAATCAGAACAATCCCCTGCTTGTACGTTCAAGACGTTCATGGATTGTAAGCCACAGACGTTCAGTGGGACTGAAGGAGTAGTGGGACTACTCCGTTGGTTTAAGAAAGCTGAATCGGTGTTTGCTATGTGTAACCATCCTGCTGGGGACAGGGTGAAGTATTCTTCGCGCACTCTTGAGGGTGGTGCCTTGACTTGGTGGAACGACCAAGTCCAAAAGCTGGAAAATGAGTATTATAACATGAAGATGGCAGGATCTGAGATCGAGGCGTACACGAAACGATCTCATGAACTTGTGAATATGTGTCCTAACTTAACACGACCACTACATCGGAGAATCGAGCTATACATCAATGGTCTAGCACCGCAAGTCAAGGGGTTGGTCACCGCAGCGAATCTTGACAACTTGCCTCGAATTATCCGCTTAGCTCACAAGATCACTGACCAGGAGGTGGAGCGTGGCTCGCTACCACCACGTGTTTCTGCTACTACCACTACTGCTACAACTACTACTCCTGCTACGGATAACAAACGTAAGTGGAACGATACGGACAAGGTGTCCAACTCGAACCAGTCACTGAAGAAGCCAGACAATAGTAACAACCGCAGTTTTAGTCAATCATCCTCTGTTAATCAAAACCAGAGCAACAACTCGAACTAGGGTTCTTATGTGGGGAAACAACCAAAGTGTAGCAAGTGCAACTATCATCATCATGGACCATGTACCCGAATTTGTCACAGATGCAATAAAGTGGGTCATTTGGCAAAGGATTGCAGGGCCCCGTTCCCAAAACAGCAGCAGCAACAACCACCACAGCAACAGCAGCAATAACAACAAGAAAGGCGGTAACCTTAACAGAACCAGGGTAACCGAAAGGGGTGTTTCCAGTGCAGAGACGAGGGTCACTTCAGGAGAGATTGCCCTCAACTGAATCAGAATGCTGGGAATAATAACAACGGTGGGAATGGTGCGTGGGGAAGGGTGTTTACTATCAGCGCTGGTGAAGCTAGGAACGATGGCAACGTTGTGACCGATACGTTTTCTGTGAACAACCTTTTTGCTTCTGTTTTATTCGACTCTGGTGCCGATTGGAGTTACGCGTCCTTGGGGTTCAGTCGTCAGTTAGGGATGACTCCAACACCTCTCGTGAACAAACACGTTGTAGAATTGGCTGATGGCAAGTCAATTGAAGCCTCACACGTTCATTTTGGGTGTAAACTCGACCTTATGGGTCAAGTGTTCGACATTGACCTACTCCCCATTACTCTTTGTAACGCCCGTCTCAATTTATCAAGATTTTAATGATAAAATACACATTTTAATGCTAAAATGTGACTTTACAAAAACTTGTTATACCAACATTCCCAAATGTTTACAACATTTCAAAAACAAATTTATAAGTGTTTACATGATTCACTTATAACAACACAAATCAAGATTTGACGCGGAAGCTTCATTTAACGTGTGTTCGGTTCTTGCTCGCCGCTTGATCTTCATCCGGGACTCTCGACGTTCACCTATGATCAAAACCAACTTAGAAGTCGATAGTTAAATAACAAGTACAAAAAGGTAATTGGGTCAAATAATCGAAATAAACAAATAAATCAAAATTTTCAACATTTTAGGTCGTCGCCACGCGCGATGACAAAAGGCTCTGGCCGTGGCGCGACGCCACGATCCTATTTTGACAGAAAGTTGATGCTGGTGCTGCATATTCGCCCAGCTAAGTTTGATTTTACGAAAACGAGCATAACTCCTTCGTTATTGATCCAATTTACACGATTCTTTTTCCTACGCGTCCGTAATTTAATTCTCCATCTTATGGAGTTAAAATCCAACATCTGACATAATAAATTTTGAGACTTCTAAGCCTTCGACTCATTACCTTTTTACCAAATTTTAACCCGTTTATGCATTTATCAAACAAACATATTTGTTTGATCCTTATTTCACATGCACCTCTTCAATTTAATATTATCTACCATGTAGGTTCTAATCACAGGTTTCTTACACAATTTAAACCCGTTTTCACTCGTATGCTTATTTTGACCCGTTAAGGGTATTTAAGTATATTTTAGACATGATTCGCTTTCATTTGTATCTAGCTTTATATTTCCACATTTCTTACCAAGCAATCTTCCACCACAACTATATTTGTGGTGGATTTAATGTGGAGATCTATATATTCCGAGTTTTATCCCTCGGACTATCATTTTACGGCAAAGACCCATATAGAGTCATTTGACCCAAAGATTCGTATATTTCACTTTTTATACTTATTCCAAGTATCTATTTGATCACAAAACTCATTTCTAAACAACCCTTAAGGGTCGTTTGCTCAATTTCACTTATAAGGGCATTTTGGTCACTTTTACCCCTCCTATTACGACGAAGGACTTTTAAAGTCATGTTCGACCAAAATCCCACTTTTAAAATTATAATCTTGTTTAGAAACCATTAAATTTCTAAAACACCATAATCATAACTCAATTTATTCGGTTTACCACAAAGATAACCGAATATCTATATTTTATCCTTGTCTCACTCTTATAGAACCTCAAGTTCTACATGATGAGTTGAATTATTATACAAACCTGGCTCGGATCAATATATTGACCCGTTTCGATACCTTACATTAGTGGCCGCTACGTAATAGCGATGTAAACATCCATGTGCTATTTATTCCTAAATCACACAACTCGACAAACCATTAGTCAATATTATCAAAGGGTGATATTTTCACCTTTTGACCCGTTTGGTCTAAATGACCATGAATCTTTATGAGATGATATTTGTTACCATCTTATCCATATGACTCGCTCGGGTTTACACCGTATAGTCTTTTTACTTATAAATAATTTATTGATTCTTTTGACCCATTATAACTTACGCTATAAAGTGTTTTTCACAACTAACGGTTATTATCAACAAGTGACCAAAATACCTTTTTCCCCTTATTATTTGCAATGGTTTACCTTATAAGGTAACCATTTAAAAACTCGTTATCTTTTAGTCATTTCATGACTAATTAACCGCATCAGCTCCTTTTTATCCATTAAACATGATTTAAGACCATTGTCTTTTGTTCCGGACCGCACTTGCCGTGTCAGAACATCATAATTTCAAACAAGACTTACTATTCACGACCTATCAAACCAATAGGTATTAAATAATTAGAGTGTAAACTTTACTTACCTTACATCCAGATTATGCTTTTTCGTCATTCTTGCTTTGTTTGACCCGCTTCATTCCCAAGCTTTCACCTAGCTTGTTAATCGTCAAACTATCATTGTAAATTGTAAGATGGTTAGACTAGTCATAATTATTCACGACTATTCCATCCTACACTCTTTATGTCAAAATTATCATTTGATCATATCATTGGTCATTTTGACTTTAAAAAAAGTCAAACGGCCCATTAACACAAATAATTTACACGGAGTAGCTCGACTATTCGTTTAATTACTTGGCCAATTATCCGGTATCGTCATTCTTATGTTACCGGTTAAATCACTTTAACACATGATGTTATCAACATCTTTCTAATCAAGAATAATTCATCATCTTATCATATCATACTAAACTTATTTCATATTAAGTATGATTTATATACTCAAACACACAATCTGTTCAAGTATTTTCTGATTACTAACATGCATGATGATTCTAATCATAATCATATCATCAAATCCATCTTATGACTAATACCCACTGTTTTGGTCAAAAATTACCGAAGCAATTAAGTGATCAAATTAGTTAAGTGAGGTAGTGTGCTAAAAAATGTGTTGAAAATATGTTGGTTAAGTTGTTTAGAAAAACAGTGTTCAGGATACGGCTCAGGATATTGAGCTGTATCTACGATCAAACAATGAGCAAAAAGTAAAGGGGTTAACACGAGATGTACGAGGAAAGCCCTTGATCAATCTAGATCGCCGGCATAAAACCTCGGGAGCTGACAATCGCAGCTGCCTAGTTCTTCTTATTGCTTCAAACTTTAGGATACAGTGCAGGATATTGACCAGATTGCTAAGTATTACAATGCTTTGTGTGAAAGTAAAAGTTGCGAGAGAACAAGTGTGAAAGTATAGTGAGTGTTGATGTGATGTCCTATTCGATCCGGTATACCCATCTATTTATAGTAACGAAATACAAACTAGAACTCCTATAAACATGGGATGCTCCGAATATTCCATTGTGAACGTTGTAGACCGAGTAATGCGGCTTCAACGGCTTCATGTGAACGACTTGGACCGAGTCTTCAGTAGAAAAGGTCTTCATGAATGTTGCTAGCTTCTAACCCACGTACCTGCACATAATCCGTTAGTGATCCCGATGATACCATTCAGGATGTTACCAATATCCTGAATCAGCATCCCGGATGTGAACAGATATCATATAACCAAGATATAATTCAAGATATTTCTCAGGATATGGGCTCAGAATTTCACCCATAACAATTGTCTCCAAAAAATGTTACCGTTTAGTATCCTGGCACTAACGGTTATATTTTTTCCGGAGAACGAGGCAATTAAGAGATAAGACCCATGATGTGACCGCTTGTAACCGTTCAGTCTACATTTACTCATTGCTCCCTATATCTTCTCATGCTCATCTTCTTTTAACCATCATCGAAGAGAAAAAAGGTAAATATTTTCTCTCTCAACTCCATCTTCCTCTTTCATTCTACTCAATATTCCGGTGACAATATGGCAAGGCAGACAAGATCCAGCTCCGGCAATTCTGCTCCCACGTTTATCCACCAGAATATTCTCCAAGATCCGGAGAATGAAATATGCACCTTCGATGGTGCACACTTGTCAGCCCTTAAAACCTCCGGCATCTTCCCAAAAGGGACGGTGTTCCGGCCATTTGATCGGGAAATCCGATCAGATATGGTTTCCGATGAATGGCTATGCTTCAATGCTTTTCCCTTTACCTTAGGGTTACAATTTCCTTTCTCTGAGTTTATCACCGAGTTTTTTAACCTCACCAAGATTTCTTTTAGTCAAACAATGCCAATGCTTTGGCGGGTCCTGTCTGTTCTTGATCAAATCAGGAATAACCATATCCCTGATCTTTCTGTTCATGACCTTCCTTGTTGGTGCATAATGTCTAAAGCCTGCGTCTTAGTCTTGTTAGTTTAATGTATAGGGTCTAGATTGGTTGTTTATGTATTATACAGGGGTTAAAAGTGTAATTTTGTGATGTTAATGAATTAGGTCCGCTTATATGGACACTTGACATAAAAGCGGATCTACAAGAAAGAGGTCCGCTCATATGGTCATGTCCATATAAGCGAACCTGTCTCTAGTATAAATACCCCAGTCAGTCTTTCACATTTGTAACTTTGATGTCATCGGGTAGCCGAACTGCTGACCGTGTGTTTTCTGAAGAATTAATGTGAAAGCAAGTTAAAAGTGAATTCCATCTGTTTTCTACTCATTTCTCTTACAGTTTAGCTTTGATTCATGCCAAATATGTATTTCCGCTACATATTTGGTAGGTACTAGCTCGAATTGACTCATTTGACTGTCAAACTCGGTCCTACAATTGGTATCAGAGCTAGGAGCTCGATTGCACTGATCAAACGCATTGATTCGTACCAGATTTCAGCGATTCAGACCCGATTTTCATCTATTTCTTCATTTTTTTACTTTTATCACGTTTTTCACTGAAAAACGTCAAATTGAACGGGATTTTACGGTCCGAATCGACTGAATTTTTGATATGTTGTGCGAAAACACCTGATCTATAACCCTACCAAGTTTCAGATCCAAATTCTTAGCTGTTTAGGAGTAATCGAAGTTTTTCTGTTCGTTTTTGCGTCAAAATTCAGGTCTGCTTTTACGAACCTTGATAGTTCCGCTCATAAGGTCTAATTTTAGTGGTTTCGCTTGTGTGGTTCGCTCATAGTGACATATCCAGTAAGGTTCGCTTATTCAGTCAGTAAGGTTCGCTTATTCAGTCAGTAAGGTTCGCTTATTTGGTATTAAGAGGTCCGCTCATAGGGTTCGCTTATTGTGGCTTTTGTGGTTCGCTTATAGTGTCATCAGGTTTCGCTTTTGTGACATCATATCTTGTGGTTTCGCTCAAACGGTCAAATGAAATAAGGATATCATCTGATTGTTGTCGGATTCTTAAATGATATTGACTGATAAATAGTGCTTTGATAATTACAAAAATTGGATGTGAATTATGGACGGCCCAATCATAAACTCGAATTCATAAAGATGTCAGTTTGTTCATTAATCATGTGATATTGCAGTGTGTTAAGTGTGCGGGCCAAAGTAGTCACGTGAAAGTGTTGGCCTATTCATATGAACCGTTTATCGGTCCAACCGTATTAAGTGGATACAGGTGTTTGTTGACCAAATAATGACAATATCATCGGCCCAATAAAAAATTAAAACAAGTAAAAAGTTGGTCGGTTCTATCAAAGTGTATGTCAGTCACTGTTGTTTGCATTAAAGAACATTGATCTATGTGAAACAATAAAAGCCATCGATTCACTAGGTAGTAGTGGCCCAATCATACGTGTGTTTGATATACCGGCTGCATGTGACCGACCCACTAACCTTTAAAGGCCCAATCACAAAAGTTCAACATAAATTGTCGGCATTAGTGTTAGTTCGGCCCAATTAATGTCAAACATATAAGGCCTAATCACCTTTAAAGGCCCACATCGACTGAATTAAAAAAATGGTCCAATCAGATTGTTTTTGTCAAATTGATAATGTGAAGGTCCAATCAGATATGTTCAATAAGTGAAGGCCCAATCACTGTTTTTGGATTTTAAAACTGAATGGTCCAATGAACTTGAATTGCATGTAAAAAGTGTCATCGGTTAAATAAATTTTTTTCATAAAGTTGTTGGTCATTTTTACCTGTGTATATCTGACAAAGTTCTCGGAAATGTGACTTTATTAATACACTAGCTCCATTTGATATAAAATTGTTTTTTCAAGTTGTGTGGTCAAACAAAATCAAATTAGATTCTCGGCCCAAAAAAGGTTTATAGTATCAAAGCCCATGTGATTTAGATTGCCATCCATATTTTACGGCCCAAATTAAGAGTTGGTGTATAGAGTTAAAACCATTCAAAGCCCATATATCGTGGTTCATTCGATTAAGCCCATTCATTCAGTGATCTTCACTTGAACAACAGTGAAACGAGTTTGCGAATCTTTGACACAAGTCTTAGATTGACTTCATCAAACATATACTTTTACATATTCGTTTTGTTTTAAACTGATCATTTGTTCGTTTGTTTGCAGGAGAAACGTGGTTTGTCAAACATCGGATATTTGCCTAAGCGAATCCCCACTCGATCCACTGTTGCTTAATCTTTGATATTCAATCGGATAGTCGTTTGATTGTGTGAAATTTTGTACTGTTTGAAAATCTGTTTTTGTTAATCGTTTAATACCTAAATATGAGTTCTGAAATTTATGTAGCATTGAACAAATTTGATAATTTTACAGGTATCAAGGGAGAGTCTACAGAAGAGTTGATCAAAAGGTATGTCAAGTTATACTTAGAGATGAAGCGCTTGAACATTAGCAAAATGGATGAGACGTTGGTTGAGAAATTGGCGAATGCTTTATCAATTGATGGGTGGGGAACGTATTTGTTTGCTTGGAAGAAGAGCGGTGAATTTTATAGTTTCAATTTGAGCTTGTTCGTTGAAAAGATTCAAGCTCAAGAACTTGAATTTCAAAAGATTAGAAAATTGAAGTCTGATTCAGGAGAGAAGAATCATGAAGTAGCAACTGTTGAAGTAAAAGTCAAATTTGAAGAAATTGTTCATGAGGTAGAGGAGCAGGTTAAAGATATTTCAGCTATTAAGGTTGAGAAGAAAGCTGAAGCTGAAAAGATGACCGAGAAGTGCTTAAATTGTGAAAATCTGAAATCCGAAAATGCCAAACTCTTGAGAGATTTAGAGAGTTTGTCATTAGAAAACAAAAATCTTAAAAAATCAGAAAATGTTTTGAAAATTCAAATAAAAAATTTTGAAAATGAAAAATTAAAAATGGAAAAAAAATTTCAAAGTCAAATAAAAATTCTTGAAGATGGGAGAGATGTGTTTAGCAAAAACAACATCGAAAAGCAAAAAATGATAAATTCTCATCTTCAGAAGATTATTCAACTTGAAAAAGAAGGTGACCAAGCTCAAAAGAAAATCAACGAGCTTGAAACGAAATTGAAAGGTTTTGTGACTTCTTTAGAGTATTTGAATATTCCATGTCCAAAACCGATCAATTCTGTTCCAATAAGTGACAATGTCACAAACTTTGACAATGTCAAAGTTGAAGATTGTGATGAGAAATCTGATGATGAAAAAGAAAAAATTGAAAAACAAAAATTGTTTTTCAAATTAAAAGAAAAATTTCAGAAAACTGTTTTGCAATCGACTGAAAAGGGAGAATGCTCTAAGCAAAAACCTTTGAAGAAGAAAGTGGAACAGAAACAAAAAATTAAAACTGAGAAAATTGTACAAAAAGAAAATAAAAACTCATCAGACCAATCATCCAATCGCAATCAAAAATCACAAAAATTGAAAAATGAAAACTCAAAAATTGTTGGTAATAAGTGGTGCAGGTCGGACCACAGTGCTCAAAAGTCAAATCCAGCAATCAAGAGGAGGAAGGAATATCACCAAGCCAAACAGTGCTTTGACCTGAGTGTTTGGGCTGAAAATGGTGATTGGTACGTTAACAGAGTGTGTTACAGATGCGGCTATCAAGGACACATTGCTGTTAACTGCCAGAATTGGAGGTTTGAATCGAGAAGATGCTATAACTGCAACATCATAGGTCACATTGCCAGAGATTGCCCAATGAGATCAAATGAAAGATCGAGGGCTATATTTCAGAAAAGGGTGATAAAGTCAGTCAAAGTCAAAGAAAAGCCCAAGGAACTGAAAATTTCAGAACAGAAAGTCAAAGAACAGAAGGTTCAAGAACCTAAAGTTCAAAAACAGAAAGTGAAGCTTTCTCAGGGGCAGAAAGACAGACTGAGGAAAAAGAGGAAGAAAGCACGAGAGTCTCTCGAGAAAATCTTGTCCTCGGGTTCACCGGACAGATCGAATAAGAGTTCTGATGAATCAACTCCCTCGATTACAAAAGCAAGATGCATTCATCAGATACAAATCTGAGGACAAAAGAAGAAGGGAAGAAAAAGAAAATGGTCGGCGATGAATCTGACAGGTCAAAGTCAGACAAGCCACCTTCAGGCGATGAATCTGACAGGTCAAAGTCAGACAAGCCATGTGCAGGCAATGATTCTGGTTCGTCAAAGCAAGAGGAGCCATTAATTGAGGTAAAAATGGAGAACTCAGGTTTAACAATGGATGATGAAAATTTTCCACCATTGTTGAACAAGAATTCGAAATCACCCAAGGATCGTCAGGCTTGGGTGAAACTGTTTAAATGAAAAACCTGACTTGCCGGAGTTCCCAGGTTGGTAAGCGTGGAACATGAATCGGCACATTTCTTGAGAAATTCACTTCAGTGATATTTCGACCTTCAAAATATAAATTAAGGACATTAAGTTGTACATGATTCATCTTTCCTACAAATAGTAATTTGAAGAACAAGGTGATGAAACCCCGAGTTTATGAAATGACACACAAAACTAATTTTCCGGAAAAACCATTTTGATTAAAACAAACTTAAGTGTTTTGAAATCATAATGGGAAAATAGTTTGTTGTGAGGGGGAGTTCTGATTGTTTATGCCAGGTGGATAGAGAATTGAAGTGATTCTCATCAAGTTGTCAAGTTTGTACAGTTTGTTTCAAATTTTCTTAGAAAATCAAAATTGAAACATATTTTGATTTTAGGGGGAGAAAAATTTAAAAAAAAATTAGAAAATTTGAAAATGTCAAAAACATTGAAAAATAAAAAATGAGTTTTTGTTGCATAAAAGAGGAAATGATAGTACATCAGTGGTCTATCACAACACGCTAAAGATATGAAATGTTTAAAAGTGATAAACAATCTTAGTACGGATGTGTCGGTAGATTTTTGCACAAAACCTAAATTCAAACTTGCTTAATTCGTGGGTAACTATTCTTGGATATATGGGTAACCCCCGAAATCTTGTTTGAAAGATCCCTCTTTCTGAGATACTAGGTCTTTATATTCAGTGATATCTGGGGTATTATTCCGGGACTTCTGCTGTATGGAAATACTGACCTAGTCCCCGAATAATACTTTCTGCAAAATGCTTTGAAATATAAGCGCAGCCCTCAGCAAGTTGATAAAACAATAAAATTGATAGTCACTGCTGTTGTAACAAAAGATCCTCTAAAGGGGACCCACCAAAAGTCGAAGCCGTCATCCCTCTGCGTATACGGAAGTATCGACCTGAGCTCTCACGGCCCTCGCAATTTACCCCTTAACAGATATCATCTGTGGTATACTCACCTGTAAGACTGAACATTGGGATCTGGATACGAGAGTATATTCAAGTGGAGTGATACACATTTAAGTTCAAGTTTCTAAAACATTAATATCGTATCTCGAATCAATTGAAATTTGTGTGAAAATTTAAAGTGGACCAATATACTGACAATCTAGGTAAATTGTTTAAAACTTGAAATGTTTAAAAGCTTAACGGTGTTGGTGATATGTCTCAAAAACTGATATGATCCTCTTGCACAAACTCACAAAAATATGTTTGTACATATTTCATTTCTGCATTTAATTTCTGCTATTGCATTTATGTTTCATAGTATGAAAAATCCAAAAAGATTTTCGACAACTGATGTTGAAAAGCTGATATTCAAAATTTCAAAGGCTAAACAAGATGAAAAATTGGTTTGGTTAAGATGATGAGAAGTTGGAAAATAATCCTCAAATGTTTAGATGATTCATTAATTTGAATCACAATATTGTGTGTTATATGTTTGAGAATTTTGACTGAATTCTTTTAGAGTCAAACTTATTTTGTCTTACGAGAGGTTGAGATGTGTAGGTATGAGGCTAATGAAAGTCAGACTACGATCCCGACAGCTGAGTCTAAGGGGGAGTCTGAAGACAAGCTCAACGCAATGGGGAGTGTGCATTCAAGGAGCCATATAACTATTTTGGAAGAGCTTGTAACCAGAAAGCAAGGCGTCGATCCCAAAAGCACGGAAGCTTGACGAAAGAGGGAGCTTGAAGAAAGAGACTACCAAGAGGGAGAGCAACTGAAGCTGAAGACAGATCCACGGGGATTCTGTTTGAGAAAGAGAAAGACAAGACGCTACGAGATTGACTGCGGCAATATCCAGGGGGAGATTGTTAGTGTATTAAATGTCTATCGCCTCCGTCAATCAAAATCGTAGTAGAAACCGAAGAATGCAAGACTTGATGATGTTACTAGTTAGTAAAGGCAAGGTGGCAATTGTGTAAATAATGAGACTTCTCATTATAACCTTGGCCTATAAATAGAACCATTAGGGTTTTCATTTAAGACTTTTGCTCCATTTGGTGATTTAGAGGTTCAAGTCTAGAGAGAGAAAGTCTAGAGAGAGAAACTCTCTCCACGTGATTCTCGTTGCTTGTATACGTCATATCTTCAATAAAATCACGTTTCTAGTACGTTATTGTGTGTTCGGTCACGCACGTTCACGGATTCTGCACGTCGAACGTTCGTTACGCAATCGAACGGTATCAAAACCGATCCTACAAGTGGTATCGGAGCAAAACTGAAGTTTAAAGGAAGTGTTTCTATGATCAAGAGCAAAAAGGAAGTGTTTCTTGATAGACATCCTCGTATTGCTACAACATGACGAAAGTTCTCAGTCAATCTGGCAAGCGCTACAACTGAAGTTTAAAGGAAGTGTTTCTATGATCAAGAGCAAAAAGGCGCTTATCAAGAAAGAATTTGATATTTTTACTGGGATCAAAGGAGAGTCAACAAAACAGTTAATCGAAAGATATTGCCACCTTGTAGTTGAAATGAAAAGATTAGAAATTGAAAAAACAGATGAAGAATGGATTGATAAACTTTGTGATGCACTTCCATATGATGAGTGGGGAACGTATCTTATGATGCTGAAAAACAGTTCTGATTTTGTGAATCTCAATCCGAGTTCATTTATTGAAAAGATCGAAGCCCACGAGCTTGAGTTGTTGAAGATAAAGAAGATGAATTCTGCTAGCATACAACAAGATGTATCTTTATATTACAAAGGCAGTCCTTCAGTTGCGAATCTTCAAAGCCCAAAGATACAAACAGGATTCAGTGCTGATAACACGTCAAATGCTACATCAAGTTCTCATCAATCATGCAGTTCTACACCTTTCGCGAATTTTGAGCCGAATGTCAAAGTTCAGGAACAGTCTTCGCCTCAAAGCTCTACCAGATCTAATCATCAGGCGTATGTTTTTGGAGTACAGTGTAATATCGCAGTGAACATCAAAAATGGAAACGAGATAACGGAAACTGCTGCGAAGCAACATATTGCACTACTCGCTTCCGTTCTCGAGGCATATGAAGGTCTAGTTGCGGGGAGAATTGGAAATCCAGACATGACAAAGGAGGACTATGACCAAATAGACCCCGAGGAGCTTGAACTGATTGACATTAAATGGGGTATGGCAAGCCTAGTTCGTCGTGCTCAAAGGTTCATGGAAATCACGGGAAGAAACAGTTTATCAGGTCCGGATCAGAAGTTGGGATTTGATAAGTCGAAAGTAACATGTTTCAAGTGTAAAGAACGCGGTCACTTTAAACGTGAGTGTCCAAACCGTGAAGTCAACAATCACCAAAACCCATTCACCAATGATTACTATCGACAGGCAATCTACCATTGACTGAACCAACAGCAAACTGTTCAAAGGCCACAGATAGAAAACAAACCTGAAAAGGCATTGATTGTGAACCAAGATGATGAACAGGTAGCTGCAGGTTTTAGCTGGGATAAATATATCCCCGATAGAGATGATCAGGCCATGATGGCAGAGGTTGTTGAGATTTCTGAGGTAGTGACTGAACCGGAGAATGTTGATGAAGTTGTTTCCGAAGTTGTTGAGGAGATTCCTACGGAAAATGTTATAGATGTTGAGGAAATAGCAGCTGAAGTATACTACTATCAATCACAACAGGAGGAGTTAGTTTATACTATGAAATCAGTTATGCCTCCTAATGTGTTTGATTCTTTTGCCGGTTATTTCGAGGAACCAAGAACCGGATCTTGTCCTAGATTTGAGGAGAAGAAAGAAGCCGTAGAAGAAGTGATTGACGCGTCTAAAGAGATGACCGGAGAAGTTCTGAAAGACATTGCAGACAAAGCTCTAATGGGAAAGCTTAAAGAGGTAGATTCAGAACCCAAGGAGTCACATTCTGTCGATAAGGTGTCGGTTAACAAAGAGGAAACTGGAGTCCAGGAGGTCGAATCTGTCAAACAGTCTGTGTCTGAGTCAAAGCATGTCGGTAAAACTGATTGTGATGAAAAGATTGATGAAAAAGTTGTTCCAATCTCCGAAACGCCATGCCAACGTTGTTTACAACTGTGCGTGGAGTGTCTTGAAAAGGACACTAAGTATCGGGAATTGAAACATCATACAGATATGATTAAGTTTGATCTTGAACAATTAAAAGAAGCTTATGATACCTTAGCCAGATCAATTAAGATGATTCAAAAAGAAAGCGTCGAAAATGATAAAGCTACTAAATTGGCACAAGCTACACTGTTTGATAAACAAAGAGAAGTCAATTATCATCTTGATACAATTGCGTCACTAAGAAAAGAACTTGAATTGGCCAAGATAGAGAATGACAGGATTGATAAAAAGTTAATGAGCTATGTGGCTTCGTCTTATGTTTTGGAACAAATCGTCCCTCAACAGCCACATGCTACACCTGTTTTCAAAAGCGTTCCACCCCCAATGTGGAATCACTACACTCAGAAATATCCAGACGGGGTGGAAGCTGCTTTAAATCTTAAGCTGAAAACGATTGAAAGTGATTTACCTGACAGCATTGATATCACTTTCACTGCATCTGACACTGATAACGAATCTCAGGTTATCAAAAATGTTATCGATCAGGTGTTGGATGATGAAAGTGAGAAATCTGAAAAGGCTCATTCTGAGAAGGCTGTCAGTGATTCTGAAGACGAAGGAAAATTCTTAGATCGATATGTACCGAAATCGGAAAAGAGTACGGATGATGATCCGATCATGGTGGTATACACTATGGTTGGAACTGACAAACTTTATTCTGATTTCGAGTACCCGCTTCAGAATGTCAAGATCGAAAATGTCGAGAAAGTTTTTAAACTGGTTGAATTGAACGTTAACGAAATCAATAACAATGAATTCTTTTCGAAACTGAAAAAATCGTTTGGTACTTCACGTCCCACAAGCTCGGAAAAGAAAGATGGGGTTGGTAAAGGTCAAAACATGAAAAATCATCTTAAAAAAAGGAATTGGGTTTGAAAAGAAAATGGCTAAACAAGTGTTTAAGCCAAAAGAAAAGATAAATGATGTTTTTGTTGCTGGTCCTAGTACTGATGTTGAAAAGGAGTATATTTTTAGTCAAAAAGCTGTGGACGATTTCAATGCAGCACAGAAGCTTAAAGAAGAAACGGTCAATACTACTTTTGTCGAGTATGATAAAAGAGTGTGCTATCGCTGCAATGAGATTGGACACATGGCAAAACAGTGTCAAAAAGTGTTTAAGAAACATGTTATTGAAAAACCAGTTAAAAAACAAATGGTTGAGAAACCAAAGGTTGAAAAACCAAATGTTCAAAAACAAATGGTTCAAAAATCTCGACCTAAATCACCGGTTGTTTCAAAAGGTAAAAAGGAAATGGTTTCTCCGATCCGTATTCTGAAAAGAGGTGAATCGTTGAAGTTGGAGGATAAGCCGAAATCGACTTTCGAGATTGGCGAATCCTCTAAGACTAGCAAGACTTCAAAGTTTTACCCCAAGACGAAAATTTTTGAAAATCAGTCTTGGATCGTGAAATCGAAACCGTTTGTTGAGATCAAGAAGATGGAGAACGCTTTGAAAAATGATTCAAATCTTTTTAAAGATGATGTGGTTGATTTTGAAAATGAAGTAGATAAGTTTCTTGATGAATTTCCTCCAATTACTAACAAAGTTAAAACAATTGTGAAAGAAGAGGTTCCAAATGTCACTTTTGATTTTCCAAAAACAAATGAAAAGTGTAATGTTGTGTTCGGGAGTGTGTCGGAAGTAAAGAAATCATGGGCCTCATTGTTTGAATAAATTGTTTTTGTTGGTTGCAGGGGCTGCCCAAGTCAATTCTATCAAGATGGATCATGGATAGTGGAGCTTCACGTCATATGACTGGGACTTTAGCTCTTCTTTATGATGTTAAGTCAATCAATGGAAGCTATGTTGGGTTCACAGGGAATCAAGGAGGAAGAATAGTCGGTCAAGGAACGCTTACAAACGGAGTGATCTCATTTGACAAAGTGAACTATATCGTCGAGCTGGAAAACAACTTACTGAGTATATCACAGATTTGTGATAAAGATTTTAGTGTGCATTTTACTAAATCTGAATGTTTAGTGTTGAAACCAGGGTTTAAAATCCCTGATGAGTTAGTGTTGTTGCGTGCTCCGCGGGTAAATGATCTTTATATTTTGGACATGAGTGTCACAACACCAACAACTCATCAAAAACAGTGTTTTGTCACCAAGTCTAAAGCTACTGAAAAGGAGTCCATAATGTGGCACCGGAAAATGGGTCACATTCATGTGCGAAAAATGAATTTTTTAGTACATAACGATTTGGTTGAGGGTATTAATGTAAAAAAACTTTCACTTACTTGATGATTGTATTGCATGTAAAAAGGGAAAGCAGACTCGGAAGTCACATCCACCGAAGATGCTCAACTCTATCCGGTTACCTCTTGAGAGATTGCACATGGATCTCTTCGTGCCTGTCAACATCAAGAGCATTAGCGGGGATTTATATTGTTTGGTGGTGACAGATGACTTTACGAGGTTTTCGTGGGTTGTGTGCTTAGAACGAAAAGATCAAAAATTCGAGTCATTAATGATGCTTTTTAAGAAGATGGAAACGGTGTACAAACTGCCAATCCGCAGGATTCGGAGCGACAACAGAACGGAATTCAAGAACAACAAGATGTACGATTTCTGCAACGAGAAGGGAATTCTTCATGAATTCAGTGCGCCATACACACCACAGCAAAACGGCGTAGCTGAACGAAAGAATCGGACCCTGATCGAGACAGCCTGTACGATGTTAGCCGATTCCAAGCTACCAATCTACTTCTGGAGTGAAGCAGTTTCAGCAGCCTGTTACACTTTGAATAGGGTTCTCACTGTCAAGAAATACAAGAAGACTTGCTTTGAGCTGCTGCACCGTTACAAGCCAAATCTTGAGTTTTTAGAACCATTTGGTTCACCTTGCATGTTTATAGATGAAAATGGTAAATTTGGAGCAAAAGCTAATGAGGGTTTCTTTGTAGGTTACGCAAGCCCGCTGAAGAGGGTGTTCGTACCATGTCTGGGGAAGGTGATTCAAGTCCAACGCGTGGATTGTCAGAAGCACACTCCATCTGTGACAACTCGAGTTTCCAAGATTCCATCTTCGCACTATTGCATGTTAATTGTTAGATTGTTTGTTGACACGACTTGTTTATTTCACAACTGTACACGTTATAATATGTTGAATCGTACTGTGGTTGATATTTTATATATATTGGTGTGCATTATATAAGTGTGTATGTGATTTATATATGTTTGTCGGGACGTGTATAATTAATAAACTAGAATACTTAGCCAAACCCCTTCCCCCCCTTCACGAAAACACCCACCCACGAAAACACTTCATGTGTTTTCGTCCACCTTCTGGCCAACGAAAACAGAATGGGCTTAGGCCCAATAACGTCTGGTTATTATATTTTGTTCTTAGCTTCTACGCAAAAGTTAATCAGAAAACCTAACCACCTATCACATTCCCTTTCTCTATCGCTCTCCTTTGAAACCGAACGACAGCCGTGAAAGGCTTGAGCCATACATCACTCGAAGTATCATTTTTCTGCTTTGGTTAGTAATCTGTTACTTATGATTTTGTTTTATTGAAATCATGTGACTACTTGTTGACATCACGAATTAACAGTTAGTGAGTAATGATGATGAGCATGTGATTTGAATTAATTTGTATATTAGGGGTCCATATAATCTGATGCAATATTAGTGGTGTGATGCATGTTTTCTACGTTCAATTAATGTCGATGATCTCGTTATGATGGTAGATGTTAGATAATTAACAGATTAGGATTCTTTATGCATATGTTGATTAATCAAAACAATTTGCTAATATTGAGTAATGATGAACCGGCATCAATCATTGACCTTTAGCTTAGGTTGATTGTAAAGGTCCTATAAGAAAGATTTTATGTGCATTAAAGGTCCAATGAAAAAGATGAATGGCCTGACATGTTTACATCAAAAACTTGGTGCATGTGATTTTATATTGCAATTGAAATGGGTAAAGGGGCAAAAATCGGTCCAATGATGTTGAATTGGCAGCCCACTACAAACAATTGGTCAAATCACAAGTATATAGCAACAGTTTTGTCGGCTAGGGGAATTTAATGATTTTGTATTCATATGTCAAGATTTAAAAAAAAAAGAAAACTACAAACCACTAATAATTTTCGGTCCAATCATAGCCTGAAGCAATAGTCAGTGTCGGCCCAGGTGTTGTTTTTGGCTCAAAGGGATTTCGGTTCCTGGTGTTTTCACTAAGCAAGTAATTCCGATTTCGCTACATGTGTGTGCTAGTTTAACATTCTGGATCGTAACCTTGTTAGCTTATAACCTGGTTATGTGTATTAACCCCGTTAGCTTATATTTCCTGTTTGTATGTTAATCTCATTAAGTTGTATATTCTGTTGAGCCTAGCAACTCTATTAAGTATGTTAAATCTGTTAAATTTATCAACTCAGTTAATAAGTACCTTAACCTTGTTGAGGATGATAATTTCATTAAGGAACTTGCAAGTAACTATGAGTGTGATTAACAAGCTGTATGAGTACTACTTGTTGTTAAATGCCAACCCACGCTGTAATGCTGATTTTACGTGAAACTTTACAAACATGTACTGACTGAACATACGTGCATAAATATAGGATTTGACTGATAAATTGTGAGCAATAAACCTAGCATACCGAGCAAAACCAAGGTGAGTTCACACAGCCAAGGCATGGGGTTCCCGGGTGGGAATGGGATTTGTTGAATTATTGTACATACTCAGCTGATAGAACCGAACGATAAGATACGACTAGACTAGTAACACTTACTGAACTGATCTTCGCACACTTGCCAAGGGTTGGCCGCGATATTATGACTGACTTCGCACACCTGCCTTTGGAAGGCCGCGAACTAAACTTACTAACATCTTCGCACACCTGCCTGGTAGGCCGCGATACAATTAAACCTAGTCTAGAACACTTGGGATAAACATCCCCTAATATCTTCGCATACCTGCCTGGGAGGCCGCGATGGAAATACGATATATGGCATAACGAACGAACATACTATTACTCACACTATACTATTACTGGACTGTTAACTGTGAACTCGCTCAACTAGTTGTTGACTCTCTGCTGCATGCCTTGCAGGACCTTAGGTACTTATGGAGCTTGCACTAGGAAGGAGCAGGTCGTTGTGGAGCATGGGTCGTGGATGCCATGTTAAAACGTTTAAACAATCAAACTTAATATTACTTTGGTTTACCTTTACATACTTTGGATTCTTATTATTACGCTTCCGCTATTGATACTATGTTTGGTTTAGAACATCAATCGTATTGATTTGGGTTTTACGAATTATCTTATTTATATTATGCTATGTTCAATATGATTGATGGCTTGATCCGGGTCAGTGACGCTCCCAAGCGGTGATACTCCGCAGGTGGATTTTGGGGGTGTGACAGATTGGTATCAGAGCCATTGGTTATAGAGAACTTGGTTTTAATATGGGAAAACGTTTTTATTAAAACCAGACTATAACCAGAACAGTGCTCTCAACGATCCACAACGACGCTTCGCTCCACGTGCAAGACTCAACATCCTAGGTAATAAGGTTTATGTTTATTGCCTACATGCTAGAATTGCATAGAACTTTGCTCGTAGTATGCTTACATTACTTTGCTCACTACTTGTTATTGCTTAAGAACACCTATGTGCTTACACTCTTCTGTCATCGCACTATTCGCGAACCTCTCTCACCTATGTTGCCTTTGATGTGAAGATCAATGGCCGGACGCATCAACATGACACAAGCCCAGCTAGAGGCTCTCGTTCAAGCTCAAGTTGCTGCGGCACTTGCAGCTGCTCAAGCAGGTAGTATACCCTGCAGTATAGACACACACTAGGATCTTTAGATCCTACATTAACTCTTGTGTTTAACCTTGTCCTATTCGTACACAATAGGTCAGCACGCACAGCAACCTGTCTGCACTTTCAAGAACTTCATGGACTGTCGTCCAAGTACTTTCAGTGGCACCGAGGGGGCAGTGGGACTCCTCCATTGGTTTGAGAAGCTAGAATCTGTGTTTGAAATGTGTGAATGTCCTGAGGTCCGCAGGGTTAAGTACGCCACTGGCACTTTGGAAGGAATCGCGTTGACTTGGTGGAACGCGCAAGTACAGATCCTAGGGTTGGCAGCTGCTAACGCCACCCCTTGGAATGATTTCAAAGAATTGATCAAAAGGGAATACTGCACTCGTGAAGACATTCACAAGCTGGAAGATGAACTGTATCACTTGAAAATGGTTGGGTCAGAGATCGAAGCCTATACTAAACGGTCGAATGAGCTGGCCGTGCTATGCCCAACTATGGTGGACCCTCCAGTTAAACGTATTGAGTTGTATCTCAAGGGGTTAGCGCCAGAGATCCAGAGCCATGTGACATCGGCTAATCTTGATAATATCCAGGCTATTCAGCGCCTTGCTCATCGTATTACAGATCAGGCAGTGGATCAGAACAGGCTGCCAAAACGTATCAAGGCTACCACTACTGCTGTCACTTCTTCTGCTACTCCCAGTGACAACAAGAGAAAATGGGAGGGGGATTCCAGTAAGGGATCAGTTTCTGTTCAGTCTCAGCAGCGCAAGACAAATGACTACCAGAATCCGAGTCAGCAATCATCTGGCAGTCAGGGGCAGGGTGGATATCGGGGAATTCACCCACTGTGTAATAAGTGCAACAGACACCACAGCGGAAGATGTCGCAGGGAACGTTGTCAAAGATGCCTCAAGATGGGTCATGAGGCTAAGGATTGTAGAAGCTCTCGGCCAGCAAATCAGAACCAGCAACTCCCACCGCCAGCTCCACAGAACCAGCACCAGCAGCCACAGCGTGGAAACCGGGGATGTTTCCAGTGTGGGGCTGAAGGCCACTACAAACGTGATTGCCCTCAACTGAACCAGAACCAAAATCGCAACAACAACAATCAGGGCAACGGGAATAACAACAACAACGGGGGAAATAACAATGGGAACGAAGCTCGGGGTCGTGCTTTTGTATTGGGTCGGGGCGACGCCATGAATGATCCCAATGTGGTTATGGGTAAGTTTCTTCTCGACGATATTTATGTTACTGTCTTATTTGATTCGGGTGCTGATACAAGTTATATGTCCTTGAAAATGAGTAAATTGTTAAAACGTACACCAACACCCCTAAACACCAAACATGTCGTAGAACTAGCAAATGGTAAAAGTGTAGAAGCCACGCATGTGGTCAAGGGTTGTAACATCGTTCTAGCGGGACAGGCCTTCTCGATTGATCTTATTCCAATAGTTCTGGGTAGTTTCGACATCGACATCGTCATCGGCATGGATTGGTTATCCCAGCATCACGCAGAGATTTTATGCAAGGAAAAGGTCATTCGTATTCCTCGTTCTAGTCAAGAACCTCTCGAAGTTCAAGGCGACAAGAGTGGTGCCGTGGTTGGCATCATTTCCTTCTTGAAGGCGCAGAAATGTTTACGAAAGGGTCATACGGCCATTCTGGCACTTGTCACTGACACATCAGCAAAGGAAAAGAAGCTGGAGGATATTCCAGTTGTACGTGACTTTCCTCAGGTGTTTCCTGAAGAATTATCCGGTTTACCGCCTCATCGTCAGGTCGAATTCCAAGTCGAGCTAGCTCCAGGAGCAGCACTGATAGCCCGCGCACCGTATCGTTTAGCACCAACCGAACTGGAAGAACTGTCGAAGCAGCTACAAGAGCTCTTGGAAAAGGGCTTTATTCGTCCAAGCTCATCGCCCTGGGGAGCTCCAGTACTTTTCGTGAAAAAGAAGGATGGCACTTTCAGGATGTGCATCGACTACCGTGAACTGAACAAGGTGACGGTGAAGAACCGTTATCCTCTTCCGCGTATAGACGACTTATTCGACCAGTTGCAGGGGTCGAGTTACTACTCCAAGATAGACTTGAGGTCAGGGTACCATCAGCTGAGAGTCCGGGATGAGGACGTCTCCAAGACAGCATTCAGAACTCGCTACGGTCACTACGAGTTTCTTGTCATGCCATTCGGGCTTACGAACGCGCCTGCAGTCTTCATGGATCTTATGAACAGGGTGTGCAAACCCTATCTTGACAAGTTCGTCATTGTCTTCATCGACGACATTCTGATCTACTCCAAGAGTCAGGAGGAACATGAGCAGCACTTACGTCTTATCTTGGAACTTCTTCGAAAGGAGCAATTGTACGCAAAGTTTTCTAAATGCGACTTCTGGCTTCGTGAAGTCCACTTCTTAGGCCATGTGGTGAACAGGGATAGGATTCATGTCGATCCATCCAAAGTAGATTCGATCAGGAACTGGCCTGCACCGCGTACACCGACGGAAATACGCCAATTCTTGGGTTTGGCGGGGTACTACAGACGATTCATTAAAGACTTTTCGAAGATCGCACAGCCGCTTACTATGCTGACACAGAAAGGTGTCACCTACCGTTGGGGAGATTCCCAGGAAACTGCTTTTCAGTACCTAAAGGATAGGCTTTGCAGCGCACCTATCCTCTCCCTGCCAGAGGGCACGGAAGATTTTGTTGTCTATTGTGACGCGACGATACAAGGACTTGGGTGTGTATTGATGCAACGGGATAAAGTTATTGCCTATGCTTCGCGGCAACTCAAGATTCATGAACAGAACTACACGACGCACGATTTGGAGCTGGGAGCAGTTGTTTTCGCGCTTAAGATATGGCGACACTACCTGTACGGTACCAGGTGCACAATTTACACCGATCACAGGAGTCTCGAGCATATCTTCAAGCAGAAGGAATTGAACATGCGTCAACGACGATGGGTCGAGCTACTTAATGATTATGAATGCGCTATCAAGTACCATCCAGGCAAAGCCAATGTTGTGGCTAACGCTCTCAGTCGAAAGGACACTCTACCTAGACGCGTACGAGCTTTGCAGCTTACTATTCAGTCCAGTCTTCCTGCACAGATACGAACTGCTCAGATAGAAGCATTGAAACCCGGAAACGTCAAGGCTGAAGCCTTACGCGGCTCAAGGCAACGAATGGAACAAAAGGAAGACGGCGCCTACTATGTAACGGGGCGTATTTGGGTCCCACTTTTTGGAGGTTTACGCGAGCTGGTAATGGACGAAGCTCACAAGTCACGCTACTCGGTACATCCAGGGTCAGATAAAATGTACCACGACCTGAAAACGACATATTGGTGGCCTAGTATGAAGGCCCACATCGCTACTTACGTCGGCAAGTGTTTGACATGTGCAAGGGTCAAAGTGGAATATCAGAAACCAGCGGGTCTACTTCAACAACCCAGGATACCACAGTGGAAATGGGAAGAAATTTCCATGGATTTTGTTACAGGCTTACCCAGATCCCAGCGTGGGAATGATACCATATGGGTGATCGTGGATCGACTCACCAAGTCTGCACACTTCCTGGCTATAAAGGAAACGGATAAGTTCTCCACTCTCGCAGACGTCTACCTTAAAGAAGTTGTTTCGAGGCACAGGGTGCCCACCTCCATCATTTCGGATCGGGATGCACGATTCACGTCGGAGCTATGGCAAGCGATGCACAAATGTTTCGGCTCACGGTTAGACATGAGCACAGCGTATCATCCTCAGACGGATGGACAGTCTGAGCGAACGATCCAAACTCTTGAAGACACGCTTCGGGCATGTGTTATTGATTTCGGCAACGGCTGGGAAAAGCATCTCCCTTTGGTGGAGTTCTCATACAATAACAGTTATCACACCAGCATACAAGCCGCTCCATTCGAGGCATTGTACGGGCGTAAATGCCGGTCACCTCTCTGTTGGGCAGAGGTGGGGGATAGTCAGATTACGGGTTCGGAGATTGTAGTGGACGCCACAGAAAAGATTGCACAGATACGACAACGCATGGCAGCAGCACGCGACCGTCAGAAAGCATACGCGGATAAGCGTAGGAAACCGTTGGAATTTCAGGTCGGGGACCGGGTTTTACTAAAAGTCTCACCCTGGAAGGGTGTGGTTCGTGTTGGAAAAAAGGGGCAAACTGAATCCGCGATATGTCGGACCGTTCGAGATCATTGAGAAAATAGGCAAAGTGGCATACAAGCTAAACCTACCAGCTGAACTCGGTGCAGTTCACAACGTATTTCACGTGTCGAATCTGAAGAAGTGCCTGTCAGATGAGACCCTCATAGTTCCTTTTAAGGAGCTCACTATCGACGAGCGGTTGCAGTTCGTCGAGGAACCAGTTGAGATCACGGACCGGGATGTGAAGGTCCTCAAACACAAGAGAATCCCTCTTGTCCGAGTTCATTGGAACTCCCGTCGTGGCCCAGAGTACACCTGGGAATGCGAAGACCAGATGACAGAAAAGTATCCCCAGTTATTCGAAAACCGTGCAACCACTACTGAGGCTGAAGCTACTACTACAGAATTTCGGGACGAAATTCCAAATCAACGGGGGGATGATGTGACACCCCAGGAAAACCAGTAAACGATACAACTTACCTAGCTTCCTCAGTAACCGTATGCTAAATTTCGGGACAAAATTTCTTTCAAGTTGGGGATAATGTGACAACTCGAGTTTCCAAGATTCCATCTTCGCACTATTGCACGTTAACTATTAGATTGTTTGTTGACACGACTTGTTTATTTCACAACTGTACACGTTATAATATGTTGAATCGTACTGTGGTTGATATTTTATATATATTGGTGTGCATTATATAAGTGTGTATGTGATTTATATATGTTTGTCGGGACGTGTATAATTAATAAACTAGAATACTTGGCCAAACCCCTTCCCCCCCCCCTCACGAAAACACCCACCCATGAAAACACTTCATGTGTTTTCGTCCACCTTCTGGCCAACGAAAACAGAATGGGCTTAGGCCCAATAACGTCCGGTTATGATATTTTGTTCTTAGCTTCTACGCAAAAGTTAATCAGAAAACCCTAACCACCTATCACATTCCCTTTCTCTATCGCTCTCCTTTGAAACCGAACGACAGCCGTGAAAGGCTTGAGCCATACATCACTCGAAGTATCATCTTTTCTGCTTTGGTTAGTAATCTGTTACTTATGATTTTGTTTTATTGAAATCATGTGACTACTAGTTGACATCACGAATTAACACTTAGTGAGTAATGATGATGAGCATGTGATTTGAATTAATTTGTATATTAGGGGTCCATATAATCTGATGCAATATTAGTGGTGTGATGCATGTTGTCTACGTTCGATTAATGTCGATGATCTCGTTATGATGGTAGATGTTAGATAATTAACAGATTAGGATTCTTTATGCATATGTTGATTAATCAAAACAATTTGCTAATATTGAGTAATGATGAACCGACATCAATCATTGACCTTTAGCTTAGGTTGATTGTAAAGGTCCTATAAGAAAGATTTTATGTGCATTAAAGGTCCAATGAAAAAGATGAATGGCCTGACATGTTTACATCAAAAACTTGGTGGATGTGATTTTATATTGCAAATTGAAATGGGTAAAGGGGCAAAAATCGGTCCAATGATGTTGAATTGGCAGCCCACTACAAACAATTGGTCAAATCACAAGTATATAGCAACAGTTTTGTCGGCTAGGGGAATTTAATGATTTTGTATTCATATGTCAAGATTTAAAAAAAAAAGAAAACTACAAACCACTAATAATTTTCGGTCCAATCATAGCCTGAAGCAATAGTCAGTGTCGGCCTAGGTGTTGTTTTTGGCTCAAAGGGATTTCGGTCTTTGGTGTTTTCACTAAGCAAGTAATTCCGATTTCGCTACATGTGTGTGCTAGTTTAACATTCTGGATCGTAACCTTGTTAGCTTATAACCTGGTTATGTGTATTAACCCCGTTAGCTTATATTTCCTGTTTGTATGTTAATCTCATTAAGTTGTATATTCTGTTGAGCCTAGCAACTCTATTAAGTATGTTAAATCTGTTAAATTTATCAACTCAGTTAATAAGTACCTTAACCTTGTTGAGGATGATAATTTCATTAAGGAACTTGCAAGTAACTATGAGTGTGATTAACAAGCTGTATGAGTACTACTTGTTGTTAAATGCCAACCCACGCTGTAATGCTGATTTTACGTGAAACTTTACAAACATGTACTGACTGAACATACGTGCATAAATATAGGATTTGACTGATAAATTGTGAGCACTAAACCTAGCATACCGAGCAAAACCAAGGTGAGTTCACATAGCCAAGGCATGGGGTTCCCGGGTGGGAATGGGATTTGTTGAATTATTGTACATACTCAGCTGATAGAACCGAACGATAAGATACGACTAGACTAGTAACACTTACTGAACTGATCTTCGCACACCTGCCAAGGGTTGGCCGCGATATTATGACTGACTTCGCACACCTGCCTTTGGAAGGCCGCGAACTAAACTTACTAACATCTTCGCACACCTGCCTGGTAGGCCGCGATACAATTAAACCTAGTCTAGAACACTTGGGATAAACATCCCCTAATATCTTCGCATACCTGCCTGGGAGGCCGCGATGGAAATACGATATATGGCATAACGAACGAACATACTATTACTCACACTATACTATTACTGGACTGTTAACTGTGAACTCGCTCAACTAGTTGTTGACTCTCTGCTGCATGCCTTGCAGGACCTTAGGTACTTATGGAGCTTGCACTAGGAAGGAGCAGGTCGTTGTGGAGCATGGGTCGTGGATGCCATGTTAAAACGTTTAAACAATCAAACTTAATATTACTTTGGTTTACCTTTACATACTTTGGATTCTTATTATTACGCTTCCGCTATTGATACTATGTTTGGTTTAGAACATCAATCGTATTGATTTGGGTTTTACGAATTATCTTATTTATATTATGCTACGTTCAATATGATTGATGGCTTGATCCGGGTCAGTCACGCTCCCAAGCGGTGATACTCCGCAGGTGGATTTTGGGGGTGTGACACCATCGCCACAACTTCCCGGACAAAGATTCCTATTCGATTACGACAAACTCTGGGAGTCGTTTCAACTGCCTGTCGAGCCGAGTGATGAGGAACTAGCTTTTCTGTACCAGTATCAGCAATATACTTCACAAGAGCCTGTGTCTAGTCCGCTAGAAGTTTCTCAACCCACCATGGGTACTCACGACAATGAAGCAGGACCAGGTGGAACTACTCATGAACCACCAGAGGAACCAGCTCCGTCATTTGACGTTTCTGACGACTCAGAGGAGGAACCCGCTCCTACCTTTGACGAGGAGCCAAATGATACTTTGGAGGATGCTGTGGATTAAATCGTTGATCTCGACATTTCGAATTTGGAATCGGAAGTAGTTGTGCCTGACACGGTTATGCCACGGACGTTGTCTTACCACCCTTCAGAACAGATCATTGGTGACCTACAAAGTGGTGTCAAGACCCGACATCAAATAGACCAAGCTTTTACTTGTTTTTACTCTTCTATTGCTGATATGCAGAAAGAAGTCTCACTTAAATGTTTCATTTCACAGATAGAGCCTAGAACCTACAAAGAGGCATTAACGGAGGATAGCTGGGTGAATGCTATGCAGGAGGAACTGCAACAGTTTGAAAAGCTGGGCGTCTGGAGACTTGTCGATCTGCCAAAGAATCAGAAGTTAATCAAGACAAAATGGGTCTTTAAGTGTAAGCGTGATGACAGAGGTGTCGTGGTGAGAAACAAGGCATGACTTGTGGTTCAAGGCTTCAGTCAACAGGAAGGAATAGATTATGATGAAGTCTACGCGCCGGTTGCCAGACTTGAGGCAATTCGGATATTTCTAGCCTTTGCGTCATGGAAAGATTTCAAAGTATATCAACTTGACATCAAATCTGCTTTCATGTACGGCACAATCAGAGAAGAAGTGTACGTGGGGCAACCACCGGGGTTCACAGACCCACTACACAGAAACAAGATGTATCTACTGGACAAAGTGCTATACGGACTGCACCAGGCCCGAGAGTCTGGTACGAGACGCTTTCGACATACTTGCTGGACAACGGGTTCACAAGAGGCACAGTAGACAGCACGTTGTTCACCAAAGAAGAAGCAGGCCACTTGTTGATCGTGCAGATTTATGTGGACGATATCATTTTTGGATCCACTAACGACGATCTTTGCAAAGAGTTTGAGAAGGTAATGAAGAAGAAGTTCGAGATGAGTTCGATGGGGGAGATGAAGTTCTTCCTCGGGCTGCAGGTGGAACAAATGCCCGACGGAATCTTCATTCACCAGTCAAAGTATGTAAAGGACGTGCTCGATAAGTTCGACATGATAGATTGCAGTCCTGCATCCACCCCCCTCGCGCAGAATCATGGAATTTGTCCCGACGAGCAAGGTGTGAAGATGGACGAGACATTATACCGATCAATCATCGGATCGTTGATGTATCTCACGGCTTCCCGTCCAGACATCATGTACCCGACGTGTCTCTGCGCTAGATATCAGTCGAATCCGAAGCAGTCGCACCTGACTATAGTGAAACGTATTTTACGGTATTTGAAGGGTTGCCCAAGCATCGGCTTGTGGTACCCTAGATCGGGTGACTTTACTTTGTCCGGTTTCGCTGTTTCTGATTTTGGTAGCTGTAAACAGAATGCTAAGTCCACCACTACTGGGTGCCAGTTCTTCGGAACTCGACTTGTCACCTGGCAGTGCAAGAAACAAACTACAGTAGCGCTCTCCACATGTGAGGCTGAGTATGTCTCAGCTTCTAGCTGTTGCTCGCAAATCCTTTGGATCCAACAGCAGATGTGCGACTTCGGTTTGCAATTCTTGGATACACCGATTTTCGTGGACAATGAAGCAGCCATTAATGTTACTAAAAATCCGGTTCACCATTCGAAAACTAAACACATTGAAATCCGTCATCACTTTATTCGTGATTGTCACGAGAAAAAGTTAATTCGGATTGAACACGTTAACACCGATGATCAGAAAGCGGATTTTTACACCAAACCATTCGACAAAAAGAGATTTTATTATCTTTTGAAATTAAACGGGATGAAGAATCTGCAATCTGGGAGGGTAATCGAATGTGAAGCCGAGTTGGGCGGCGATCTGACATGAAGCTGTGTCGTGTTGTCAAATTTCTTTTGTACAGTTTTATTTTCTGCTTTTCGATAAAAACAAAAACTCAAAAATATGTTTTAATTTTAGGGGGAGATATTCGCAGAAAAATACAAAAACATGATAAAATCAAAAAATACAAAAACAATAGAAAACCATAAAATCCAAAAACATTAGAAAATTTTAAAAAGAGTTGTGTAGAATAGGGGAAATGATAGTACATCAGCTAGACGGACACAGTACGCTAAAGATTTGTAGTGTTTAAAATGCATTTAAGCAGTCTCGCTAAAGATGTGCTGATAGGTTTTTGCAAAATTAGTAGATCAGTTTGGGATATAAACATAAAATTCACTTGCGTTTACGTAGGGAACACCTCCAGGATATATAGGTAACCCCTGAAATCCTGTTTGAAAGGTCCCGTATTCTGAGATACTAGGTCTCTATGCTCAGTGATATCTAGGGTATATCCCGGGACTTCTGCTGTATGGAAATACTGACCTAGTCCCCGGATAATACTTTCTGCAAAAGCTTTGAAATATAAGCTCGCCCTCAGCATGCTGATGAAACAATAAAATTGATAGTCGCTGCTGTTGAAAACAAAAGATCCTCTAAAGGGGACACACCTAAAAGTCGAAACCGTCATCTCTCTGCGTATACGGAAGTATCGACCTGAGCTCTCACGGCCCTCGCACATTACCCCTTAACAGATATCAGCTGTGGTATACTCACCTGTAAGACTGAATACTGGGATCCGGATACAGGAGTATATACTGAGGTGGGACACATGTAGATTGTTAAGTCTTAAAACACTAATTACATATCCCGAACAGATTGAAAATTTTGTGAGAATTTAAGTGGATCAGTATATCGGCAATCTACGCGAATTGTTTAAAAGCTTAGTATGAAATAACAGCTTAATAGTGCTTGTGTCTGGTCTGCAGCTGATATGATCCCCTAACACACTCGCAAAAATATTGTGTGTACATAATTTCAGTTTATCCAGTTAAAATCCAAAAAGATTTTCTTTTCTCATCTTATTTTTCGACAACCGATGTTGGGAATTGGAAGATCAAAGCCTAAGTGCAGAGCATGTCAGTGATAGATGAGGGATGGGTAAGCTGGAGATTGCTATACAGTGATTGGTATATTGTTTGAAAGTTAAAATGTGTGTGAATGTTTGAAATGTTCAAAAGTTCATTCATTTGAACTGCTTTCGGAAAGAAATGTCAGCAAACTTCATAAATCTGATCATCCAAGGCCATTAATTTGGACTTGGTAGGACAAACAGTTGACCAAGGTCATTAACTTGGACTTGGTCAGCTGGGTGTAACTATGTTTAATCTGAAAAATAAAAAATGAATTTTTTTGAAAAAGTTCATCACAGGTTCGCTTATTTGTCAACATGTCATAAAGGTTCGCTTTTATGTCAATTACATAGTGGTTCGCTTTTGTGTTCATAAGGGTCCGCTTATATGTCATGTGTCATAAAAGCGGATCTACACTACCTATATAAGTCACAGAGGTCCGCTTATACATCACTTTACACCTTCGCTTTTGTGACCATCTCTCCGACAATTTGAAGCGGATCTCATACACGACCAAATTCAAACGTTGTGCTGCCCAATTTTCACCAGATTTAGTTAATTTCTTAGTGTTTCAGTCATGGGCAAGGTATGTCTTCACTTAATTTGATTATTATCATGCTTATTTCATGATGTCGGTATACCTGTTTGAACGAAACATAATTATCGAAGCTTTAACTGTTACAATGGTACAATAAAACAAGTCTGTGGAATCGTCTGAACATGTAGATCATGATGGTATGCTTTAATTGTGTTAAATTTGATGATGGTTGATGTGTGTCGATGTTCGAATGAAACAGACTTAGATCTAGGGGTTATAGAGATGTCAAAAATTAAATCTAAATATATCCCTAGTCTCGGATTTGTCATGTTAACAGAGTAATGGTTTCAATTTTGTGATTTGCTTAGTTTTGAAGGGTTTGATGGGGGATTCGCTTAAACGGTCACATCGCAGGCCCGCTTTTAGTGAACATGTACAGGTTCGCTTCTAGTAAACATGTGATGGTCCGCTTTTAGTGAACAGGTACAGGTCCGCTCATGTGTGTATATTTTAGATCCGCTTGTTAGAACATATGTTGGTCCGCTTGTTAGAACATATGTTGATCCGCTTGTATGAACATGTGAAGGTCCGCTTGTACAAACATGATTAGGTCCGCTTTTGTTAACATGTTTAGATCTGCTTTTGTGTTCTTGTGAAATTGTTGAAAATTTGTCAAAAGTATCTGACTGAGTGTATATGTTTGATGTGCAGGCTTCTAATGTTATATTTGATCCTACTCACAACAGTTGTTGTTATTTGGATATTGAGAAAAATCCAGAAGTGGAGAATTTCAGGAGCATTTTGGAGTTTATGGGTCGTATTCCCATCCAGAAGGCATTGACAGACCAAAGGCCTTTATACAAATCTCACATCGAGCGTTTCTGGAGCAATGCAAGTTATGACGATCAAAGCAAAGTGATTTCATCAGCTATTGAAGTTCATGGTAAGTTAGAAAAGATTTTAGTCACAGAAGCACTGATTCGTGAAGTCATTAACTTTCCTGACGAGCCTGATGATCCAACAAGATTTCCAGAGAGAATGGTGAAGGGGTGTATGTTGAGAATGGGATATACTAGTGCTTTAAATGCCGGAAACTATTTAAAGTCAAAATTTCAGAAGCCTTACAAGTTTTTGATTCACTGTGTACTGATTTCATTATCATGCTAAAGGAGGATTTGATGCAATGCACGATTACCAAATGAATATGATTACGGCATTGGTGTTGAACAAAAAAGTATAACTTCTCACATATAGTATTCCACTATATGGCTGAGAATAGCAAGTCGGATCTCAAGACCTGGATGTATCCAAGGTTTGTACAGATGTTGATTGACCATGCGTATCCAGAGATTGATCGAAATATTAAAGATGATTTGTTGGTGCAAGCTCACATGACCAATAATACACTGAAGCAGCTTGTGAAATATCATCCGAATCACCCAGAGCCAACACTTGTTGTCGAGCCTTTTGGTTTTATTAAAGATGTTAAATATGTTGATCCAGATCCAGTTAATCATCAGAACTGGAGAAATGAAGATGAGATGAAAGAAGCGGCGTATGCTGATGAGTTGAAAGTTCTTGCAGAGTTCAAAAACACAAATAATGAGTGGTATGTGAAAGAAACTGGGAGACGACGCAGGAAAGCCACTCCTATTGTTAAAGAAGGTGAAGGATCGTCATCAAAACCTAGAAAGAAGCAAAAGAAAGCAGCAACAATGTCTTTGATTGATGAACCGGAAGAAGATAATCCGGTGGTAACTGCAGAAAAGGAACAAGTGGCAGCTACTGAAGATGATCCATTTAATACTGATGTTTTATTTGATACAGATGTTTTGGAAACTGGGCCATAAATTGTTGCTAATGTTGAGCAAGTTATAAATGTTGAAGCACAGAAAGAGAAAGAAAAGGTTGTTGATGATGTTGAGGGTGACGATGTAGATAAAAGTACAACAAGTTCATCAAGTTCTTCAGATGATGGTATTGACGAGATTGAAAGTCGAAAAAGAATTCAAGAAGAGATAGAAAAAGAGAAGTTGTTAAGAAAGAGAAAGAGACAGGAAAAGGACGATGATGATGTTTATGTGCCTTCTCCAGAACATGTCACAGGATCACAATCTTCTCCAAGAGTTAGAAAGAAAGCTGGAGGTCGTAAGAAAGTTGTTTCTCCAAAGTTACGCAAAATCTCTCCAAAGATCAAAGTAACAAAGACTGTGCTCAAAAAGAAGAAACAAACCAAGAAACCACCTACACCACCACATGAACCAACACCACCACAATCACCTATCCAATCACCACCCCGACAACCTACTCCACCACAACAATCCTCACCACCTAAACAACTAACACCTCCAAGACAATCATCACCTATTCATCAAACACCACCACCACAACAACCTTTTGTTACCTCACAAGAACTATTTCAAACACCTCCACTCACCCAAATGCAACCTGGTTTGTCTAGCAGAGATCTTTATACTCCACAGGATAATCTTTTAGATGTTGGAGATTTTGATTTTGCCAACACTTCACAAGTCAGAAATGTTGAAAAGAAAGTTGAAGAAGTTGTTGCTGAGAACAAGAGGCTGGCAGCTGAAAATAAGAAAGTGTCTGATAGAGAAAGACTTCTTGAGATGCGTGTGAAGAAGTTAGAGAATGAAAATCAAGAGTTGGTGAAAAAGATTGATGCTGATCAATCAGAAATTGATATCTTGAAGGTTAAAGTTGCTGAACTTGAAGAAGAAAAGGCTAGACGTGATGAACAGAATGAATATTTTAAGTTAAAGAACAAAGAATTTGAAGCAGCCAAAGCATTAAGAGATCACGAGTTCTATATGCTGAACAAAGTTGTTGAAAGCATGCTTGGAACATCGTTAGAACAAAAGTTTGAAGCGCTGCAGGTTGAAGAGCTCAGAGCTGAACGTCAAGCCAAAATAGACGAGCAAATGAAAGACAAAGGTAAGGGAGTTGAAGGTAGTTCAGCTGTGACTGAAAGATCGATAGTACCTTCTATGGTGGTTGATAATCCTGAGCCTATCACTGCAATATCTGGTTTATTTGAGGAGGAAACACATCTTGAAGAGTTGATGGGTAACAGTGATGATGAAGATGACGAAGAGGAGGATGAAGAGGAAGATGAAGAAGATGAAAAAGTATTCTCTGCGAGCAGTCATGGATCTGGTAAAGATGATGATGATGACGACGCTGCAGGTGGTACAGGTTTGAAAGTTACAGAAGCTTCCAGTGAGAAAACAGTTGATGATCTGATGAATGATTCGGTAAATGAAGAATCGGGGGAAGCAAGTGGAAAGGGGGAGTCGAGTAAAACTCAGATCGTTGAACACACTGAAAAGTTAATCTTGGGATTAGATGGGTTTACAGAGAAATGATGAATACTGTGGATCCAGAGTTCAAGTTTGATTTTGAAGAAGAGTTGGAGTCTTTTGATATCAATCAACAGCCTGAATACACGTATAAGTATGTTGAAGAGGCTGATAAGTATGATCGACTTGAGATTGAAGATTGGACGGATGATGAAGATGTAGTTGAAGATACTTCTAAGTTTCCTACACTTATGGAGTTCTTTGCTGAGGAAAATAGAGAAGAATTAAGACAAAAGGTGACTGAGGCAGTGAAAGAAAAGAACTTTGATAGTGCTCAAAAGGAAATGGAAAAGGAAGATAGATCGAAGTGGTTCAGAAAGAGTCATGAGAGAAAGTTTAAAAGACCGTTGAAGTATTCTGAGCATGATCGAAGTGTATCTCTTGGTGACATTATCAGTTGGGGTTACTTACCGCAAGTAAATGCTTATGCGATCAGACGAGAGTGCGGAATTCAGTACTTTGAACGTTTATATGACATCATGTCATTACCATGGTGGGATGTAGATGAATTGCCGAAGGTTAGATGTTTGGATTACCCAGTTCGAAAGAATGATGTGGCTATGTGGGGTTACATCAAGTATGAGTCATTGAAAGATTTTCGTAAATGGAAGCCGCATCAACCAAAGCGTGTACAGAGGGTTGATCCAGATACTGATGTTACAGAGACTATCCTTAATGTCAAGCCTCCAAGAACAATGAAGACAATTCCAATGCATCAGATGGAACAATACTTTTATAAAGGCTTCATTGGTTGGGTGTATAGTTGTATTTCTACTGAATCGGTAATTACTTACAGAGCAGGAGGGGAGATTCGAGAGATACATGTTTATGATCCCATGTGGCTTGTAAATTGCTCTGCGAAAGATATAGAATGTCTTTTCATCAACAAGATTCACTATCAACCAGCAGATAGAGAACAAGCGCAGCAGTTTCAACGTGTTGTTTCCCTTTGCTTTCAGAAAGGTATCAATTCTGAGAGTAAATGGAAATCATCTTGGTGGTCGCTTGATGAGAAGATGAAAAGGAAAGCTAAACGTGAACGTCAAAAGCTTGAAGAAAAGAAAGGTACATTCTTGAAGATTCAAGCTGAAGAAGAAAAGGCGAGGAAGAAAGAGAATGAAAGAGTAAGGATTGCGCTGAGCAGGAAACCGAAGCCAAGGGAAGAGACGTATAGAGCTGTCTGAAGACCCAAAGACAAGACAAAGACAGCGGCTGTATCCAAGGGGGAGTTTGTTCGTGCATAATGTCTAAAGCCTGCGTCTTAGTCTTGTTAGTTTAATGTATAGGGTCTAGATAGGTTGTTTATGTATTGTACAGGGGTTAAAAGTGTAATTTTGTGATGTTAATGAATTAGGTCCGCTTATATGGACACTTGACATAAAAGCGGTGATGTGTGTTGGTGTATATATAATTTATATGTATAATTAAGCCCTTTTTACACCTTTAGCCAAGTTCTAAATTTATAAAAACACGATATTCACTAACACTAAACACACATATGGGCAAGTGCACCCATCGTGGACGTAGTATAGTGTTGGTAAGATACCGAGGTCGTCCAAGGACACAAGAGCTTTTAATACCGGTTTATCCTCAACGTCTAATCAAATCAAAAAGTGAGAAAAATGTTTTTAAACTAAGAAAATAAAAACTAACTAAATGCTGAAAAATAAAATAAAAATAAAAACAGATAGACAAGATGAATCACTTGGATCCGACTCGTGTATTAGTATAGCCTTTGATTATTTTCGCACTTTTGCACTTGTTTAAGAGATTATCTTAGTTATTGTAGTAGGCCCCTCTTTTGAAGGCGACGTTACCCTCAACCCAGTAGTTTGAGTCAGCAAGGATACAATCCTAAAGGGTCGGATTATTGGAAGATAATGAATTAAGTTATTAATGCAAATTATGGTAGGCCCCGCTTTTGGCGGTGACGTTACCCTCGACTAAGTAGTCTGAGTCAGCAGGGATACAGTCCTAAATAGCCGGGTTATAGTATTAATAGTAGTTAACTTATGAGGGGGTCAAAGAGTTTGGATCCCCGCCATCCAATACCTATGGGCATTGAAGGAGATCCTACTAAATTTGACCCAGGTCCCAAGCAGGACCTCTAAACGCTGAACAAGGGCAAGACCCTTACCAAACCGTTCCCTTAACCCCCGGCCAGGTAGCCAACATACCTCCATATAGACCGTGGAGATATGAATGGTGAAAATCTTTTATTTTATATAGACAGTAAAATAATGCCAAGACACCACGGACAAACGATAAGGAAAGATCACCTTCAACATAAGCAACTAGTTATTAAAGTCATTAATACAAAACCAAATAAAAAGTGCAAAAGATTAAAAATAAAAAGTATTATACTAAACACTTGTCTTCACCAAGTGATGTAAGAGACTTAGGCAAACATGGCCTTGATTGTCAAGAACTCTTACGATCAATCTTGGATCCCGAGACGACTCACACACTCTATGATGGACAATGGATGATGGTGGTGGATGATGGTGTTATGGTGGTGGTGGGTGGTGGATGAAGTGTGAGAGAGGTGGTGTGCCAAGGGATGAGATGGAATGAAACCAAGCACCCCTATTTATAGGCTGAACAGAAGGCTGGGCACGGCCCCGTGTCCGCTGGACACGCCCCCGTGCCCGTCTGACAGTCTCTCTCCTCATTAATTGTAATTCGCAATTACAATTAATGCGCCTGCTGTACTTTCACCACGCCCCCGTGCTCACTGGACACGGCCCCGTGGTGGGCAATGGAAGCTTCTACAAGTTTGTCTTTTATGCTGCTTCTTGGGCACGGCCCCGTGCTGGCTGAGCACGGGGCGTGTTCAGGCTTCTGTTTTCTCTTCTTTGCTTTGGAGGATGCCGTTGAGGGTCCGGGCAGTCTACTTTTATTCCTTTTCTTGTATTTATGCTAGAATTAGTTGTCTTTTTGCTTCTTTTGTGAATTTGAGCTCATTTCATCCTGAAAATACAAAAGGAAGACAAAAACACTCTTTTTCCAACATTAGTATTAGTTTTATGCCTTAATTGATGTGATTTATATGCTGCATTTTACACACATCAGCAGATCTACAAGAAAGAGGTCCGCTCATATGGACATGTCCATATAAGCGAACCTGTCTCTAGTATAAATACCCCAGTCAGTCTTTCACATTTGTAACTTTGATGTCATCGGGTAGCCGAACTGCTGACCATATGTTTTCTGAAGAATTAATGTGAAAGCAAGTTAAAAGTGAATTCTATCTGTTTTCTACTCATTTCTCTTACAATTTAGCTTTGATTCATGCCAAATATGTATTTCCTCTACATATTTGGTAGGTACTAGCTCGAATTGACTAATTTGACTGTCAAACTCGGTCCTACATTCCTTTAGCATACCGGCTTAGATGTCATGGCTCTTGTTGATTTTTGTTTTACTCTACTTCCAGTGACCCATTAATCCTCCGAGCCACCAGGAATGAAGAGGAATGGAAATCCAAATTCTTTTTTGTAAAAAGAGATTCAATCCCTGGTGGAGTGGATTATTCGGTGAAATGGTTGAAAAAGGGTAGTACCTAGGGTTTTAGGACGATCCTGTCTTATATCCTGTCGTATATCTTGAACTGACTTTGTTGTTTTCTTGTACACAGCTGGTTTTAGGAAGCTTGCACCTCCCCTTGCTGAATCACAGAAGAGGATTGATGCTATCAGACTCCTCCCCGAAGCCGAAAGAAGTTTTAACCCGTCTCCACCATCTCCAAGCCCTCTTTCCAGTGTAAACATGTCTGGTAAGGATCTTGTTCAATATCCTGCATACATGCTTTTTTTTGAAATATTTAGGAAAGAATTTTACTCCCTGTGTGTAGATTCCAGCAAAGTTCCAATCCTCCTCGACCTTGACGAGCTCGACAGTTATCCCACTCCAGTCATGGTCAAGAAAGAGACACCTGCTGCCACTAGCTCCAAGCCACTCCCGGCACCTAAGGCTAATCCAAGGACCCGTGCTTCCACAGCAAAAAAGAGGAAAGGTTCTAAGGTCAGTGCTCCAAGCCTAGAGGGGTTCTCCTACGATGAACTTAGCTTTTCCGACTCCTTAGAGCCAATGACATCCTTCCTCAACAAGGTAATATCCTGCATATATATCCTGATAGGATATCCTGACAGGATATCCTGACTAATATATTCTGACTCATACCTGAATTTAATGTGCAGGGCCTTCAGCATTTGCTCCACCTGTACAATGATGCCTGCGGTACTGTCGCACTCCACGAAGCCAGGATTAAACAGCTCGAAAGCACCGTTGCTGACCAAGGTGCCATTGCTGAAGCAAAGTCCCGACACTACGAGAGCATGCTGAAGAAGGTCACCCAAGATGCTGAGCTCAAACTTGCCACCGCCGAAATGGATCATGAACAGGCCATGCTTTCTTTCCGGGAAGGGATCAAAGCCTCTGCCATCGTCTCCTTGCTACAAGCTCACATCAAGATGGCCTATGAGGCCAAGGAGACAGGCCTTGTGTGCCCAGCTTGGCCGGTTAACTCTTGGGTGGCAAAGTTGAAGGAGCTTGGAGGCAAGGCCGTGCCACTTCCTGCAGAAGCTGGTGAGTCCTCTAAGTCAGCAGAGGTGGTAGATAAGGCTGGAGACAAGAAGGATGCTGGAGCGGATGCTGGGACGGATGTTGGTGAGGATGCTGCTCAGGATGCTGGTGCGGAGAAGTCGGAGAAGGTTGGAGAAGATGCCGCGGTGTGAGGGCATTCAAGTGGGCAATGATGGATGTTGATGCTTAGGCCGGAGCCCACTTTTTTAGATTTGATGGTTGTGGTCCTTTGAACAATTTACTTTTCTTGTTTGTTAAACAATTTTAATTTCCTGCACGTAGACAATATGATGGCCAAAGGTGGAGGGATCCTGAGTTTCAGGACGAAGCCCTTGGTCATCAGTTAGTATGGTTTATTTTGAACACTTTTAACAATTGAAGGTGGAGGTGTCTTGGGTTCCACGACGAAGCCTTCAGTTGTTAAGTAAATATGGTAGAAAACTAATCATGCTTTTGGTGGATGGGTCTCTGTTTGAGACGAAGCCAAATTCATAATCTTTTGCTATGTTAATATTATAACCCTTTTTTTGGCTTTATTCCTGTTATTATATTTCATTACACGAATTTTACTTATGAAAACTGTTTTGTTTGAAAACTCTTGGAAATATTATGGGAACACCATCTGAGAATATCCTGACAAGTATCCTAAGAGATATCCTAGTCAGGATTTCATCATATAACTTAGAAAACTTAAGTCTTTTGAAAAAAGGAGAAATCATACCAAAGACTCTTAGAGAGTCAATTCCAATCTTCCACCTTAGGAATGTCCCCAGTGCACACTTATAAACTTGGATCCAACCTTTGAATAGTATAATGTATGTCCCCTATGTATGACACAGAAATGCAAATGTATTCATACTTTGGCTTGAATAAATTCCAAACACCTCGAGGCAAAAACCTTGATATCCTGAAATGAATCCTTAGCATACTGGGGGTAAACCCTTAATATCCTGGGGATAAACCCTGAGTTTCATGCGCTACAGGCGAGAGTGTATAAACTCCAAATCTTAGAAAGGTGAAAACCTTTAAACCTTAGAGAGTATGAAAATACCCTTTCGTGAGAGAGGGTGATCAATCCTCATATACCTTCAGGATCCAAGATATAGCCAACAGTAACGAAATTGTCAGCCACTTTTACATGAACTGGTCCCGCTACCTTTAACTATACCTAGATAACTTGCGCTCCAGGCGAGGTGTTTAAACCCAATTCGAAAGAAAGGTGAATACCTTTAAACCTTTGAAGGGATCAGGATCCCTTAAACATGAGAGAGGGGGTCAATCCTCTAATCTTTCTATTTATCCTGAGTGCAAATCCTGGAGCTATATCCTGGAGCATATGCTGCAAAACAACTATAAACTAAGGTGGGTGTTAGCCTGGCTAACACCCCTCTGATGCTTAAGTCAGTATTGGGTTCAAGATAATACACAAATGTATTTAAAAGAGATAGAGTACATACTATTCTGAGATAGAAATTAAATTCTATTCTTACTTGAAATACAGCTTTAAGTGTATTGCATTCCAGGATCTCGGTAGCATATCCCCTTCCATATTCTTGAGTCTGTATGCTCCTTTCCCTGCTTCTGACTCAACTTCATATGGTCCTTCCCATTTTGGAGCTAGCTTGCCATCGGCATGATTAGTGGTATTTTGAAAAGCCTTTCTTAGCACCCAATCACCAACTCGAAATCTCCTAGTCCTTATATTCTTGTTATATGCTCTGGATATTCTTTGTTGATATGCTGCCATCCTTAGCCTTGCTGCATCCCTTTTTTCATCTATAGTATCCAAATCTTGACATAAGGCTTCAGGATTCTGTTCAGGATCTTGTAGGATAGATCTTGCAGTAGGTATCGCCATTTCCATTGGAATCATTGCTTCTGCTCCAAATACCAAGGAAAATGGGGTTTGGCCTGTCGCATTCTTTACCGTTGTCCTATCAGCCCACAAAACAAAGGGTAATTCTTCTGCCCATCTTCCTTTTTTGGCTCCAAGTCTCTTCTTTAAGTTATTGACAATTATCTTGTTTGAGGATTCTGCTTGTCCATTCGCTTGAGGATGCACCGGAGTAGACGTGATCATTTTGATTCCCCAACTTTTGCAAAAGTCAGTAGTCCTCTTGCTTATAAACTGGTGTTTTGGTCAAAAATCACACTAGGATAATGCAACCAAACTCTCTGTAGCGGGGAATGATGCTTGAAATGATGAATAAAGATAAGGATCACTTAAATGTAAATTGCACAAGTGACACAAAGATTTATACGAGGAAAAAGCCCTTGATCAATGAATGATCTTCCGGCATAAAAAACCTCGGGTGATGGAAACTACCGATCACCAAGTTCAAATATAATAAATAATGTTTACAACTTCGGACAGTAACGAGCTAGGTACAAGGATCACTATGGTGTAGTATGCTAGAGCGTGTAAGAAATGTGTCGTCCTCCCAAATGCTTGAGAGTGCCGTTTATATAAGTGTGTGTGGTTGAATTTAGGCAAGTCACCTAACTACTAGCTCGTTACCCCTTTTAGAAATAGAAGTAAATTTAGCCTAACAAATTATCCGTAATTTGTGCTAAGTTTCCATATTCTCCACAACGTCTATTTCCGGTTATACATGTGCGAGATTAGCGTGGAAGATTCCTTAATAACGTTGCCAAGACCAGGTCCAACTCGTAATTCCTGCAAAACAACATGAAATTCAAAGAGAACAATCGTTAGTATGAGGATCCTTAGGATGATCCATGATCCTGATCCTGAAGCTCTTCTGAGGATCACTATCTGCCACAGAAACAAGGATCACTGTTAGGATATCATGTAAGGATCACAGGTCATTAAAAATCCTGCCCTAACAATTGCCCCCAAAATATAAGGAGTAATTATATAATATTAACGAGTTATATTTTGCTGATCTTATCTGTAACTAACTCAACGGATATATAGCCGTTGTAAACGAACTATCCGTTGCAATCCTGACGTCACAGAGGTGACAGCCCTACACAAATCATGATTATAAATAGAGATAGGGATAGGATCGTTTGCATTTAAAATCAAGAACTCCTCCCTTTATAACCGCATTCAGAGGATGTGAACATGTATTCTCCCCTTCATCTTCTTTCTTGCTTGCTCTGTTTTTCTTCTCGTATCTATTTCGTTCAAAATGTTGCTCCGGAATTCCCCTGCCAAGGATCTTCAGAAGGAAAGCCCCTTCAAGAGTCAAGGGATCATTACAAATTCTGCTAAAGAACGCTGTATCTTCACCGATCCTCAGATTGACAGGATTCGGTGCTGTTTTCCTGCAAATACTGTGTTCAAAGCCTACGATCCTTCTGCCCTGAGCGATCACACCTCTGATTCATGGGTTGCCTTTCCTGTGACCCCGTTTGCCATAGGTTACACGTATCCCTTTCCAGCCTTCACCCAATCCTTCTTCTCTTTGACCGGCATATCTTATATCCAGGCTATGCCGATGATCTGGAGGGTTTTGTATACCCTTGAGAGGATCATCGAGCAAGAGGGGATAGACTTAGGTATGGCCGAGTTAGGTGAGCTGTACGATCTGACCACCTTTGGTTCCCATCGTTATCTGTTCAAACGTAGACCTGGGGAGGAGCATTCGATCTTCAAGGCTACCAAGAATGATACTAACTGGAAGCGGCGGTTCTTTTTTGTGAGGAGAGATACCATCCCTGATGGGAAGGATTTACCCAAGAAGTGGGCTACCCATGGTAGGATAGAGGATCCTGGGAAGGATCACCGTAGAACTTATCCTTTAGTATAAGGATTACTGACGTTCTTTTGTTTTCTTGTTGTGCAGCTATCTCCGTTTCACATCTAAAGTTGACTCCTGCTGCAAAAGAGAGACTCTTGGCCTTCAAGAAGCTTGATCCTGAAATAAGAACTTTCAAGATTACCACCCAGGATTCTCAGGAAGTATCCTCTGCTTCTGTCACAATGTCAAGTAAGTATCCTTATTTAAGGAGTAATTATATAATGAGAGTCAAATAAAATTAAGATACTTATCTTGTTTTGGTTGTGTAGGTGCTGGAAAATCCACCAAATCTGCCTCGAAGTTCAGCATCACTGATCTTACTAACGTCAAATCCTCTAAGAAGAAGACTCCTACTGCTAGCCCAACTGCTTCGGTCCCTAAAGCACCCCTCAGAGGAAAGGGAGGCAAGAAGAGAAAGACCTCCGAGGCTGAGGATCTGCAAGGCCTTCCCTTGATCCGCCAACAGTTCCTGGACTATTTTAATGAGGTAAGGATCACTGTCCCTGCTTACATATCCTGCTTGTTTGAGGATCACTTGGCTTCTGACATCATTCCTTTGTCTTTCTTGCAGAAATTTGCGGAGATAGAGACATATGTTGGCCATGTTGAGGATCAGGATCGCCAGATTGCTGATCTTCAACAGGTTGCTGTGCTGAAGGATCTCAAGATAGCCGATCTTCAGAAGGAGCTCCAGGCCACCAAGAATGATGCTGCCAAGATGCTGATCAACTTTGACTATGAGAAGCACGAGATCACCCAGGATGCTAAGGTTTCTGCCGCCATAGCAATGTACAAGATCCAGCTGCAAATGGCCATGGAAGCTCAGGATCCTGCTTTTGACAAGAGCACCTGGGATGTGGAGGGCTGGAAAGCAAGGCTGGCTGAACTGGAGGACGACGAAGAGGCTGAGGAGATCTTGACGCTTGAGGCTGGAGGTAGTGGCAAGGATCAGGGTGGTGAGGCAAGTGGAGCTGGTGGTGATGATGCAGCGAAGGATTGAGCTGCGAGATTGGGCGATGAAGGAAACTTCTAGACACAGCCGGAGCCCAATTTCTTTTGTTTGTTTGTTTGGTGGTTGTTTGGACAACTTATGGTCTGTACTTACGAATAATAGTTTTAGGGTTAAGGATCAAGGATCCTTCAGACGATAGGTAGGATTGCATATGGTGGAGGGATCCTCTGTTTGGGGGATGAAACTATTGTGATCCTGCCGCCTTTATTTTCCTGCACAACTTGAAAACTATTATCATGGACACCCTTTACCTACCCCAGCGGACGGGCCACGTATTGCTGGTAGATGCTCGGGGTAGGTAATTTTGACAACCTTTGAAGGGTTAGTCTTTATGCTTAATAAATAAAATCTTAACTTTTGTCGCTTATCCTGTGTTGTTATCCTTTTTAATTTTAAATTGTCTTGATGTATACTTATTAAATAGGTTACTTTGAATAACTCAGATTGAAAGCATTTAGGATATGATCCATGATCAAATATCCTATAGTCGAAAAATCCCAAAAAGTAGTGTATGTTTTAAGGATCATAAGTTCAGTTGTCAAAGTATAAGGGTTATTTAAATAAACAATGAATAAGATAAAAATAGTTAAGGATCATACCTGAGGATCCAAGTTAGGATCTTAACCATAATCAGGATAACTATAAGATAAACCTTAGAGAGAAATAAGGATCCGGGGTCCTTAGTTGTTTAACTTCAAAGACCTGAAATAGAGCGTAACTTGGGACTAAGCCAATATAAGATAAGAGTTAGCAACTGGGGACAAGCCCAAGGATAACTGGGGACAAGCCCAAGGATAACTGGGGACAAGCCCAAGGATAACTGGGGACAAGCCCAAGGATAACTGGGGACAAGCCCAAGGATCGTATGTAAACTGGAGTATGGCTGATGCGTGTGTAGTGTAATATTATTTTGATGAGTATTTAAGCCCCTTTTTACACTTTTAGCCAAGTTTTAAATTTATAAAACACGATATTCACTAATACTAAACACACATATGGGCAAGTGCACCCATCGTGGACGTAGTATAGTGTTGGTAAGATACCGAGGTCGTCCAAGGACACAAGAGCTTTTAATACCGGTTTATCCTCAACGTCTAATCAAATCAAAAAGGTTAGAGAAATGTTTTTAAACTAAGAAAATAAAAACTAACTAAATGCTGAAAAATAAAAATAAAATAAAAACAGATAGACAAGATGAATCACTTGGATCCGACATGTGTATTAGTATAACCTTTGATTATTTTTGCACTTTTGCACTTGTTTAAGAGATTATCTTAGTTATTGTAGTAGGCCCCTCTTTTGAAGGCGACGTTACCCTCAACCCAGTAGTTTGAGTCAGCAAGGATACAATCCTAAAGGGTCGGATTATTGAAAGATAATGAATTAAGTTATTAATGCAAATTGTGGTAGGCCCCGCTTTTGGCGGTGACGTTACCCTCGGCTAAGTAGTCTGAGTCAGCAGGGATACAGTCCTAAATAGCCGGGTTATAGTATTAATAGTAGTTAACTTATGAGGGGGTCAAAGAGTTTGGATCCCCGCCATCCAATACCTATGGGCATTGAAGGAGATCCTACTAAATTTGACCCAGGTCCCAAGCAGGACCTCTAAACGCTGAACAAGGGCAAGACCCTTACCAAACCGTTCCCTTAACCCCAGACCAGGTAGCCAACATACCTCCATATAGACCGTGGAGATATGAATGGTGAAAATCTTTTATTTTATATAGACAGTAAAATAATGCCAAGACACCACGGACAAACGATAAGGAAAGATCACCTTCAACATAAGTAACTAGTTATTAAAGTCATTAATACAAACCAAATAAAAAGTGCAAAAGATTAAAAATAAAAAGTATTATACTAAACACTTGTCTTCACCAAGTGATGTAAGAGACTTAGGCAAACATGGCCTTGATTGTCAAGAACTCTTACGATCCATCTTGGATCCCGAGACGACTCACACACTCTACGATGGACAATGGATGATGGTGGTGGATGATGGTGTTATGGTGGTGGTAGGTGGTGGATGAGGTGTGAGAGAGGTGGTGTGCCAAGGGATGAGAGAGAATGAAGCCAAGCTCCTCTATTTATAGGCTGAACAGAAGGCTGGACACGGCCCCGTGTCCGCTGGACACGGCCCCGTGCCCGTCTGACATTCTCTCTCTTCATTAATTGTAATTCGCAATTACAATTAATGCGCCTGCTGTACTTTCACCACGCCCCCGTGCCCGCTGGACACGGCCCCGTGGTGGGCAATGGAAGCTTCTACTGGTTTGTCTTTTCTGCTGCTTCCTAGGCACGCCCCCGTGTTCGCTGGACACGGGGCGTGTTCAGGCTCTGTTTCTTCTCCTTTGCTTTGGGAGGTGCCGTTGAGGGTCCGGGCAGTCTACTTTTGTTCCTTTTCTTGTATTTATGGTAGAATTAGTTGTCTTTTTGCTTCTTTTGTGATTTTGAGCTCATTTCATCCTGAAAATACAAAAGGAAGACAAAAACACTCTTTTTCCAACATTAGCACTTAAAAAGGGTTAGTTTTATGCCTTAATTGATGTGATTTATATGTTGCATTTTACACACATCAAATACCCCCACACTTGAACTTTTGCTTGTCCTCAAGCAAAACTCTTTAAATGTGGCTTACACTCCCAAATGGAATAGGTAGAAGAGAAGTTTTTTAGCTTGTCCTAGAGTGTCGGGAATCCAAGGTCTTTATAGGTTTTATTTTTATTTATTTACAATCCTATTCGTTATGATTTATTTTGAACTTTTCATAAGATGAATTACTTATTTGGGCATAGCATGCCTTATTAAAATTCCATTTATATACAAGTTCACATACCTCACGGGAGATCACTCAACACTCGGCCGAAGGTGTATATTTTTAGTGAATCACTCGAGAGCGGCATGGAACTTACGCCTTCCATAGGCTTGCCAAGCAATCAATCCTCCTCCTTTTTAACTTTTTACCTTTGTAAATATCAAGAGGACTTTTGGGGTGAAGGGTTAGGCTTGGGTTAAAGGTGGGTGGTTGGTTAGTGGTTAGTAAAAAGGGCGAAAATCGTAACAAGCGTCGGTTTTCGTGAAGTACCTTGTTTTTAGTGACTTTTTTATTTTGAAGTATTTCTCCAAACAAGCTTTTATAGCTTTTGTTTGTTTTTGACTTCATCATCATTTATATATATATATTTTTTTTCATCGTCACATAAAAAGGTGAGTTTACGAAAAAGCGAGCTTGTTACTAAAATAAATGGTGAAAAAAAAAATAAAAAGGTTTTTGGTGGGTAAAAAGGGTTTTGGGGTAATGAAATGAAAGGTTTAGGCTCAAAGGGGCTATCTAGGGGGATTTTGGGTAGGTAAAAAAATGAAAAATAATGGTTTTGAAAGAAAAATGGTTAGTCCTAATGCCTCCATCATTTACTTACTTGGGTTTAAGTTGGTAAGGACCGGGAATGTATCGTCGTGGCAAGTTCTAGATTTGTAAGAACCGAGCGGCTATTCACACAAGAAAAGAAAAATGAGCATTTAATCTAAATATGTGTATTTTTATGCTCAATAAAGGCTCAAAACTCACTTTTGTGGGAATGGGTTTTTAATGTGACCAAGTATATATATAATCGAATTTTTAACTAAGCTTGTCATGCCGTTTCATAATTTTCTTGTGTTGGTTCTTTTTATCATGACGCTATCGGTTGTAAACTTGTAAAAATATAACCTTTTTAGAACTTGTTATTCCCAACTTAAACTAAGACAAGTAAATAAAAAAAAATGAAAAAGTTTTTGAAAAAATTTGGGGTGTTTAGCGGTTCCAATAGAGTTTTGTGTAAGGCTTGTGTTTAGGATTTTGCAAAATTTCAAGGTTTTAGCATCCCCCCCACACTTAAATTACACATTGTCCTCAATGTGTCCAAAAATAAAGTTTTTGGTTGATTAGGATGTGTAAAAGTGGGTTAAAAAGCAAAGATTTATGTTACTGGCATCCTGGACACGGCCCCGTGGTCAAGTGCCAGTAACAAAAATTACAGAATTGAAACAGAAGCCTGGACACGGGGGCGTGTCCGCTGAACACGGCCCGTGTCCAGTTACCTGAACTGGGTGATTTTCTGCAGGGGGCTCAGCACGGGGCCGTGTTGGTTGGGCACGGCCCGTGTTGAGCCTTCTGTGATGGAGATTTTTGTCGGGTTGCCCTGTTCTTCGTGCATGGTTCCATTTTTCTCGTTCCCTTTTTCATCCATTACCACCATGAGTGTGTTTTATTCTGCAAAAACTAAAAAATTAAACTAAATTAAGGATAGTTCCGCGGAATGCCTCCGTGGTGCGCCACGTTTATAAGGGTCCTTGGCTAGACCCGATTTGAGGCTATATATCTTCTGAGTGGGATGCCTTGCTTCCCATGTTACACCGTCGGAGAGCAGCATCCAAGCTTGAATCAATAACCTTCATGTAGTTTACTGGGTCGTCGTCCTCTATTCTTTTCCCAACTCCGAACTTCACTTCATCATCCCCATACCTCAAAGTGAGTGTCCCGTCATTCATGTCTACCACCGCTTGTGCTGTGGCAAGGAAGGGTCTCCCTAGTATAAGGGGGACCTCGGTGTCTTCCTCCATATCGAGTATGACAAAGTCAACTGGATAAACGAATCTGCTTACCCTTACCAAGACATTCTCGATGACACCTTGTGGGAACTTGACGGATCGATCAGCGAGTTGTATGCTTATCATTGTAGGGCTCGTGGTTCCCAAGCCAAGCCTTTTGAACATTGATGAGGGCATGAGGTTAATGCTAGCCCCTAGGTCGGCCAAGGCATTGCGAACGGGCGATTCCCCTATTGAGCATGGAATCGTGAAACTTCCGGGATCGATTTTCTTTTGGGGTAGTTTATTGAGTACGAGGGCAGAGCATTCTTCGCCTAAATTAACTAATTGCAAATTTTCAATTTTCTTTTTATGTGTAAGGAAGTCCCTCATAAATTTAGAGTATTTGGGCATTTGGGTTAGGACTTCGATAAAAGGAATATTGACATGCAATTGTTTTAACAGACTTTCGAATTTTGCGAATTGCTCATTGGTCTTTTGACGAATTAACTTACCGGGGTACGGAACTCGAGGAGCATTGGTAGGCTCTGGTGATGGAGGAGAGTTCTTTTCCTTCAGAGGTGTTGGCATTGTTTCTTCCGTAGGTGGCGGTACTTCTGCAGGCCCTACGGTGCGGTTTCGTAGTGTGATGAGGTGAACTTGCGCCTTTGGGTTTGTTTCGGTATTGCTAGGTAATGCGCCTTGCGGTCTCTCGGAAAAGTTTTGAGCTATTTGATTTATTTGTTTTTCTATGTTTTGGATGCTAGCTTGTTGATTCCTAAAATTAGACTCTAATTGTAGAAATCTTTCCGAGTTTTTCTTATCAGTGTCAGAGACAAGGCGAGATATAGTATCTTCGAGCCTTTCTCGTCCACTTTGTTGTTGAGTGAAATTTTGTGACTCATTTCTTGATTGCTGAAAGTTTGTTCGTTGGGTTTGTTGGTTACTACTATTGCCGGGTTCCCTCCAACCAAGGTTTGGGTGGTTTCGCCATCCTTGGTTGTAAGTTCCCGTTGGAGGACCCGACGGCCTAGGTCTATTATCAATGTAGTTTACCATTTCTTGTTGATCGTCCATTTCTTTCATGCAACTCCAATTTTCATGTGACCCACCACACCCTTCACAAGCCATAACCGAGACTGTTTTTGTCATTTCTAATTTTTTTTATTTTCGAAGAAAGGGCCTCGATTTGGGCTTGTAAAGAAGTGCTTTCGTCGACTTTATGGGCGCCCGGGGCGATAGACTTATTTCCCCGGGGGGTGTGCCATTGAAAATTGGTTTGAGCAATTTCCTCAATCTGATTATATATTTCATGTGGGCGTCGGTTACCTAGAAGTCCCCCTGAGCTAAAATCAAGTGTCTGCCTAGTGTGTGGCAACAATCCATTGTAGAAAGTGGACACTTGTTGCCATATTGCGAGGCCGTGATGGGGACACTTGCGTAATAGCTCCTTGAACCTTTCCCAAGTTTCATATAAGGATTCCCCGTCCTCTTGTGAGTATGTATTAATTTCAGCCATTAATTTAGCAGTTTTAGCAGGAGGGAAATACTTATATAGAAATTTTTGGGCTAGTTCATCCCAGGTGTTTACCGAACCAGCTGGGAGGGCGTTGAGCCAAGCTTTCGCTCGGTCTTTTAGTGAGAATGGAAACATACGGAGGCGGATGGCGTCGTTTGATGCTCCATTGATCCGAAAGGTATCACATATTTCTAAGAAATTAGTTATATGTAGATGGGGATCCTCGTCCGCAAGCCCGTGGAAGGTTGCGGAGTTTTGGAGCATTTGTATCAAATGCGGTCGAAGCTCGAAGTTATTGGCTTCGATATTCGGAGCATTGATAGCGGCGCCTAGATTACCTACGGTGGGCCGTAGATAATCCATAAGGGTGCGTTGGTCCGCCATTAAAGGTGAATCACCCGAAACCTTCTCTTGATTTTTGGCTTTTAACCTTTTTCTGAGAAAGCGTTCGGGTTCTTCTAATGGTTCTTTTATGTCTTTATTGGAATTGGAGCTCATACACTATGTGAGGTTGGCGTCGGGTTCCAAGTCCTGCAATAAAAACAGAAAAGAATGTTGGTCAGAAGGTTCACCACGGCCCCGTGTTGAGCGAACACGGCCCCGTGGTCGGAATTACAGTGATTGTTTTTCAGATCCCAGTTACTGGAAGTTGGACACGGCCCCGTGTTGCACCGGCACGGCCCCGTGGTCAGCCTTCTGTAACTTGAAAAACAAAAACTGCCAGTAATGATGCTGAGCACGGCCCGTGTCCGACCAGGCACGGCCCCGTGCTGAGCTCTGCAGAAGCTGAAAAACTAAAAAAAAATCCTAAAAAATTAAAGAAAAATAAAAATATGATTAGGCGCTGATTCCTAACTTTCTTAAAATCCTTGTGTCCCCGGCAACGGCGCCAAAAACTTGATGCGTGTGTAGTGTAATATTATTTTGATGAGTATTTAAGCCCCTTTTTACACTTTTAGCCAAGTTTTAAATTTATAAAACACGATATTCACTAACACTAAACACACATATGGGCAAGTGCACCCATCGTGGACGTAGTATAGTGTTGGTAAGATACCGAGGTCGTCCAAGGACACAAGAGCTTTTAATACCGGTTTATCCTCAGCGTCTAATCAAATCAAAAAGGTTAGAGAAATGTTTTTAAACTAAGAAAATAAAAACTAACTAAATGCTGAAAAATAAAAATAAAATAAAAACAGATAGACAAGATGAATCACTTGGATCCGACATGTGTATTAGTATAACCTTTGATTATTTTTTCACTTTTGCACTTGCTTAAGAGATTATCTTAGTTATTGTAGTAGGCCCCTCTTTTGAAGGCGACGTTACCCTCAACCCAGTAGTTTGAGTCAGCAAGGATACAATCCTAAAGGGTCGGATTATTGAAAGATAATGAATTAAGTTATTAATGCAAATTGTGGTAGGCCCCGCTTTTGGCGGTGACGTTACCCTCGGCTAAGTAGTCTGAGTCAGCAGGGATACAGTCCTAAATAGCCGGGTTATAGTATTAATAGTAGTTAACTTATGAGGGGGTCAAAGAGTTTGGATCCCCGCCATCCAATACCTATGGGCATTGAAGGAGATCCTACTAAATTTGACCCAGGTCCCAAGCAGGACCTCTAAACGCTGAACAAGGGCAAGACCCTTACCAAACCGTTCCCTTAACCCCCGACCAGGTAGCCAACATACCTCCATATCGACCGTGGAGATATGAATGGTGAAAATCTTTTATTTTATATAGACAGTAAAATAATGCCAAGACACCACGGACAAACGATAAGGAAAGATCACCTTCAACATAAGTAACTAGTTATTAAAGTCATTAATACAAAACCAAATAAAAAGTGCAAAAGATTAAAAATAAAAAGTATTATACTAAACACTTGTCTTCACCAAGTGATGTAAGAGACTTAGGCAAACATGGCCTTGATTGTCAAGAACTCTTACGATCAATCTTGGATCCCGAGACGACTCACACACTCTACGATGGACAATGGATGATGGTGGTGGATGATGGTGTTATGGTGGTGGTAGGTGGTGGATGAGGTGTGAGAGAGGTGGTGTGCCAAGGGATGAGAGAGAATGAAGCCAAGCTCCTCTATTTATAGGCTGAACAGAAGGCTGGACACGGCCCCGTGTCCGCTGGACACGGCCCCGTGCCCGTCTGACATTCTCTCTCTTCATTAATTGTAATTCGCAATTACAATTAATGCGCCTGCTGTACTTTCACCACGCCCCCGTGCCCGCTGGACACGGCCCCGTGGTGGGCAATGGAAGCTTCTACTGGTTTGTCTTTTCTGCTGCTTCCTGGGCACGCCCCCGTGTTCGCTGGACACGGGGCGTGTTCAGACTCTGTTTCTTCTCCTTTTCTTTGGGAGGTGCCGTTGAGGGTCCGGGCAGTCTACTTTTGTTCCTTTTCTTGTATTTATGGTAGAATTAGTTGTCTTTTTGCTTCTTTTGTGATTTTGAGCTCATTTCATCTTGAAAATACAAAAGGAAGACAAAAACACTCTTTTTCCAACATTAGCACTTAAAAAGGGTTAGTTTTATGCCTTAATTGATGTGATTTATATGTTGCATTTTACACACATCAATGGCCCTTACTGGCGACTATCCAAACTTAGTGACATGATGATGCCAAAACCTTAGCTAACATGAAGATGTTAGAAACCTTCGGAACGGATGTATGGTACGTCTACCATTATACGTAGGATCCTAGGTATAGCCAGTACAATGGAATTATCAGCCCCTAAAGCGAGTACTGGTCCCAAAGACTTGAACTATACCAGGATCATCGTGCGCTACAGGCGAAACTGGGGACAAGCCCAAGGATAACTGGGGACAAGCCCAAACAACTGGGGTTAAACCCAAGGATCTGAATTGCTTCTGAATATGCTAAGGATACCTGGACTATCAAAACTCAAAATCTTATGAGAAAAGGATAAAGGATAGATGATCCTTATCCTTAAATAAGAAAATAAGAAAATGAAATAGTTCTAGATTAGGATATTACCGGAGTAAGGATCATTGACACCTCAAGGGTCCTTCAAGGATACCTCTAATGTAAGGATCATATGTACCAGTAGGATCCTGCTTACATGAAATATTTCTTCAAGTGGACAGCATTCCAGGCTCTTGGTAGCAAATCACCTTCCATGGTTAGCAATCTATATGCCCCCTTTCCTGCTCCAGCTTCAATCAAATAAGGGCCTTCCCATTTTGGTGCTAATTTTCCATCAGCAGGATTGGTGGTATTCTGGAATGCTTTTCTCAATACCATATCCCCAACTTGGAATTTCCTTATCCTGACATTTTTGTTGTAAGCACCAGCCATTCTTTGTTGGTAGCTAGCCATCCTTATCCTAGCCAAATCCCTGATTTCCTCAATAGTATCCAAGTCTTGAACCAGGTTCTCATCATTTTCCTCAGGATCACGGGTACTTGTTCTAGCAGTTGGAACCACCATTTCTGTTGGGATCACTGATTCTGCCCTAAATACCAAAGAGAATGGTGTTTGACCAGTAGCATTCTTGGGGGTTGTCCTATCAGCCCAAAGCACATAAGGTAATTCTTCTGCCCATTTCCCCTTCTTGGATCCAAGTTTCTTCTTCAAATTGTTGATGATGATCTTGTTAGATGATTCTGCTTGACCATTAGCTTGTGGGTGGACTGGTGTTGATGTTATCATCTTAATCCCCCAGCTGTCACAAAAGTTAGTAGTTCTGCCCCCAATAAATTGGGAACCATTATCACATATAATTTCAGAAGGAATGCCAAATCTAGTTATAATATTTCTCTTAATAAAGGATATAACTTCCTTCTCTCTGACTTGGGCAAAAGCTTCAGCCTCTATCCACTTGGAGAAGTAATCAGTCATAGCAAGCATGAACACTTTTCCACCAGGTGCCTTAGGGAGCTTGCCAACTATATCCATCCCCCATCTCATAAATGGCCAAGAGGAGGATATAGGATGTAGAAATTCAGCCGGCTGATGAAGGATATTGTTGTGTCTTTGACAAGGATCACACTTCTTAGCATACTCCACAACATCCCTTTTCATAGTTGGCCAGTAGTATCCTGTCCTTAAGATCCTTGAGAACAATGCCCTGCCCCCAGTGTGGTTTCCACAATCTCCTTCATGGAAGTCTTTTAAAACTTCTTGAACTTCAGGATCCTCGATACATCTTAAATATGGTCCTGCAAGAGATCGCTTATACAACATATTATTTAAGATTGTGAATTGAGATACCTTAATTCTGAAAGCCCTAGGGTTTTCTCCCATAGGAATCTCTCCGTGTTGTAAGTATCTCATGATTGGTGAGATCCATGACCCTGAACAAGATTGAGTATCCTCACTAGGGATCATTGCAGAATCCTCTTCTATTTCCATGGCCACTTGATTTTCAATAGCAGGAGCCAGGATATGGATGATGGGGATACTTATATCCTCTGGGATCTTCAAAGATGATCCTAGATTAGCCAATGCATCAGCTTCTGTATTTTCTTCCCTTGGTACCTGTGTCAAACTAAAGAAAACAAAGGAGAGTGCCAATTCTTTGACTATCTCTAAATATTTAGTTAGTTTTTCACCTTTAACAGCATAGGATCCATTAAAGTGATTAGTGATTAATAATGAATCCATGTATACCTCAAGATACCTGATCCCCATATGCTTAGCAATTTGCAAACCAGCAATCAAGGCTTCATATTCAGCCTCATTGTTAGTAGCTTGGAACTCACAAGCTATGGAGTGGGGTATTATGTCCCCCTGTGGCGATTTTAGTAGTATACCAAGCCCCGTGCCTTTGACATTTGAGGATCCATCAGTATGTAGTATCCAAGGATCCTTGGTTTCCTCCAGCTGCTGGACTTCCAATTCGGCTTCCTTTTGTAAATCACTACTGAAATCAGCCACAAAGTCTGCTAATGCTTGGGATTTGATGGCTGTTCTAGGCTCATATCTTATATCATAGGCACTAAGTTTTACTGCCCACTTAGCCATCCTTCCGGACATCTCTGGTTTCCTGAGGACATTCTTAATTGGAAAATTAGTTCTAACAACAATAACATGAGTTTCAAAATAATGTCTTAACTTAGTAGATGCCATAATTAATGCAAGAATAAGCTTTTTAAGGTGTGAATACCTGGATTCAGCATCAAGTAAAGTCTTACTTACATAATAGACAGGATATTGTGTACCTTCATGATCCTTAACAAGGACTGCACTTACTGCTTTTGAGGATACCGCAAGATATAAGGATAACACATCTCCTTTTTCTGGTTTCATCAACGCTGGAGCTGAGGATAGGTATTCTTTGAGGGCTTGTAAAGCACTCTCATGCTTCTCAGTCCACTCGAATTTCTTGTTCTTCCTTAGGATATCATAGAATTCTTTACACTTCTCTGAGGATTTGGATATAAATCTGTTTAAAGCTGCTATCCTGCCTGTTAGCCTTTGCACATCCTTAGCGTTGGCAGGAGATTTGATATTCACCAATGCTTTGATTTGTTCCGGGCTTGCTTCAATGCCCCTCTTGGTTACCATATATCCTAAGAATTTACCTGCTTTAACACCAAAGTGACATTTTGAAGGATTAAGCTTCATGTTATATCTGTCAAGGATATCAAATGCTTCCTCCAAGTCTCTTAGGTGATCCTCAGCTTTTATGGATTTCACCACCATATCATCTATGTACACTTCCATAGTCTGTCCAATCTGATCCTTGAACATCATATTCACCAGCCTTTGATATGTTGCACCTGCATTCCTTAATCCAAACGGCATAGCAATATAACAATATAAACCGGTTGGGCTCATAAAAGCCGTATCCTCTTGGTCAGATGGTTCCATCTGAATTTGTTGGAATCCAGATGAAGCATCCATAAAAGTTAACAGTTCATGACCCGCCGTTGCATCCACCATGGAATCAATGTGGGGTAATGGGAAAGGATCCTTGGGACATGCCTTATTTAAATCAGTGAAATCGACAGTCAATAACACAAAATTTTTGATAATTATGTAATCCTTCCACATAAATTGGGAGTTTGATGTCCCTCAGGGTTCTCTTAGTTTCGCCACTAAATCCCACAAGCACGGAGGATCTTGGTGTGATATCTGATTCAGGGATACCCATTTTCTTCAGAACATCTAGCTGGATAATGTTTACTGAGCTCCCTCCGTCAATAAGGATCCTGCGGACAAAATGGTTAGAAATAAAAAGAGTAATAATTAAACTATCATGATGAGGATCCTGGATGTCAACACGATCATCCTCATCAAAGGTTATGACTTTTCCTTCCGAAACACTCGATGTTCGAATAGGTCTTTCTCCATTATCCATTTTAGCCTCCTTGGCATGCCCTTTAGCTGCTGAGAAGGATGTACCACAGATGTCTGATCCTCCAGAAATAAAGTTTATCACTTGTGCATCTGCCGGAGGGGCTGGAGCTTTTTCAGGGATCCTTTCAGGATCCTGAGTCCTTGGCTTTTTTCTTCCCAGCAACTCCTTTAAGTGCCCCTTGCTCAGCAGATATCCAATTTCCTTTCTCAATGCGATGCACTCCTCTGTTAAATGCCCAAAATCCTCATGGTATGCACACCACTTTGATTTGTCTTTAATTGCGGCCGGTTTGTCATTTTTTCTGGGCCATCTGGCTTTTTCTCCTAGATTCTGCATCGCAAGGATTAGTTCATGGTTATCAACGGAAAAACAATATTCAGAAATTAGAGGATAATCCTCATCATCATCTTCTTGGTCAACAGCATGCACGTTCTGGTTGTCAGTTCTGTTATAGGATTTGAATTTGTTGTTCTTGAACGAGGATCCTTGCTTTTCTTGTTTTGAGGATCCTACCATTCTCTCCTGGATCCTCTTGTCATCCTCTAGCCAGATGAACCTGAGTGCCCGAGTCCTTACTTCATCTAGGTTCCTGCATGGTGTCATAACAAGATCATTATAGAATAATGAATCCCTAAGCAATCCCATCTTGAAGGCCTCAATAGCCGTGGCTATATCCAAGTTGGGAATGTCCAAGGATTCTTTACTAAATTTGGTTATGTAATCCCTTAATGATTCATTATGACCCTGAGTTATCCTATATAAATCACTAGTCAATCGTTCAAATTTTCTACTACAAGAAAATTGATTATTGAATAAGTTAACTAGATTAGCAAATGAAGTAATAGAGTAAGGGGGAAGACTTAGTAGCCATTTGAGAGCTGATCCAGTAAGAGTGGATCCAAATCCCTTTAATAGGCACGCTTCCTTTAACCTTTCTGGAATCGGATTGATCTCCATCCTCTCCCTGTATTGTGCTATGTGTTCCTCAGGATCCGTTGAACCATCATACAGCTTCATAGTTGGAATATGGAATCTTTTGGGTATCTCAGCATCACAAATTGGTGGTGCAAAACGAGATATCTTATGGCTTCCATCTGCAATCTCCGGGATAGGTTTGACCACCCCTGGAACACTTGATATCATATCCTTCAGTTTTTGCAGCTCTTTGGCCATAGCATGGTTGATACCTGCATCCTGCATGAATCCATGGTTAGTGGTAAGAGAATTATTAAAAGTGTTACCTCCCATTGGGTTCAAGTTAGGAACACTGGATGTGAATCCATATTGCTGGGACTCTGGGATGATGGAGGGACCAGTGGAAGCAATGGTCTGCATTGGAATAAAATCTCCCTGATGGACATCTGAACTTCCTGTTTGCAAACTCTTCAAGGATCCTGGCATCTGGAAGGATCCCTGAAACTGGGATGATCCTAGAACAAAGGAGGATCCTTGAACCTGCGATGATCCTGGAACAAAGGAGGATCCTTGAACCTGCGATGATCCTGGAACAAAGGAGGATCCTTGAACCTGCTGTGCTCCTGAGTAGGCTCCTGAATTCATGAAGGATCCCATATGCTGAGGATAGGATCCTGCTGGCTGGAAATATGAACCTGATGCCTGAGTCACTATTGCTGAACTGAAGTGCACTCCTCTTGGTCCACCCACATGTTGAACGTCTGGAACCTCTGATGGCTGAGAAGTAATCATCGGAGTATCAAAATTCAAAGATTTGGGCACCAGTGGAGAATGATCCTCTGCCGCTTTCTTTTGTTTCTTGAGATCTCCGATTTCTTTGAGGATCCTGTCATTGGTCTTGTCCTGTTGCTGTACATGATCTCTCATCTTCAAAATCAAAGTAAATATGTCACTAGTAGTGGGAGTATAGGAAGCAGAAGAAGTTGAAGGTTTAGAGAAAATAGGAGTTGATTTCTTCTCAGCATTTTTCTGAGATCCAGCTGGTGGTGGAGGCAAAGGTGGAATGCCCTGAGATTAATTGACCGCAGATATCGCAGTAGAGGTATTCTTCACCGATGAAGCCATGTATTCGTATGCAACGATCCGGAATGATCACCAACAGAAAACTTTCTTATGAATGAAGCACCAATTGCCCCACGGTGGGCGCCAAACTGTTTTGGTCAAAAATCACACTAGGATAATGCAACCAAACTCTCTGTAACGGGGAATGATGCTTGAAATGATGAATAAAGATAAGGATCACTTAAATGTAAATTGCACAAGTGACACAAAGATTTATACGAGGAAAAAGCCCTTGATCAATGAATGATCTTCCGGCATAAAAAACCTCGGGTGATGGAAACTACCGATCACCAAGTTCAAATATAATAAATAATGTTTACAACTTCGGACAGTAACGAGCTAGGTACAAGGATCACTATGGTGTAGTACGCTAGAGAGTGTAAGAAATGTGTCGTCCTCCCAAATGCTTGAGAGTGCCGTTTATATAAGTGTGTGTGGTTGAATTTAGGCAAGTCACCTAACTACTAGCTCGTTACCCCTTTTAGAAATAGAAGTAAATTTAGCCTAACAAATTATCCGTAATTTGTGCTAAGTTTCCATATTCTCCACAACGTCTATTTCCGGTTATACATGTGCGAGATTAGCGTGGAAGATTCCTTAATAACGTTGCCAAGACCAGGTCCAACTCGTAATTCCTGCAAAACAACATGAAATTCAAAGAGAACAATCGTTAGTATGAGGATCCTTAGGATGATCCATGATCCTGATCCTGAAGCTCTTCTGAGGATCACTATCTGCCACAGAAACAAGGATCACTGTTAGGATATCATGTAAGGATCACATGTCATTAAAAATCCTGCCCTAACAACTGGGACCCATTATCACAAATGATTTCAGCTGGTACCTCAAACCTGGTCAGGATATTCCTCTTTATGAAGGATACTACTTCTTGGTCTCTAACTTGGAAAAATGCTTCAGCTTCAACCCACTTAGAGAAATAATCTGTCATTGCTAGCATAAAGACTTTTCCTCCCGGAGCTTTTGGTAACTTCCCTACTATATCCATCCCCCATTTCATGAACGGCCAAGGGGACGCTACAGGATATAGTGGTTCAGCTGGTTGATGTAGTATGTTACTATGCCTTTGACATGCATCACATCTTCGAGCATCTTTCCTCATCGTTGGCCAATAATATCCTATCCTTAATACTTTGGAGAACAATGACCTGCCCCCAGTGTGGTTACCAAAATCCCCTTCATGTATATCATGAAGTACTTCTTTGGCTTCAGGGCCCTCTAAGCACCTCAAATATGGTCCTGCAAGAGATTTCTTGTATAAAACATTGTTTATAATAGTGAATCGTGATACCTTCATCCTAAATGCCTTAGGATTTTCATCTCCGGGGATATGTCCTTCCTTGAGATATCTCATGATTGGAGTCATCCAGGATTTAGGATCCTTTTCAGGATACTCTGCTCTAGGATCCTGAATACCTGCTACTTCTTTATCCTGAGGATTCGTTGCAGGATACAAGATATGTAATATTGGTATTTGGGTCCCGTCTGGTATCCTGATCGATGATCCCAGGTTTGCTAAGGCATCTGCTTCAGCATTATCCTCCCTTGGTACCTGTTCAAGTGTAAAAACATCGAAATATCCTGCTAATTTTTTGAGAATATCGAGGTATTCGATTAACTTCTCACCCTTGACTGCATAGGATCCATTAAAATGATTAGTAATTAACAAGGAGTCAACATATACTTGCAAATTCTTGATATTCATATTCTTAGCCAATTCTAATCCTGCAATTAAAGCCTCATATTCTGCTTCGTTATTGGTAGTAGGGAATTCACACCTAATAGCCTGGGGTAATATGTCCCCCTGTGGCGATTTTAGTAGTATTCCCAATCCTACTCCTCTTACATTAGATGCACCATCAGTATATAATGTCCAGGATCCTGAAGATTCTCCTAACTGTTGGACTTCTAGGTCTACCTCATCCTGAATGTCACTACTGAAATCTGCCACAAAGTCAGCTAAAGCCTGAGATTTTATGGCATTTCTAGGTTCATTTACTAAGTCATAAGCACTCAACTTCACTGACCACTTAGCCATCCTACCGGACATCTCTGGTTTCCTAAGCACATTTTTAACAGGATAATTAGTTTTAACATGAATCCTATGTGTTTCAAAGTAATGTCTAAGCTTCGTTGATGCGATAACTAATGCTAGTATCAATTTTTCTAAATGAGAATACCTAGTTTCAGCATTTAACAAACTTTTACTAACATAATAAACAAGATATTGCTGACCTTCATGATCCTTTACAAGGACGGCACTTACAGCATTCCCTGATACTGCGAGGTATAGGGATAGTGGTTCACCATTCTCAGGCTTCATCAGTAGAGGTGCAGTTGAAAGATATTGCTTCAAATCCTGCAGGGCTGCTTCATGCTTCTCACCCCATTCAAATTTCTTGTTCTTTTTCAGGATATCATAAACTCTTTGCATTTTTCCGAGGATCTTGAAATAAATCTGTTTAATGCTTCAACTCTCCCTGTTAATCGTTGAACATCTTTCATATTTGAGGGTGATTTAATATCCAAGATGTCTTTAATCTGCTCTGGGCTCGCCTCTATTCCTCTTTTGGTCATCATATATCCTAGAAATTTTCCTGCCCCCACTCCGAAATGACACCTAGCAGGATTTAGCTTCATGTTATATTGGTCCAGGATATCAAATGCTCCTTTAATATCCTGGAGGTGATCCTGGGCTTTCTTTGATTTTACCACCATATCATCAATGTATACTTCCATGGTGTCCCCCAGCTTGTCCTTAAACATCATATTTACCAATCTCTGGTATGTTGCACCTGCATTTTTCAAACCAAAAGGCATAGCCGTATAACAATAAATACCTGTTGGTGTCATGAAGGCAGTATCCTCCTGGTCAGAAGGTTCCATTTGAATCTGCTGAAACCCTGAGGATACATCCATGAAGGTCAACATTTCATGCCCGGCAGTAGCATCCACCATTGCAGCAATGTGAGGAAGAGGAAATGGGTCTTTAGGACAAGCCTTATTCAAGTCTGTGTAATCTACACAAACTCTCCATTTCCCATTCTTCTTTTGAACCACCACCACATTTGCCAGCCATTTGGGAAATTTGACTTCTCTGATCATCTTGGATTTCAATAATCTTTCAACCTCTTCTTGAATAATTATGTTCCGTTCAGGAGCGAACTTCCTTCTCTTTTGCTGAACGGGCTTGAATGACCTGTCAATTCCAAGCTTGTGAGTGATAATATCTTTGGATATACCTGTCATATCCTCATGCTTCCATGCAAACGTTGACATCCTGCATTTCAAAAAGTTAGTTAACTGCTCTTCAATATCCTGAGGGATATTGGCTCCTACGAGCACCGAGATATCAGGATTATCCTGATCCAGGATAATTTTCTTCACATCTTGCTCCGGATCCTCCACGATATCCTAGGCCCGCATCTTTAATTGCTATGCTGCACTAGGTTTGGTCGAGGATTTCATCGAGGATGAGTAACATTCTTTCGCCTCCTGCTGATCACTATCGACTTTGACAACTCCCCAAGGGGTAGGGATCTTGATGCATTGGTGATACGTTGATGGCACAGCCTTCATATCGTGAATCCATGGTCTTCCCAGTATGATGTTATAGCAGGATAGAGAATCCATCACACAGAAACGTTGTATCGAGTTGACTCCTTCAACATATACTGGTAACTTTATCTCTCCCACTGTGTTCCTAGCCTCTCCACTGAACCCAACAAGCACGGTGGACTTTGAAGTGATATCCATTGGAGATACATTCTTTCTCTTCAGAGTCTCTAGTTGGATTATATTGACGGAGCTGCCATTATCAACCAATATCCTGCGTACAAAATGGTTAGCCACATATAACGTCATTACTAGAGCATCATGATGAGGACCCTGGACAGTATCCCTGTCGTCAGCATCAAATGTGATCACTTTGTCAGTTGTGAGGGTAGTCATCCTGACTGGCTTGTCTCCCCTTTCAGTCTTAGCTTCTTTTGCATGTCTCTTCGCCGCCAAATACCAAGTCCCACAAATGTCGGATCCCCCCGAAATGAAGTTGATTATCTTGGCATCCGCGGGAGGTGAGGCTGCTCGTTCAGGATCCTTGTCAGTATCCTGACCCTTATTCTTCTTTCTTCCTAAGAGATCTTTCAGATACCCCTTGCTCAGAAGATAGCTTATTTCTTTCCTTAGGGCAATGCAATCCTCAGTCACATGTCCGAAATCTTCGTGGAAGGCACACCATTTTGACTTATCTTTCCAATCAGCTTTTTGTTGATTCTTTCGAGCCCACCTAGCCTTGTCTCCTAAACCCTACATGGCATATATCAATTCAGGAATGTTAACAGAAAAGCAATATTCAGATAATTCAGGATATTCTTCAGGATCCTCGTCTTCAACAGCATTCACTTTCTTGTTATCATTTCTACCATATGGCTTAGAGCGGTATGGTTTGTACGAGGATTCTGACTTCCTGTTAGTTGATTCATATGTTGAGGATACATTCATCCTCTCTTGCATTTTCTTATCATCCTCCAGCCTGATATATCTCAATGCCCTGTTACGAGCTTCGTCCAGATTCCTGTAGGGGTTCATCACAAGATCCTGGTAAAATTGAGAATCTTTTTGCAGCCCCATCTTGAAAGCTTGCACAGCTGTTGCAACATCAAGATGCAGAATGTCTAAAGACTCCTGACTGAATTTGTTCACATAATCCCTCAAGGATTCCTGAGGTCCTTGAGTTATCCTGTAAAGATCACTGGTTAATTTCTCAAAACTCCGGCTGCAAGAAAATTGACTATTAAATAACCAAATGAGCAAAAGAAGTAATTGAGTGAGGAGGAACATTTAACAGCCATTTTAAGGCTGGTCCTATTAAGGTAGAGCTGAAACCCTTGCATAAGCATGCTTCCTTAAGTTCCGGAGGGATAAGATTGATTTCCATCCGTTCCCTATACTGGGCAATATGCTCCTCAGGATCCGTGGTTCCATCATAAAGCTTCATGTTGGGAGTTTGGAATCTTTTTGGGATTTCAGCATCACAAATAGGATGCACAAACCGAGATATCCTGTGGCTATCCTAGGATACTTCAGGAATTGGCTGAACCACCCCAGGTACACTGGATATCATATCCTTTAGCTTCTGAAGCTCCCTAGATAGTGCTGATGTCACAGCTGTATCCTGCAAAGATCCAACACTGTTAGTGGCAAGAGTATTATTATTATTAGACACGTTACCAGTCTGAGGGTTCTGCCCATATCCTGAAGCATATCCTGAGCTCCTCATGGTTGACATCCTGACCGAGGAGGGTATTTCAGGAGTATGATTCTGAGGAAGGCTGGGCACAATATTCCCCCTATTATTCTCAGTATACACAGCCGAACTGAAGTTCAAAGTTCTGGGTTGTAGAGGAGTGACAATATCTTCGGTGGATCTGCTTGAGCCAACTTTTAAGAGTTGTATTTCTCTTAACAGCATTTGGTTAGTTTCCTGTTGCTGCCTCATTTGTTCCTGCACACTTCCAAATAAGGTTAGAATTTCATCATTAGAAGCTAAAATCGGAGCAGATCCCTGAATACTCCGAGTAGGGATAATATCCAGAGGTTGTGAAGAAGATTGCATCCTTGGAAGAGGTGGTGGAAGCACCGGACTAGTAGTAGCAGAAGTTGTAGCAGACACAGTGGAGGAGCTCATGCTTGATCTTGTGGCCATTGTAAACAATGTGGCAAAAAGTTTTGAAAACAGAAAACTGATTAGCGATTTCACAAAAATTTTTAGTAAAGAGAGCACCACTTGCCCCACTGTGGGCGCCAAATTGTTTTGGTCAAAAATTACCAAAGCAATTAAGTGATCAAATTAGTTAAGTGAGGTAGTGTGCTAAAAAATGTGTTGAAAATATGTTGGTTAAGTTGTTTAGAAAAACAGTGTTCAGGATACGACTCAGGATATTGAGCTGTATCTACGATCAAACAATGATCAAAAAGTAAAGGGGTTGACACGAGATGTACGAGGAAAGCCCTTGATCAATCTAGATCGCCGGCATAAAACCTCGGGAGCTGACAATCGCAGCTGCCTAGTTCTTCTTATTGCTTCAAACTTCAGGATACAGTGCAGGATATTGACCAGATCGCTAAGTATTACAATGCTTTGTGTGAAAGTAAAAGTTGCTAGAGAACAAGTGTGAAAGTGTAGTGAGTGTTGATGTGATGTCCTATTCGATCCGTATACCCATCTATTTATAGTAACGAAATACAAACTAGAACTCCTATAAACATGGGATGCTCCGAATATTCCATTGTGAACGTTGTAGACCGAGTAATGCGGCTTCAACGGCTTCATGTGAACGACTTGGGCCGAGTCTTCAGTAGAAAAGGTCTTCATGAACGTTGCTAGCTTCTAACCCACGTACCTGCACATAATCCGTTAGTGATCCTAAGGATACCATTCAGGATGTTACCAATATCCTGAATCAGCATCCCGGATGTGAACATATATCATATAACCAAGTTATAATTCAAGATATTTCTCAGGATATGGGCTCAGAATTTCACCCATAACACCCACTTAGCCTAGTGTGGGAATTCATTCAATCATTTAATTCATAGCATGCTAGGTTTGATTTTCACTTAGGGTTTTGTTCCTAAGCAAGTATACATCACTAATCTAGCCATAGCTTCCCTAATCCATGCCTAATTTGCGATTAGGATGATTATCCAATCTTTACAACTTCACCAAATGTCAAGATTTTACATACCTTATGATCCCCTAGCTTAGGTGATCATTAATCCATGTTCGGTTGTGAATTTGTGCATCATTTGGACCTTCAATTTGATACATATATGTGGATTAGGGTTTTGGCTCCTTGGGGAGCCCCTTGAGCTCAATCCAGAACACACACTTCAAGTGTGTGTTTTGTTTTGATTTTCTTTTATTAAATAACCTTGTTAAGTTATCCCATTTTAACCCCTCGTGTTTGGTTCGTTAATAAGTAGGCCACAACCTACTTATTTCTGATAATATTCCCATTTATTAACTAGGTTAAACATTCCTAGTTAAATTAGTGGGTTCGGGAAATCTACAACTTAGTTTATTTTAAATCTCGTTAACTCGGGCTTTGATAAAATCTATTTTCCCAAAAGCTTCCGTTCAGCTTTTATTTAATATTAGGCTTATTCATTTAAAAATCCTAATATTCACCGGGTTACTTTTACCCCTAACGGTAATTTACCTTTTTTTTGTACTAACGTAGTTTAATTACCAAATCTGTTTTCGGGGTGTTACACTCTTGGAAGCTTCGACGTAGTCGTTGGTATGGATCGGTTGTCTAAACACCACGTGGAAATTCTTTGTAAAGAGAAAATTGTACGTATTCCTCTCCCCAGTGGAGAATCATTGTCGGTCCAAGGACATCGAATTGGTGCAACGGTTAGCATCATCTCAGCTATGAAAGCCCAGAAGTGTCTACGGAAGGGCTATCCTGCTATTTTAGCATTTGTTACTGACACTCAGCCTGAGGAAAGGAGAATCGAAGATCTGCCTGTGGTTCGTGAGTTTTCTGATGGTTTTCCCGAAGAACTTCTTGGTTTACCTCCTCACCGTCAGGTGGAATTTCAGATCGACCTTACACCAGGAGCAACCCCGAGTGCTCGTGCTCCTTATCGTCTTGCACCAGGAGAGTTGCAAGAACTGTCTAATTAACTTCAGGAACTGTTGGATAGAGGCTTTATCCGACCTAGTTCTTCGCCTTGGGGAGCCCTGGTCCTATTCGTGAAGAAGAAATTCGGGTCCTTTCGTATGTGTAATGACTACCGTTAACTCAATAAGGTGACAGTTTAGAACCGTTATCTTCTGCCACGCACTGACGATTTGTTTGACCAGCTGCAAGGGTCAAGCTATTCAAAATCGACTTAAGATCGGGCTATCATCAGATGAGAGTCCGAGAGGAGGATGTTCCTAAAATAGTTTTTCGAACACGATATGGTCACTACGAGTTTCTGGTTATGCCATTCGGATTAACTAACGCACCAGCGGTTTTCATGGACCTCATGAACCGTGTGTGCAAACCATACCTTGACGATTTCGTCATTGTGTTTATTGACGACATTTTGATCTATTCTAAGAGCAAGGAGGACCATGAGCGGCACTTGCGTCTTATCTTGGAGCTCCCGAGAAAGGAGCAACTCTACGCGAAGTTTTCTAAGTGTGACTTCTGGATTCGAGAAGTACACTTCCTCGGCCACATTGTTAATGAACTAGGAATACACGTGGATCCAGCTAAGATTGACGCTATCAGAAATTGGGCGACACCAAAGAATACTTCGGAGGATCGCTCAACCTCTTAAAGATTTCTCGAGGATCGCTCAACCTCTTACTGCGTTGACACAGAAAGGAGTTGTATACTCATGGGGAACGAAACAGGACGACGCTTTTCAGCTTCTGAAACAAAAACTCTGCAATGCACTCATCTTGTCCTTACCTGAGGGTACCGAAGATTTCGTGGTGTACTGCGATGCTTCTATTCAGGGTCTCGGTTGCGTGCTGATGCAACGCGAGAAGGTGATAGCTTACGCTTCACGACAGTTGAAGGTTCATGAGAAGAATTACACGACTCACGACTTGGAGTTGGGGGCCGTGGTTTTTGCATTAAAAATCTAGAGGCATTACTTGTATGGTACTAAATGCACTATTTATACCGACCACAAGAGCCTTCAGCACATCTTTGTTCAGAAAGAGTTGAACATGCGACAACGTCGCTGGGTGGAACTCTTAAACGATTATGATTGTGCAATCAAATACCATCCAGGCAAAGCTAACGTTGTAGCTGATGCCCTTAGCCATAAGGAAACGAAGCCTAAACGTGTTCCAGCTTTGCAGCTCACCATTCACTCAACCCTACCGGACCAGATTCGTTCTGCCTAAACTGAAGCGTTAAAAGACGAGAACCTTAAAGCTGAAGATATGTGTGGCTTGGAGAAACAACTTGTGGAAAGATCTGACGGTATTCACTATTTCATGGAGCGAATATGGGTCCCTTTGCACGGAAATCTTAGAGAGTTTGTGACGGATAAAACACACAAGTCTCGGTACTCTGTTCATCCGGGTTCTGATAAGATGTATCAGGATCTAAAAGTTTTATATTGGTGGCAGAAGATGAAAGCCCACATCGCGACGTATGTGAGTAAATGCTTGACTTGTGCGAGGTCAAGGTGGAATACCAGAAACCGTCTGGATTGCTTCAGCAACCATAAATACCCATGTGGAAATGGGAACATATTGCTATGGACTTTGTCACTGGTTTACCTAGAACCCAAAACGAAAATGATACCATCTGGGTGATCGTTGACCGTTTGACAAAATCCGCGCACTTTCTTGCGATTAAGGAAACTGACATGTTCTCACAGCTTGCTGGAATATACTTGAAAGAGGTGGTTTCTAGGCCCGGAGTGCCAACCTCTATCATCTCTGATTGTGATCCGCGTTTCATCTCCAATTTGTGGCAGGCGATGCACCAATCATTTAGCTCACGTCTCGACATGAGCACTTCTTATCACCCTCAGACGGATGGGCAAAGTGAATGAACCATTCAGACACTTGAAGACATGCTGCGTTCATGTGCAATCGACTTTGGTAAAGGTTAGGAAAAACACTTGCCTCTGGTAGAATTTTCTTATAACAATAGTTACCACTCCAGTATCCAGGCAGCTCTGTTCGAGGCACTGTACGGATGGAAATGCGGATCTCCTCTTTGTTGGGCTGAGGTGGGTGATAGCCAGATCACAGGTCCGGAACTTATACTTGAGACCTCTGAGAAGATTGTTCAGATCAGAAATCGTATGGCGGCAGCGCGTGACCGGCAGAAAAGCTACGCTGATAAGCGTAGGAAACCCTTGGAGTTCGCTATAGGCGATCGCGTGATGTTGAAAGTCTCACCCTGGAAGGGTGTGGTGCGCTTTGGGAAGCGCGACAAAACCCACGTTACGTTGGGCCATTCAAAATTCTGGAACGAATCAGTAAAGTGGCATACAAACTTGAGTTACCTGCGGAATTGGGCAACGTTCATGATGTCTTCCATATCTCAAATCTAAAGAAGTGTTTGTCCGATGAAACACTTGTAGTACCATTTCAAGAACTGAAATCGACGATAAGTTGCAGTTCATTGAAGAACCTATTGAAATCATGGACCGGGAAGTTAAGGTTCGTAAGCACAGTCGAATTCCAATTGTGAGAGTCCGTTGGAACTTAAGGCGTGGACCGGAGTTCACGTGGGAACGCGAGGATCAGATGAAGCTCAAGTATCCTCAACTGTTCAAAACTCCTGAACCAGATCCTGATATAACTGGTGAATTTCGGGACGAAATTCCCTTTCAAGTTGGGGATGATGTGGCACCTGAGGAAAATCCACAATCATCTTGAACTATCACTCCACCCCTCTGTTACTGCTTATCAAATTTCGGGACGAAATTTCTTTCAAGTTGGGGATGATGTGAAAACCCGTAATTTGAAGGGCTTTTCCTTGTACTGATTCTTTGTTACTTGCATGTACGTTATCTGATAAATTGAAATGTTTAATTATATGTGAATGGTTGTGAGGTTATACACTATACAAATGCTATAAATAAGTAGTATGTTTTTGTGGATCGCACAAAGTATCCGGGGCACACAACCCTCCCACACTCGCACACTCCTTCATCGTTAGGGACTTGTCCTCGGCCCAAACCCATACCTTTGGTGTATCGATGCATGGTTCAAGCAAAAGCCCAAGCTAGGCCCGGTAGGCCCTTTTATGCGCATACACACATAAGGGTTGTGTGTAATCTCTTTAGTTAGAAACTTATACAATAACATAGCAACCCTAGTATCCTCTCACCCTCTCCTTCCCTCTTCGGATCTGACGACAGCCCCTTCACTCTCGAAGAATTCCCTTGGTTTCACCTAGAATTCGGTTAGTACATGATCATTATTGCTTGATTTAATCTCTTGTAATACTTAGTGATGTGATGATGTGATGAATTGTTTGATGATTATTATTATTTGATGTTGTAGATGTGAGATTCGCATGATAGTAGGGTATGCGATGAACACTTTGTGATAGCCAACTGATAGATCCGAACTAGACGTATGATGATTGATGATCGATAAATTAGGGTCTTGCATTATTAAAAAGTGATGAGTTTACCTTAGTAATAATTGGTAGTCCAGGGGATTAGATGGTTGATGATTTGTGATAATGGTTTCGATTGAGTTATGTATGCTTGAATAATAATTATGTTCATGTAAAGGTTGGTGTGAATGATGATGATTAAGTGTTAAAGATGAAACTGCCATGAATTAGGGTTTGTGTGATATATGGGAAGTTGTGGTTGTTTTGATCATGTAAAGGAAAGTTTGTAACTAAAACCATGATTTATGGAATTGCATAACTGATCGCACACCTTAACTTTGATCGCACATGTCACACCCCAACCGATGGCGGAATCATCGGGGTATGGCACTGAGCGAAACAGATTGTCCAGAAGTTTCCACAACAACTATCATTACTATTTAGTTTAAATAATACATCCCATACCGTATCCCAAATAATAAAACAAGTTATTACAGATAAGCATCTAGTCAAATATTCTGTTCCGACAACTCAGATTTAAATATGTGACAACTCGAGTTTCCGAGATTCCACTTTCGCATTTATTGCACTTTAACTGTTTGTCTAGTTGCTTACTTACACAATTTGTTGCTTTGTAACTGTAAACGTTTTGATTTGATAAAGTTTTGCGAATGATTTGACAAATACATGAACTTGGTGATGAAACTGTAAATTGTATGTCTTGTGCATGTAGTATGTAATAGATAATACTTAAGGGTGTTTAGTGTCAATAGTAAAAATAAAACAAAACCCTTAACCCTAATCATTCTCACTAATTTTCATCATACGGCATTTCAATTCATCCTCTCTACAACCGTTCCCCTCATAATTCTTGGCTATCATTCTTGGTTACACAAGTTCCCTTGCATCAATCTTGATCTTCCAATCTATCTAGAATCAATCTAAGGTAAGCGTTTATTGATTATTTGTTGTTAATCCTTGATCATGTGATTCATGCAAAACCCTAGTTCTACAAACAATGACTCTGTGGTTATTAAAGATTCTAATTGTTGTGAAATGGTTTATGATCAGTTGTGTAATCACTTGCTGAATGTTAAGATGCCTATTATGATAGAAAGTTTGATTGTGGATTTGATTACTGCACTGCGAATGTATGAAATTAGGGTTCTTGATTGTAAAACGTAACTGTTACAATTGCACTTGAATGTTCGCATGATTGATGGTTGGCCGACTTTTGATATATATAGTCCGAACTTTTGTTATAATGAATGGTCCGAGTTTTTCTTATGTAATGGTCCGAATATTATAGAATCATATGGTCCGAATTTCTTGAACAACATGCATTGGTCCGACTTTGTGATAGGTTATAAATATCCGACTTTTCTAATGTTGCCTAGGTCCGACTTTTTACATATACATGCCTAGTCCGAGTTCTTGTGCATATGCCTAGGTCCGAATTTGTTTGCTAAGCATGGGGGTTCCGAACTTTTATAAGGGATGGTTGGTGGTCCGAATTTATGATATAAGCATAAGGTCCGACTTTTTAATGTTGTTATATTTAGTCCGACTTTTAAAGATGATATTACATAGTCCGACTTTTAAAGATGATAAACATAGTCTGACTTTTTGAACAAATCCATGGGGTCCGAGTTTCTGTTAATGGGCATGTAAGGTCCGACCTTTTAATGCCTAACATGATCCGAGTTTTATAAGAGGCAGATATAATCCGAGTTTTATTATAGTGCTAGGTCCGAGTTCTTAAAGAGAATGGTTGTCCGAGTTTTTATGATTGTTGTTTTGACTTAATGTTATGTGATCCGACTTTAATAGAAATAAAACATGGGTTATCATAGTAAAGCGTTTGTGTCTACATGGCTCACATATAATTAAGTGAGAGCTTCAATGGATAACTGATGTATATATACACCTGGTAATTCTGGATTCATCGATATACATGAAGGTTCTGAGTTGGTTAAATGCATGATTGATTTGGGTTATACAAGGGTTTCCTTTGCAACCATGTAATTCGAATTAACTTTACAATTATCTGAGTTATGTGCTTTAGACATGTTTGAGTGTACTTATACATGTGTTCTCCAAATCACCAACTGTTATTACCAACTCAGAGAAATACACTGTGATATGTTACTGTATATTAACTAGTTAATCAGATCGCATGAAACAAATGGTTGTTTGGATACATTAGGATATTGCATGACCCTTCACATGTGTACTTACATCTATTGTACCATAGGTCACGTGTAATGCACCTAACAGTTAACGAACGCTAGAAGCATATTATCAAACCGAGCAAACCAAGGTGAGTTCACACTCTTACCAAGGCATGGGATTCCCGGGGATTGGGAATGGGTTGAATGATGAGATTGAACAATTACTCGTACTTACACGGCTACTAGACTATCTACCATTGTCCTCGGGTTAAGCAGGACACTTATGTAAAACCTACGTAAACAAGTACATATTACTGTCTTCCGGAGTCAGGAAGGACACTTACGTAAAACCTACATAAACTCACACATGCTACTGTCTTCCGGAGTCAGGAAGGACACTTACGTAAAACCTACGTAAACCCCACGCGTACCACTGTCCTCGGGTAAAGAAGGACACTTACGTAAAACCTACGTAAAGCTTGTACGTACTATTGTTCTCGGGTTATGAAGAACACTTATGGTTACGAATAGTCTAGTGTATATGCAAACATGGGAAGCCCCCACTAATAGAACATACTATCGTCCTAGAAGAGCCACCCGTTACGAAACAGACTTACTATTACGAACTTACTTACTGTGAACTCGCTCAACTAGTTGTTGACTCTCTGTTACATGCCTTGCAGGTCGTTAGGTATACATGGAGCTTGTACTGGGAGGCGCGGTCGTTGTGGACAAGGATCGTGATTGCTTTGATTAAACATTATGACATTACATACTTTATTTATGTTGGGCTTTTACTCATATGCTTCCGCTAAACTTTGTTATTACACTTATGTTTTGAACACCATTCATATGGATTGGTTTGGTTAAATGACAATTACTTTTACTATTTACGTTGTTCTATATGATTGGTGGCTTGATCCTGGTCAGTCACGCTCCCAAGCGGTGGTACTCCGCATGTGGATTTTGGGGGTGTGACAGATTGGTATCAGAGCCATTGGTTATAGAGAACTCGGTTTTAATAAGGGAAAAACGTTTTTATTAAAACCAGACTATAACCAGTACAGTGCTCAACGATCCACAACGACGCTTCGCTCCACGTGCAAGACTCAACATCCTAGGTAATAAGGTTTATGTTTATTGCCTACATGCTAGAATTACATAGAACTTTGCTCGTGGTATGCTTAGATTACATTGCCTACTATTCGTTATTGCTTGAGAACACTTGTGTGCTTACTCCCTTCTGTCATCGCACTATTCGCGAACCTCTCTCACTTATGTTACATTTGCTATCAAGATCATGGCCGGACGTATCAACTTGACTCAAGCCCAGTTGACAGTTCTCATTAACGAACGAATTGCTGCGGCACTTGCAGCCATACAAGCAGGAGGTCAACACGCTCAGCCACCTGTTTGCACCTTCAAAAATCTCAAGGATTGCCGACCTAGTATCTTCAGTGGTACTGAGGGAGTTGTAGGCCTCCTCCATTGGTTCGAGAGGCTCGAAACTGACTTTGAGGTGTGTGATTGCCCTGAGTCTCGTAGGGTAAAGTTGGCTACTGGAACACTCGAAGGTGCTGCATTAACCTGGTGGGAAGCACAGGTTCAAATGTTAGGGCTGGCAGCTGCTAATGCCACCCCCTGGAACGAGTTCAAGGACCTAATTAAGGAAGATTTTTGCAGTCGGGAAGACATCCACAAACTAGAGGTAGAGTTCCTCAACTTACAGATGGCGGGGTCTGAAATTGAGGCTTATACGAAGAGATCAAATGAATTAGCCACATTTTGTCCCACTATGGTAGACCCTCCCACCAAACGCATCGAGCTGTATCTCAAGGGTTTGGTGCCCGAAATTCAGAGTCATGTGACCGCAGCTAATCTTGGCACTATCCAACAAGTCACTCGGCTTGCTCATCGTCTCACAGACCAGGCGGTAGAACAAAACAAACTACCGAAACGTGTTAAAGCTGCTACTACATGTGCTTCTAGTGACAACAAACGCAAGTGGGATGGAAACCTGAGCAAGGGATTAATTCCGGTTCAGCCTCTGGCGCAGCAGCAAAAGATAGATGACTACTAGAGTCCCAGTCAGCAGCTTTCTGGAGAGTGCATATCGAGGAAATCATCCCAAGTGTAACAGATGCAATAGGCACCACAACGGTCAGTGCAACAAGGGTCGTTGTCAGAGGTGTCTCAAGATAGGTCATGAAGCTAAGGATTGTCGAAGCTCACGTCTTGTAACTCAAGAACAGCAACGGCCGCCTCAGTCTCCATAGAATCAGCAGCAACAGCAGAGTTTTAAAGGATGTTTTCAGTGTGATGCCAAAGATCACTACAAGAGACATTGTCCGCAAATAAACCAGGATCAGACTCAGAACCACGACCATGGAAACAGGAACGACAATGGGGATAGCATTGGAAGAAACAATGGAAACAATGACGTCGGGGCCGCGTGTACGTGATTGGTCAGGGTGACGTAAGGAGCGCTCCTAACGTAATAATGGGTAAGTTTCTTCTCGACGACTTTTATGTTACTATCTTATTTGATTCGGCTGTGGATACCAGTTATTTGTCCTTGAAAGTTAGTCAAATGTTAAAACGTGCACCAACTCCCTTGACCACCAAACATGTAGTAGTGTTAGCTAATGGTAAAAGTCTAGAGGCCGCTCATAGTTCAGGGTTGTAATCTTTTCCTCGCTGGTCAGACGTTCTCCATCGATCTCATTCCTATAGTTCCGGGCAGCACCTATAGCTCGCGTACCGTATCGCTTAGCTCCATCAGAATTGGAAGAACTACCGAAGCAACTACAAGAGCTCTTGGATAAGGGCTTTATTCGTCCTAGCTCTTCGCCTCGGGGAGCTCCGGTGTCATTCGTGAAAAAGAAGGACGGTACCTTCAGGATGTGCATAGATTACCGCGAACTCAACAAAGTGACGGTGAAGAACCGCTATCCTCTTCCACGTATTGACGACTTATTCGACCAGTTGCAAGGGTCGAGCTACTACTTCAAGATTGATCTAAGGTCAGGTTATCATCAGCTGAGAGTCCAGGATGAGGACGTCTCAAAGACAGCTTTCGGAACTCGCTACGGTCACTACGAGTTTCTAGTCATACCATTCGGGCTAACGAAAACGCCCGCAGTTTTCATGGACCTTATGAACAGGGTGTGCAAGCCTTATTTAGACAAGTATGTAATTGTTTTTATCGACGACATTCTGATCTACTCCAAGAGTCTGGAGGAACACGAGCAGCACTTACGACTTATCTTGGAACTTCTTCGAAAAGAACAATTGTACGCCAAGTTTTCAAAATGCGACTTCTGGCTTCGTGAAGTCCACTCTCTAGGCCATGTGGTAAACAAGGATGGGATTCATGTTGATCCATCCAAGGTAGATTCGATCGGGAACTGGCCTGCACCGCGTACACCAACGGAAATACGCCAATTCTTGGGATTGGCGGGTTACTGCAGCGTTTCAGCACTTAAAGGATAGGCTCTGCAGCGCACCTATTCTCTCATTGCCAGAGGGTACAGACGATTTTGTGGTTTATTGCGACGCATCCATCCAGGGTCTTGGATGTGTGTTAATGCAGCGCGACAAGGTCATTGCTTATGCATCGCGTCAACTTAAAGTTCATGAACGGAGTTACACGACGCACGATTTAGAGCTGGGAGCTGTTGTTTTTGCGCTTAAGATATGGCGACATTACCTGTACGGTACCAAGTGCACCATCTACACCGATCACAGGAGTCTCGAGCATATCTTCAAGCAGAAGGAATTGAACATGCGTCAACGACGATGGGTCGAGTTGCTTAATGATTATGAATGCACCATCAAGTACCATCCAGGCAAAGCCAATGTTGTGGCTGATGCCCTCAGTCGAAAAGAAACTACACCTAGGCGTGTACGAGCCTTGCAGCTCACTATCCAGTCCAGTCTTCCTGCACAGATACGAGATGCTCGGGTAGAAGCATTGAAACCAGAAAATGTCAAGGCTGAAGCCTTACGCGGTTCAAGGCAGCGATTAGAACAAAAGGAAGACGGCGCCTACTATGTAACAGGGCGTATTTGGGCCCCACTATATGGCAGTTTACGAGAACTTGTGATGGATGAAACGCACAAGTCTCGCTACTCGGTAAATCCAGGTTCGGATAAGATGTACCACGACCTTAAAACTACGTATTGGTGGCCAAGCATGAAAGCCCTCATCGCAACCTACGTCCGCAAATGTTTGACCTGTGCAAGGGTCAAAGTTGAATACCAGAAACCATCAGGCCTACTTCAGCAACCAAAGATACCGCAGTGGAAATGGCAGGAAATTTCCATGGATTTCGTTACCGGCCTACCTAGATCTCAGCGTGGGAACGATACCATTTGGGTGATCGTGGATCGACTCACAAAGTCTGCACACTTCCTAGCTATTAAGGAAACGGATAAGTTCTCCACTCTCGCAGACGTATATCTTAAGGAAGTTGTTTCAAGGCACGGAGTGCCAACCTCTATTATTTCGGATCGGGATGCACGATTCACTTCGGAGCTATGGCAAGCAATGCACAAATCTTTTGGCTCTCAATTAGACATGAGCACAGCTTATCACCCTCAGACGGATGGGCAGTCTGAGCGCACTATTCAAACTCTTGAAGACATGCTTCGAGCATGTGTTATCGATTTCGGCAACAGCTGGGAAAAACATCTCCCTTTAGTGGAGTTTTCGTACAATAACAGTTACCACACCAGCATTCAAGCCACTCCATTCGAGGCATTGTACGGGCGTAAATGTCGGTCACCTCTCTGTTGGGCAGAGGTAAGGGATAGTCAAACCACAGGTGCGGAACTTGTAGTTGATGCTACTGAACGAATTGCACAGATACGACAACGCATGGCGGCAGCTCGCGACCGTCAGAAAAGTTACGCTGATAAGCGCAGAAAACCGCTCGAGTTCCAAGTTGGGGATCGAGTGCTACTCAAAGTCTCGCCCTGGAAGGGTGTGGTTCGTGTTGGTAAATGAGGTAAGCTCAATCCGCGGTATGTTGGACCGTTCGAAATCATTGAAAGAATAGGCAAAGTGGCCTACAAAGTGAACCTACCAGCTGAACTCGGTGCAGTTCACAATGTTTTCCACGTGTCGAATCTGAAGAAGTGTCTGTCAGATGAGACCCTCATAGTTCCTTTGAAGGAACTCACTATCGACGAGCGGTTGCAGTTCGTTGAGGAACCAGTTGAAATCACGGACCGGGATGTTAAGGTCCTCAAGCACACTAGAATACCTCTTGTACGAGTTCGTTGGAACTCCCGTCGTGGCCCAGAGTACACCTGGGAACGAGAAGACCAAATGGAACTCAAGTATCCCCAGTTATTCGAAAACCGTGCAACCACCACTGAGGCTGAAGCTACTACAGAATTTCGGGACGAAATTCCAAATCAACGGGGGGATGATGTGACACCCCAGGAAAACCAGTAAACGATACAACTCAACTAGCTTCCTCAGTAACCGCATGCTAAATTTCGGGACGAAATTTCTTTCAAGTTGGGGATAATGTGACAACTCGAGTTTCCGAGATTCCACTTTCGCATTTATTACACGTTAACTGTTTGTCTAGTTGCTTACTTACACAATTTGTTGCTTTGTAACTGTAAACGTTTTGATTTGATAAAGTTTTGCGAATGATTTGACAAATACATGAACTTGGTGATGAAACTGTAAATTGTATGTCTTGTGCATGTAGTATGTAATAGATAATACTTAAGGGTGTTTAGTGTCAATAGTAAAAATAAAACAAAACCCTTAACCCTAATCATTCTCACTAATTTTCATCATACGGCATTTCAATTCATCCTCTCTACAACCGTTCCCCTCATCATTCTTGGCTATCATTCTTGGTTACACAAGTTCCCTTGCATCAATCTTGATCTTCCAATCTATCTAGAATCAATCTAAGGTAAGCGTTTATTGATTATTTGTTGTTAATCCTTGATCATGTGATTCATGCAAAACCCTAGTTCTACAAACAATGTGTCACACCCCGGCCGCGTGTAACGTGCAACCGCAGCGGAAACGCCGGGGAGTGTTGTGGACAGAATTAATTGTCTCATAACGATGGCATACAAAGTTGTATTTTATTTATAAACAAGAGTGTTATATTGTCTTAAACAGGAAAAAAAGAGTTCAAAACATAAATAAACTAGTCTATCTTCATTTTTATTCTCTAAGGCACAGGTCCGCCCTAGTGTCATGATCGTCATCCTATGGAATAGCTCCTGAAAACACATGTGAAAGTAGGTACGTCAGCATAAAAATGCCTGTGAGATACATAGGTTTTGTGAAAATGGGATTCATGACTTGAGTTTTAAAGAAATGTTTAATAGCAGTCAGTCATGAACCTTGTAATTTGTCTTTGCTTTGTAAACCATTTGAAAAACGATAATATCAGATGATATGTATAGATAAGTGTAAGGTTAAACGAGTAACCAAGTAAAATGAGTTGAATGAGATAAGTTGTTTGTAAAAATTAATGTCTCGTGAAAAGTATGTTATTGTGTAAAATGTAATGTGTCTAAACTGAAATGACTTAGATAACGCTACGATATGTAATATTATACAAGCATTTATATATAGGAAGTACCAACGGCGTATCCACCATGTTTGTATCATATTACATACGCCACGTTACTCCAACCATTTACCCAAAACCAACCACCATGTAAATTGTTCATGTATAAATCAATTGTCAAGTGTTATTGTGTAAACCATGTCGAAATGTCTATGTTCAATGTAAACCACCAAGTATGTATATCAATGTCAAAATGTTTATGTTCAATGTAGATAATGTAATGTGTACCCAAAGTATATCTTGTATGGTAAGCGAGATGTATCAACTCAACCATATGTGAAATGCACAAAACAAGGTGTTGAAGTAAAACATGGTTTAAATCAATCGTCATGTTTCGTGAAACAATGCATGCTCTACTGATATAAACATTTACGCGGTATTGTAAAATATGCATACATCCAAGCCTTGAGACTGTGGCGATAAACCCTTAAACAAATCAAAGGTTTATCTAAGTTATGTATATCGAATTCGGTCATTCCATCCAATCCAATCAAACCCAGGATTTCAGGAACGGGAGTTGTCAATTCCTATGGTACCACTACCTACTAACGAACGGCGTAGCTAATGTTAATGAATGTATTGTTCCATGTTAAACAAACCAAATGCTATAACAAAATGGAGGCATGTGATGTAAACAATTGTACTAAGTATGCACACAATGGGCATAAATAGCCTGAGATGCAATGTGAAACAATGTACTAAGTACACACACAATGGGCATACATAGCATGAAAATGTAATGTAAAGCAATGTACTAAGTACGCACACAATGGGCATACATAGCATGAAATGTATTGTAAAGCAATGTACTAAGTACGCACACAATGGGCATACATAGCATGAAATGTAATGTAAAGAAATGTACTAAGTACGCACACAATGGGCATACATACCATGAAATGTAATGAAATCATGTACTATAATGTACTAACGAACATAGCAGGTATATGATGTGAGAACATGGAAAGCATGAAAGTAACAAGTAGGCACATGTGTTTCACCCCAAAACAGCTTGGAAAACAGTAAAAGAGGGGTTCAATGTACTCACCTGAGATTGCTTTAAATTCCTTGTGTAATAACCAAATAATGCTAGAGATCACGGAATATCAAACGGCACCTAATAGGTAGCTATAATAATATACCGGACCAAAATCGGAAGGATCGGATAGTATGCGGGTTGGTAAACCAAACGAGTGTGGAGACTCGTGTAATATGGTTTAACAAAGCCTACCTACTAAAATGAAACCTAACCTAAGTGCTTACGGCCCATTACGACCGTTTAGGTAGCTTATGCTACCTTAACGCGTCGTTCGCGTAGAACGCGTTTGGAACGCCTAACATCGTGGCCATAGGGTATAACCTCGGAAGGTTATAGCTATGGTCACCTAATGTGTTTGGTCGGATCCTAATGATCGACCAAATGGGTCGGGTTCGAAAGTATAAGCGATGGTTTTGATCGCTTACCTTACGATCCTATATAAGCACTATACTAAAAGTGACGAGCTAAGCATGTTAGAACATGCTTAACTAAGTTTAGAAAACAGGTTTGGCACCAAAACAAACGGCTTTGATGCTCACGAGTAGTTTGGTTACAAAATACGCAAGAATGCGCATTTTGGCCGAAACTACGACTCGTCACTGAGCCTAGACAACGTGGTAATCAGTAGGTATAGTCACTACGGACTATAACCATCGTGATCACGCTCACGTTATGAAGTTCTAATGAACTTCGGGTTGACCATAGGCTGGTCAATGCAGAAAGTCAACAAAACGTTGACTTTCGGACTCGAAAAGCGAAAAAAAGAACGAAAGAATACTTACGGAGGGTCCCCAAATGCTAATCTAGATCATAATAGCTCAGGTATGAAACAAAGGTTCCAACTTAGAGCTTAGATCAGATTGTTGTGGGTTTTTACAAGAATGGGGGGTGGGGTATTTATAGTATTTCCCAAACCGTTAGGATCGTTTCTTGAAAAACGTGATCGAATCTCGTGCGTACACTTGTCGAAAAGTTGTGGTTACTGAAAATGACCCTTAGTGAGCTGAAAGGGCAAGTAAGAACATGTGGTTGTGGTTTAATCAGCTGAGATTTGCTGACTAATCGATCTTATCTGATCTGCATGTCTGATGCGGCCCGCGTGAAGGTGCAGGCCAAACTAATGCGGGCCGCCTAAGGGTGCAGATCAGACAACAAGTTTCAGAATTTACAGTTTAGGTCCCTGTTGCATGTTTAAGCCATTTCCGACACTTCTAAGGCCCGTAAAGCCAACTTTAAGGCCCTAAAATGATGCCTAAACATTGTGGACATGAAACATGCTCAAAAATATGTCGGATGCTGGTTCGTTTGACCGTACGATCGCGATGTTCGGTTAATTACGACGGAATGCGCATAAGCGCGAAAGACGATCCAAATGACGCGACGAATGGATTTTTCTCATCCCAAACACTAAGGCATAATATTAGGATGCTTACATAAATTTTTGGATGTCCGGATGTATTCAGAACGTAAGTTATGCGCGAAAGTGCAAACTTATGCACTTTTTGACACTTTTAGCCCCTGAATGATCCAAAAGTTTGTTTTAGCATACCAAACCCCTCAAAGCCTATTTCTAAGCTATGTAAAGGATATTTAGGGTATGTTTAACTTATGGACATGTTCCGGAATGTTCGTTACAGTTCGAATTGGCATACTTTCGCAATTTGTCAAGTTTAGTCCCTGTAAGCGAATTAACTTGTTTTTGCCATACCAAAGCCTTCAAAACTTATTTCTAAGTTATGTAAAGGTTATTTAAGGTATGTTGAGTATATGTTGATGTTCCGGAGTATTTTTCGCGTTAAACTGAGTACGTTTACGCACCAGTTTGCGTATAACTCTCCAGAAAGCGATGTAGAGTTTGAAATTGAACAAAAGTCAAAATATGAAAAATGTAAAACACAACTAAACAAACATTGGGATCAAATAACATTGTTTTATTGATAACTGAACTGTTCACAATGATTACAAGCACAAATGTTACAGTCTCCCCTACTTGTGGAAATTTCGTCCCGAAATTTATTTAGAGGAAACTTGTGGAAAAAGATGCGGGTATTTTGCCTTTATTTGATCTTCACGTTCCCAAGTAAACTCGGGTCCATGCTTAGATTCCCAGCGAACCTTGACCAAAGGAATGCGTTTGCGTTTAAGCTACTTGACTTCACGTTCCATGATTTCCACCGGTTTCTCAACAAATTTCAGTGTTTTATCAACACGAATTTCGTCAAGCGGTATGTGGAGGTTCTCATCAGCTAAACACCTTTTGAGATTGGATACGTGAAAGGTTGGATGAACATTTCCAAGTTCAGGAGGTAACTCAAGTCTGTAGGCTACCTTACCGATTTGTTCGACGATCTTGAATGGTCCAACGTATCTAGGTGCAAGTTTTCCTTTCTTTCCAAATCTGATCACACCTTTCCAAGGTGAGACCTTAAGTAATACACGATCACCGACTTGAAAATCCAAGGGCTTGCGTTTTAGGTCCGCGTAACTCTTTTGACGGCTTCTAGCTGTCTGAAGGTTATCACGAACTTTCTTTACCTTATCTGTTGTCTCTAAAATGAGGGCAGGTCCAGTAAGTTGAGCCTCGCCAATCTCATTCCAGCAGACTGGTGAACGACATTTTCGACCATAGAGAGCCTCGAAAGGAGCCATGTTGATGCTGGAGTGATAACTGTTGTTGTAGGAGAATTCAATCAATGGAAGATGTGAATCCCAACTACCACCAAAATCGATCACACAAGCTCTAAGCATATCCTCCAGTGTCTGGATTGTTCTTTCAGATTGGCCATCCGTTTGTGGATGATAAGCTGTGCTCAGATTGAGTTGGGACCCCATAGCAGATTGCATGGTTCTCCAAAAATGAGAAGTGAAACGAGCATCTCTGTCAGAAATGATGTTCAAAGGAACACCATGTCGAGCTACAATTTCATCTACGTAGATTTGAGCAAGTTTGTCGGCAGAAAAATCCTCACGGATTGGAAAGAAATGTGCTGACTTTGTAAGACGATCAACGACTACCCAGATGGCATCGTGACCTTTCTTTGTGCACGGGAGTTTGGTAATGAGATCCATAGTAATGTTTTCCCACTTCCAAACTGGGATCTCCGGTTGCTCCAATAATCCGGAAGGACGCTGATGTTCAGCCTTAACTTTAAGACAAGTAAGGCATTTTGATACGTATAAGGCAATGTCTTTCTTCATACCAGGCCAACAATACTGAATACGAAGATCCTTATACACCTTATCTGAGCCAGGATGAATTGAATAACGAAACTTATGGGCTTCATCCATAAGCAAGGTACGAAGATTATCTTGGCTCAGGACCCACAACCGGTCCATGAAGTAATACGATCCATTGTCCTTCAGTTCAAGAGCAGGTGTTATGTGATAAGGAAATTCCTTATCCATCAAACCTTGTGAAACACAATATTGTTGAGCCTGAGAAATACGGGCTTGGATATCGGTTTGAGCTTGAATAACAGATTGGACACGTACACAATGAAGCTTAGTACGTTCCTTGCGACTCAAAGCATCGGCTACGACATTCGCCTTACCAGGATGGTAGCGAATTTCGCAGTCATAGTCGTTTAGAAGTTCAACCCAACGTCGTTGTCTCATGTTGAGTTCTTTCTGATTGAAGATGTGTTGAAGACTTTTGTGGTCAGTGAAAACCACACATTTCGTACCGTACAAATAGTGTCTCCAGATTTTAAGAGCGAAGACAACTGCACCCAACTCCAGATCATGAGTGGTGTAGTTCTTCTCATGTATCTTCAACTGCCTTGATGCGTATGCTATGACTTTGTTTCTTTGCATCAGGACGTAGCCAAGACCTAGTTTAGATGCGTCGCAATAAACGACGAAATCATCATTGCCCTCAGGCAATGTTAGGACAGGCGTGTCGCAAAGCTTTTGTTTCAAAGTCAGAAACGCTTCCTCTTGTTTGACTCCCCAATCAAATGGCTTGTTCTTCTGAGTTAGAGCAGTTAGAGGAACTGCAATCTTTGAGAAATTCTCTATGAAGCGGCGGTAATAACCCGCTAGACCAAGAAAATAACGAACTTCAGTAGTAGTAGTAGGTGTATCCCAATCCTTAATCGCACTGATCTTTGAGGGATCTACATGAATACCTTGTTCGTTGACAATATGCCCTAAAAATTGAACTTCTTTAAGCCAGAATTCACACTTGGAGAATTTGGCGAAAAGTTGCTCTTTGTTTAGGAGTTCCAAAGTAAGACGAAGATGTTGCTCATGATCAGCTCGCGTCTTAGAATATATCAAGATGTCATCAATGAAAACGATGATGAACTTATCTAAATAAGGCTTGCAGACCCTATTCATCAAGTCCATGAAAACAGCAGGAGCATTAGTCAAACCGAATGGCATGACTGTGAACTCATAATGTCCATAACTAGTGCGGAATGCTGTCTTGGGAATATCTTCTTCATGCACACGGAGTTGATGATATCCAGATCTCAGATCTATCTTTGAAAAATAAGAAGCGCCTTGCAATTGATCAAAGAGATCA